>NW_022900946.1:12575432-12584551 GCF_012274545.1 Fukomys damarensis | reverse complement strand
AAAAAAAAAAAAAAAAAATTGATAGGAGAGCTAGAGTCAGATTCTAGACCTGAAGCTCATAACCACTTCCTGTTGAAGACAAATGTGCATCTCACCTACAGGAGATAGTGGCCTGCCCAACAGAGGTCAGACTGGAAGGTCCGGATCAGGGCTCTGGGTGTGCCTGGGCCCATCTGCTCAGCATTGTGAGCCTCAGGATCCCCCTTCATAACCATTTCTAATGTGTGGCGTTTATAGCTTGAATGCAAAATCACTGTATTTCTTCCTGCTCCCTCCTCTTCCTTGCATATGTGTGCTGCGACGGGACCTCTCTGTCTCACTCAACTGCTGGGGACACAGTCAGTGCCACTCCTGAGTTGCTCAGCCTGAGCCCTGTTATGTACAGAGTAGCCCCAAGTGTGCTGGTCTCTCAGGACTTGCTTATGTGGTGGGGCTGAGGCTGGCCTGGAGGCTCACTTAGAATGAATCCTCCTTGGCTTCTGAAGGCGCAGAAGTCTACAGTCGCTCCCACTGCCACTGCCCTGCAGTCTGTAAGGAATTCGTGCAGCTTTGGGCTTATGAGCTGTGATTGAAAGGTAAAGTGAATGTTTATATTGAAAATAAAAGTTTATTATAGTAAAAGACACGTGGCCATTGTGGTCATTAGTCCCCCTGGAGCCCCACCCTGCCCCACCTCCTGTACACATTTAGCCCATCCTTCTTCCCACTGTAACAAGCAGTTCTGGAAGTTCTGTTTCCTGAGTGTCTTCACTTGCACTGTTTTGGCTGCCTCACTATTCTGTTTGGATTTTTTTTGGTACTGGGGATGGAACTCATGACCTTGCACTTTTGATGCAAGCATGGATGCCACTGAGCTAAATCCCCAGTGCTGTTCTGAATTGATTCAGATGACCTTTCATGGTCGTTTTGACTTTGGGGTACAGCCAGAAGTTGCACGGTGGGAGACCTGGTGAATAAGGTGGATGAGGATGCACCATAGTGTTTTTATGAACCTGCCTTTCTGTTGGATGGCACTGTATTTTTTTCCGCCTTCTCGTAGATATTTAGGAAAGACTTCTAAACTGCTTTAAAAAGTGGCAACAATGATGGGATAAATGAGTTTGAAATGAGGGGAAGTATTTTAAGAGTGGTTAATGGCAATGTGCCTTTTACTGTAATAAATTTTAAAAGTTAAATATTTATCATACAATTGATCACCTTTGTATGTCAGCAGGAAGCACTGTCCTTTGTCCCTAATGGTTGGTCCTGGTTTTCTGCCTTCACCTTTCACTCAGGGATGAAGATTGTTAGGGTTTAAACGTCTCCCCAACACCTCATGTGCTCAGTCATGGCTTACTGGGAGATGACAGGATCATGGGTGTGCCGAGTTGCTCCACTGGTAGGTTTAGAGCTGGGTGTGATGTTGGGAAGTGAAGCCTGGTGGGAAGAGCCGGGTCCCCGGGCGTGCTCGGAAAGGTATTATACATCCCTGTTCCTCCCTTGGTAGCTTTTTGCTTCCTGTCTGCCATGCCATGGCCTGCTTCTCCTCTGCCATGCCCGCCCCCCATGCCACCCTGCCTCGGAGCCGGCCACCTATGGACTGATCACTCTACAAACTCTGAGCCAAAATAAACCTTTCCCCCTTTACATTGTGGGTGTTGGGTATTGAGTCTCAGCCACAAGGAAGTAACTAAGACATGGACACAGTTCCTCTTTGGGTAGCTTTAGGCCCTCTAAATTACAGCCCATAACTGCCTGTGTCCCCAGACTAATTCCCTGCTTTCCCCTGACTTGCTGTCACGTGGCTAAGGGCAGTCTGCTTCACCACAAGAACTGTTCTTGACCTTGCTGGACCTTCAAGTCCAGCCCTCAGGCAGTCAGAGCCCCAAGGGAGAAAGGTGGCTTTCCTTTCCTCATGGTTGGTTTCCCTCTTCTTGCTCTATGAATGAACTTTCAAGAATGATGCATAGTGGGATCACTGGTTCCCTTTGGGGAAACCCACCCCCCGCCAGAGGACTGTGAAGTCACCTTCCACTTTCCTCAGCATCCAGTATTATGGTGTCCATATTTTTCACGTTTATCACCAGTCTTATTTGGAGAGTCTACCAGAATTCCTGAGCATTCCTCCCCTTCTTCCTAACCCAAGTACTCAGACTTGACAAGTTGCCCACAACTTTAGCTTTGTTTCTCAGAAAACAACTCTTTCACAACTTCCTTTGTAGCTATTTTTTTTTTTTTTTTTCCGACAGCATCCTGCTTTTCAGCAGCTTCCGTTGACGGAGGTAAATTTTACCTCTCAAGACGGTGAAGCTGAAAGCTGAATATACCCTGTCTCCTCAGGCTTCCTTGGCATGACTCACAGGTTCCATTTTCAGTACAGAAGGCTCAGCCTTGCCAGGGCAAACTGTCAGCCACTCTTTTACAGTGACAAGTGCTTTTTAAAAGTTTCTTTTCCCCTTCATGGAAACTTTAAAATGCCCAAATCTGCTTACTTCCCTGGGCCATGCAGGAAACTCTGTGCTCTGCTTTGGGAAAAGAATGGTACTCTTTTAGCAAAGAATGAAATCGGGTTCTGTTGATTTCTCTTCCACACCTTCCAGGTAGTTACAAAAAATTGATTTTTGAGGTAGAAAAGGAAGGAGCAGCTTTGCAAAGACTTGAAAACTTTGTTTCAATGAAGACCCACTTCTGTGCATCTCTGCTTTCTTCCCCAGGTACCTGAGAAGAACACTTCCAAAAACAAGTCTTTCCATTCAGGTCTTCTCCACTAAATCATTGTGTTCGGTGGGAATGACCCAACTCCTAGTGTAGATATAACATGTAGCATTACTTTCCCTTTGTGAAAAAAACTCAGTTTAAATGCTAAAATATTCCCCTTTTGTCTTCTTAAAAAATCTTTTCTGCCTAAAAGCTTTTAAAATTATTGGGAAGTCCCCTCTCTTTGCTCAGGCTCAGGAGGAGGTATCAGCTTCTCCATAAATAGCATAGCAACTGCCCCTGGTGTTTGAGGTTTGAGCTGGTATATATTTTAAAGTAAAGTGGTGGTCAATTTTGAAGAGAGGTGATAAGACTGAGTGGATTAAATCGGCTTTCAGCAGTTAGAATGCCATTTGCATCTGAAACTTGTTGCCAGTAACCCTTATGTATGTGAGGAAAGAGATGTAAATTTTGAACAAATTTTTTTTTTTTACTTAGTGGGGTTATAACCATTTTCTTTTCTGCAGCACTTCACAGTTTCTTGATTTCTAGGTGAGCAGACTCTTTTGTTTCTGGGCTTCCCATTCCCAGCTCTCCTTCTTACCCTCTTTATATCTCTGTCTGTGTTACTGGGGGGTTGAACTCAGAGTCTCATGTGTGTTAAATGTATGCACTGTACCACTGAGCCACATCCCCAGCCAGCAAAAGTTTTTCTACAAGGGGCTGAATAATAAAATCTTTTGGTGTTGCAGACCCTATGGGGTCTGTTGCAGCTGTTCAATTCTGCTGTGGTAGTACCCTAGACAATATGTAAACAAGTAGGAATGATTCTGTGCCAATAAAACTTTATCAGAACAGGCAGGAAACAGTTTTGGTGTGCAGGTTGTAGCGTGTCAATGTCTGACATAGATCGTTCTCCTACTAATGATGGTGGTAATGATAGGGTTCACCATGAGATCAGTCCATTGCTGTTCTGAGCACCTGTCACAGACCAGGTAGTATACATACTTACTTCACACAGATTCTTTAATGGAGGCTACAAGTGATTATTGCCATTTAACAAAGGAACAGATTGAGGCTGAGCTAGTGACTTGTTCTCTGCCAGAGTTCTCAGTTTTGGCACTGTTGACATTTTGGGCCCGGTGGTCCCTTGATTGTGGGGGGCTGTTTTGTGCACTGTGGCGTTTGTGCCTGGCCTCTACCCACTGGATCCTGGTAGCATCCCTTCCCTTGTGGTGACAACTAGGGAGGTCTCCAGACATGGCCATGTCCCCGGGGGGGACTATTTGCCCTTTGTTGGAGCTACTTCTCTGAGAGTTATGATTTGTAAATGCCAGAATCTAGGCTGGAAAAGAAGAGGGCTTTTGATTTTCAATTTTATTGTTGTTGTTGTTTATAACTTTCATTATTTTCCAAACTGAAGTAGTAGTAGGTTGCACCCAGGAAAGTTTCCCTGCTCTCGTCTTTGACATCCTTTATTTCCTCTCCCTCTGTGGTCCTCTGCTACCGTCTGCTTCTACAAGCAGTCTCCTCATGGAGGAGCAGTGAAAACTGGGAGCTGTCGGAGGCTGGAATGGTGATATCCAGGGAGATGGGAAGATGTTGGTCAGAAGGTACAAACTTGTGATTACAAGATTAATTAGTTCTGGGGATTGAATGTTCACCTTGGTGAATAGAGTGAAAAATCCTGTATTGTTACTTGAATTTTTCCTGGAGAGTGGTAGATCTTAGGTATCTTTACAGACCACTCCCCCATACAAAATGATGACTATGGGTGGTAATGGACACATTAACCAATTTAATTTTGGTAATCACTTTAGAGTGCGTACATATATCACATCATTATTTATACCTTGAATCCATGGAGTCTTTATCAGTCGCACATCAGTAAAGCTGTAGGGAAAATGTGAGCTGTGGAATTGGACTGACTGGCTTCAAAGCTGGGTCTATCTGTTTCTCATTGAATTAGAACCCTTTCTTCTCTGAAAAGTGGGAATCATAGCATTTATGTCACTGTATAATGCATGTGTAATGGTAAACATAAGCTGAACACTCTTTGAAGACTGGCATGACAGTGAGGACAAAAATGGCATTAATAGAAATCTGTTCTTTTCTGAGGTTCCTCATCCTCCAGGTCCTTATTCTGCGTGATCCCTGTTTACCATTTTCCTCCATGTTTCATACGTTGCCGGCTATTGAACAAGAATGAGAAGAGTTTACCTTTCTTTGCCAGCCACCGTTTCTATGATTATGGGCACGTTACTCACCTCTCCGAATCTCAGTTTTCTTATCTGTGAAATGGGAGTGTTATAGTTCCCACCTCAGTGAAGAATAAGTTAACATGTGTAATATTTAGAAGAATTCCTGGCCCTTCTGTAAGAGCCATTTATGTTTGTTGTGTGTTTCTGTACTCTTGATCTCCCCTCCAGAATAGTCCAGGCCCCCTCTGCTGCCTCCTGTGGCTGAGAGAACCTGTCACCTTCTGGGAGATAGTTGGGTCTAGCTGTTCCCTGAGGTTTATGTGGGTTACAACGACAATAGTTGCAGTTGCTTTTATGTATCACATGTGTATAGTGTGCCTGGTGTTATTTCTAATTGTACGTGCATTGATTCTTACTATAATGCTATGAAGAAAGTGGGAGAAGGGCAAAAAAGGGTTTAAATTGCTGTATTCATCAATTTGCAGAGTTGGGATTTTTTGTTTTGGTATCAGGAATTGAACTTGGGACCTTGTGCTTAAGAGACAGGCAGTAGCACCACTGAGCTAAATCCCTGGCCCCTGAGTTGGTTCTTTTTTCTAAACAGTATTATGAATTTGTATATTTAAACTTAGCATTTTTGGTGTTACCCACAATTTCCCATCTTTGGCCCATGGCACATTATTTAGTTGCTCCCTGAGTCCTCAGGAGTAGCCTCTGTTAACATGTTGGACATCAGGGCATAGATACTGAGACAATTCTCATGATCTCCCCAGGCCTGGAATCAGCCGCTTTGCAGAGGCACCCGGCTCCTTTCCCGGAAGAGGTGTTTGTACACTGTGCTGGGATAGAGGTTCTCATTCATTGCCTATTGGCTTGGTCATTGCTTTCTATTGCTTTTCAGCGGGTAGAGCTAGGAAATCTTTCTCTTCTTCCTTTCCTACCTTTCCCTCTCTCTCCTCTTTCTCTTCCCTTTTTCAGTAGAATATATTATTATGAATAATTCTGGGTTTTTTTACTTTGCCTTTATTTAATATTTGTATCTTTTTTCAAATGCTGACACCTCTTAACATAAATTTAAAAAAATTTTGTGGGTTTTAGCTAGTTTGAGTAGTGTCAACTCCATGTAGTTGTTTTGTTTTGTTTTTTTGCAGTTCTTGGGATCGGACTCATGACCTTGCACTTGTGAGGCAGGCTCGGTGCCACTGAGCTAAATCCCTGGCCCAGCTCCATGGAGTATTAATTTACATGTTTCTGATTATAAGTGAGAGGAACCCTTCTTGACCCCTACCCTGCCTTTCACACATTATCTAAACAAGGCAGAGTTAATTTTATTTTTCTTAATGCCCCATGGTGCTTTGAGTTACCTCTGTTGCACCATTTACTGTCACCGTTCATCTTGGTGGTTTTTCTAACTCAGATGAGTCTTGCCTAAAAGGTTCTGTTTATTTCTTCTACTCCCTCCTTTTCCCTGTTCTTCACTCCTCCCTCTACTCTTTCTTTCTTGCTTGGAATTGTGTTTGGTCTTGTTGAGCATTTGTGTGAGTTAATAGTTTTGACAGTTTTTACTTAGATTGGTTGACCATGCCCTTTCTAGTTCCTATATAATTGCCCATCCCCAACCAGGTGGCTAAAAACAGATCATCAAGAGACAGAAATAACATAAGAGCAATAAACTGTCAAGAAAAGCTGAGTGCACATTTTAAGCATTGGCCTCTCTGAGTTCCAGGCATATGTTTATACAATGGCCTTCATGACATCTCCATCACTTGTTAAAAGTAGGGTTCCTCAAGCTTCGTCTTACTGACATTTTGGATGAGATAGTTCTTTGCTGTGGGAGGCTCTGTGCTGTGCACTGTAGGATGTTTAGTAGCACATGCCCATGGGCCTTTACTTACTAAATGCCAGTGGTGTCCCTTTCTTTCAACTGTGACAACTAAAAAGATTTCTAAACTTTGCCAGCAGAAACGCCTTAACTTGAGGACTACTGATCTGAAGACACCTCAGACTGAACCAAATCACTACAGAATTCTGGGCTTTTCCCCCAGTTTGACCCACAGTTTAACCTAGCATTTTCTTTTGCCTAGAATACTACCAGCAGACTCCAGTGTGGTCTCCCTGCGTCCATTCCAAATGTGTCCGTGCTATCATGGCTACCTCCCTTTCCCTTCTTACCTGTCACCACACTCCTGCTTATTTTACTCTCATACTGTCCTAGCCTGTTCAGAGAAAACACTGAATTCATTCAATCATCAGAGCCTGTGGATCTTCTCCACTCCCTCAGTCTTTGCACAGCTCCCTTCATGTCTTTCAGACCTCAGTTTAATTTTGCCCCCTCAGCAAGCTCTTCCCTGATAGCCCAGTCTGATTAGCTAGCACAGTTAATCCATCACATTACCCTATTTTATTTTCTTGATTGAAATGTCATGATCTCTCTGATCAGCTAGTTTATGACATTGTTTGCTTCTTTATTGCTTATCTTCTCCCTAGAAGCCAAGGATTGTGGTTATCTCCCTTACCTGCTGAATCCTGAGCTCAAGCAATGTACTTTGTATATGATAGGTACTAAGTTTCTGTCTGAGGTAGAAATATTCTAGTGTTTCTCTGGGAGGATGGCTGTCTAATGTGACCGTGCCCCATTGACAGAGAAAGATTTCAATCTTTCTCAGAGTTGAAGCTCTTTTACTTTTATTGTCCCGAGTACACTTGATACTTAACACTGTCACTTTTTATCTAACATTACTTCTGTTCCACCACACTTAAAGGATTCTTATCTCAGAGTAAATTTTGATCACACGAGAGATCATCTGCTTAGAACCTGGTTCTGTCTCCAAACACGATACAGGAAATTACCTAGTGTGCATTATGCTCTCGTTGGGATCTGGGTGTGTGTCACCTAATGATCCAAAACAGGATAGGGTGGGAGACTAGAGAGGAAAAGACACGGACGGGAAAACTTTTGCAAAGGGCCAGCTAGTGGATATCCTAGACTACAGGCAAGAGTGTGTGTCAGACCTGTAACTTTGGCCAGGTAACACCAAAGCAGCTGAGGATAAACCAGGGGCTGTGATTGTGTCCCAGCAGAGCTTATTTATGCAACTGATTTCCAAAATACAGAAATCAACTTCTGTCGTTAAAAGGTGGCAGCCTCTAAATTTTTTGTAGAGATGCTGTAATTTTCTACTTATTGTTATTGATTGTGTTACAAATTTGCAGCTTAGAAACAAGGGAAATGTGTTTCTCCAAGCTTTGAATGTTGGCAAATCCATGAACAAGGTAGATGTGTGCCCACTTTGTGGCTGATAGAGGGTCCTTCTTGCCAAGTCCTCATGTGATGGGAGACAGTTTCTGGGAGGTCCCTTCATATGGTGCAAGCCTTATTCATGAAGGGAGAACCTTCATAACCTCATCACTGCCACAGGTCCAATTCTGCTCACACTGTAACTTTGGGGGTTAAGATTTCATACAAGTTTTGAGGGACACAGACCATAACGTCTGCTATTTTGTTTCTTTGGAAACTTTCTGCTAGAAACACCATGGAATGTCTTGGGACCATATTTTAGGATGAATAACTGTTAAACGATATTTCATTAGTATACATTTTCTGAAAGCATTTCCAGCTCAGGAAGATCCTTTCTGAGATTTTGAGTAGTCTCTGGGTTTATATCAGTGTGAGTGAGGTCAAGTTTTTTGGCCATCTAAAAGTTCTCAACAACTGATTTTCAACAAGTAATATTCAGAAACACCAGCCTGAAGGTCATGTAGATAATGGGCAGAAGGAGACATGACCTCATTTGTTTCGCTGCCTATAAAGAGATTATTTTGCAGTTCACCAGGAAGCTGCCAATCTCTGTTGCAGTCTGTAGAGATATCTAGTGTGTGAGTGTGTTCTTCTTGCATATATGGGGCTAGTTCACACAATTTTAAACAAATATTAATTTTGCCAAGATTAAAACCTAGATCTTAGCTTCCCTACACAAACCCTTGCCCATGTGAACCAGCAAAGACAGATACAGTGATGCATCTTCATAGCACTGCTCACGATGGCAAGACATTCAACACAACTCGCACACCAGGCAGCAAGAGAAGAGATGAAAAGGAAATGTGACATGACTTAGAAATCAGCCTTGTAGGCCGGGGATTTAGCTCATGGTGCTGCCACTTGCCTTGCAAACACAAGGTCCCGAGTTTGATCCCTGGTACAAAAAAAAAAAAAAAAAAAAAAAAAAAAAAAAAAAAAAAAAA
>NW_022900946.1:12565338-12575362 GCF_012274545.1 Fukomys damarensis | reverse complement strand
AAAAAAAAAAAAAAAAAAAAAAAAGAAAGAAAGAAAAAGAAAAGACATCAACCTGGCAACCAAATGGATGAGGCTCAGCTATGTACATCAGTGTGGGGGGATCCCATGGGTGTTATGTGGCATGGAGGAGGCAGTTACAGCAGGAGCCATTTACGTGAAAATCAGAGCGATGTAGACTGGATGGAGATGGTTAAGGAACTCACACTTGTGACAGAAAAGCAAAAATGGCAGTCTTAAAATTCAGAATAATGATAACATGGGGTCAAGGTGTGCTGTGGGTGTATCAGTGTTTCGTTATTCTTACTTTCTGCCTTTGTCATGTATTTATTTTGTATGCTTGACATATTTTATAATTTTTACCAAGCTAGATTATCTAGAAATGTTGGGCACACATTCCTACACAGTAGTTAGTTGGCCGGGGCCATGTCCCTGGCAGTTTTCCACAGTCCTTACCTGCCCACTGTTCTTCATTGTTCCCCTGACTGACCTGTCTCACCTCCCTTCAGTGGCATTAGAAGCTTGGATTTCCATGTTTTCGTGCTAGGAGATGTAAACTGCCTGCTGCAAACCATTGTGCTTTCTGCGTGTGTTTGTCAGGCTGTTGTTGATGGCTCATTTTTGAATGCAGTGTGGGTAATTTCTGTGCAAGAGACTTTCTCAGAGGTAAATGCAGAAGTAATTCTTTTGACTAAATAGTCAAATCTTGGGTGGTGAGCATATTTTCTTCTTTGCCCTGGCTTCTGTGAAACTCAGCAGAAATAGGAGCTCAACTTTAGCAAAAGTAGAGACCTTATGGATGTGCTTTTGGTTTTCAACCTTTTTGTTTTCATCTATTTCCCTGCCTCTTTTCTCTCTTTATTTCTCTTTAATTTAAAAATATTGTTCCTCAATTTACTTGTTTATGAGGGGCCATCTTCCTTTTTGGGAAAAGGGAGAATATAAATCACTCTCATTTACCCATTACAGTGGTAGGGTATGGTTTTGTGAGAACATTCCAGAAATCTGAGCTTTTTATCTGGAATGTTTGATTTACAGAGATGCCTAGATCATCTGTTTCAACCATGTGGGTTACTAATTTTCCAAGAATGAGAATATAATTAAAATACACTTAACGCTAAAATGCAACTGAACATAATTTGATCTTCGATAATTTAGAAGGCAGTTAAGGAACTTGCTGTGCCTCAAGGCCGTAATTACGAACATCAGTTATCATGGTGTGACACTGTTAAAAAAAACTGGTTAAATCAGCTTTCTGATTATTTGAAATCTGTGGGAACTAGCATTTATGGACTGTGTATACAGTGTATATATCGGTGTTTTGAGCCCCCACATGAGTAATTCATATGTGATTTCATAGCTGATGAGTATCAAAAAAACGGGAGGCAGATGGATTGTAATGGAAAGAATTCAGTTCTCCAGACTTGCCAGTTAGTGCCTACCATGTACAGAGAGCTGGGGAAGTAAAAACAAAAAACAACAACAATTCTGCTTTTTGGTTAAATGTGAAATAGAGAAATGTAAATCAACATTTTAAAAAAAAGTGATGAATGCTTTTATAGCACAGAATGGTCTTGTACTCAGCTGGTGGGGGGTGCTGTGAAGCACTCAGTGTTCCAGGAAATGTTCTGCTCACTGGGGAGGCAGTGTATGTGTGGACTTGGGTGAGGAAAGGTCCAAGAAGATCCAAGACAGCCTTAAGGAGCTTTTCTCTGTCTCCATCTGTATCCTTGTCATGATGGATGAGGTGATGGTGGAGTACTGGAAGAGGGGCTGACAGTGATGGGGGTAATGAAGGAGGAGGAGGAATAGAAGAGGAGGAGGGTGGAAGAGGTGATGGAGTAATGGGGGCGGAAGGATAGAGGTGGTGGTGACGGGGGAAGAGTTGCTGGAGGAGGAGGAGATGGAAGTGGTGGTGATGGAAAAGGGGGTGACGTAGAGGTGGTGGTGAGGAGAGGAGGAAGTGCCGGAGGTGATGGCGGTGGAGGAGGAGGAATCGATGGAGGTGATGATGATGATGGAGGAGGAGGTGGTGGAGGTGGTGGTGAGGGTGGCTGTGATGCTGGTTTCAGTATGCATTGTGCCAGTCACTCTGCTAAGCCCTTTGCAATACCATGTCATGTAGTCCTTCTGGCAACCCTATCAGTTGTAGGCACTTTTTATTATTTCCATTTTATAGATGAGGAAGCTGAGGTACAAAGAAGAAAGTGTATTCCTCAAAAGATGGGACTGCAAGGGTGGCTCAGGCCTGAATTTGGGCTAATCCCTCATCTCAATCAAGCCATTGCTCCGGCAACCCTTTTTATTTTATTTATTTTTACTTTTTGGTACTGGGGATCTAACTCGGGACCTTGCTCTTGTGAGGCAGGTGGTGGAACCACTGCGCCAAATCCCTGGCCCATGACACCCCTCTTTTTAGAGCCTTTTCTAACCACCCTTCTCCAGCTCCTTGTCCCTCTGAGCACTCTCCGTCTCTCTTCCTTTTGCCCTTCTACCTCATGTTGGTGATCTTTCCCAGTAATCCTGTCTTCACCTGCTCCAGCGTCATGTGCTCCCGGAATGGGAACGTCCCGAGGAGCCGCTGTGTGGCCCATACCCACTGTAGCCTGGTATGTGAATGCGCCCGCCCTTCCTTGGTGGGGCCGAGGCCAGGTAGAGAACACACGCCTTCTTCTCCTCAGCCCCGCTGTTGTCTGCAGGATAGCTGCAGTGCTGAGAAATCCTTCCTTTGTGAAGGGAAGCCGCACATCTTTCTGTTTTGAAAATGTAACTTTAAAATGTTGGCAACTAATTTTAATTAAAAACAAATACCCCCGGAGTCAAATAAAACACATTGGCTTGCTGAATACAACTGCTGGCTGCCGATTTGCTCCTCTCTGGGGATCTGGGAGACCCATCCAGCCAGCCTAAGCAGAGGGTGATGAGATTGGATTGACATGTTGTGAAGGTCATCCGGCAGCAGTGTGGCATTGGGGCTGGAGTGGGGTGAGGCTGGCACAGCGAGCCCTGCCCTGGGTCATGGGGACACAACACACAGCACAGTGCTGAGGGCCCAAGGCCTGGAATTGTAGTTAGAAGTAAGTGTGGGATGTTGGCCAGATGTAGGGCTTTTCTGAGTGTGCTTCGCCATCTGCAGCAGTGGGGAAGTAAGCGCTCAGTGCCCGAGGCAAGGGAATATCAGTAAAGTAGATCTTGTCTTTATTGAAAATTTTGATATTTTGTTCATTGAACTTTTTGGGGTCATTTTTGATTTTTTTCAAAACCTTGTAAGAAAATAGCATTTCCCATGGGTATTGGGCTTTTTGTCACCCCTAGATCTTGCACCTGATGTTAGCATCTCATTTGCCTGGCGTGACCTTGGCACTGGGCCCATGCAGACTCAGCACCTCTGACATAGTGCAGAGGCAATTTCTAATTATACACGTGTCTGGCCTTCGAGTAGGAAAAGACTGTGCTCCACTTAGAATTTGCCCAATTCCCTTGTCTTTTTTGTTGTTGTTGTTAATCTATTATTTTATTAATAAAAAATAATTTGTCTTTTTTCTGTGTCAAGGTGGAGCACCAACAACCTTGTAACCTGTTCAAATGTACAACATATTTAAATTTATTTTGCAGTTTGACCACAGAATTAGGATATCACATAGCCTTTGAAATCTTTGTTTTGTTCTGGCCAAGGCTGAGCATGTAAATGTCTCTGCCTGTTCACCACCTTTACAACCACTTTGCCTGCAGTAGAAGTTGAAGGCAGCTTTCACAGTTCAGGATGATTGCTCAAGTTAGCTCACTGTTAATGACAAAAGCTTCTACTGCAGTGGTGTGGCCTTCAGGGAAAAATGGCAAGACTTCAGTATTATTTTTCTAGCACTTTGATTGTTTTATTTTGTCTTATACCCAGGGCTTCAAGCATGCCTAGCTCGTATTCTACTACTGACCTCTATCCACAGACCTGGGAATTGTTTAAAAAAAAATTATTAAGGGTCCACTGAGTAGCAGTGGACAGACATGGTAGGTGGGCTGTCCTGTTGGACTCATCCTGCACACCAGCTCTTCCCTGGGACAGCATCTTTGTCTTGGAGCTCTTCAAAGCTTTGTCCTAAAGGACAGCATTGAATATTGAAAAAACAGAGCTCCACAAGCCACCTGTCCCCTCATAAGGGAAGCAGCCTGGTGTCATAGAATATGACGTGCTATTGGGAGGGACCCAGAGTAGATTCTCAGCTGTGGCCCTTAGAGGGGAGGGATTGCCTGACCCAGCCCTTTCCTTCCACGAACCTGTCTCTTCTTCTTTAAGCACTTCGCAAACAGGGTATTGTAGGATTGCATTTCAGAGGTGACCTCTGTAAACTAATGGCTTTGATAACACAAAGATGTGGGTTCAAATGCAAACTACATATCATCACAAGGATGGGTGGTATATATGTCAGGTTCGTGACAGAGGCTGTGGGTAGGTAGTTATGTTAAGGGAGATAGAGAACTGTGTCCTCTGGTATGACTTCAGTATGTGGCTCCTGTCATTCAAGGAGGTGATGTCATAACCATGTCAAGTAGTGCTGGGCATGTGGGATTCTCAGCACATGTGTTTCATTACTGTTGAACTGAGTCAGAGGCATGAAGCCCTGCCTCAGGAGGGCTTGTCTGGGTGCTTTGTTCACCCCTTTATTCTGTGTCTGGCAGAGCCTGGAAGCTTAGTGCTATATAAACATTTGTTGGGTGAACATTGAGGTCAAGAAGAGGTGAGATGTTTGTCATGCACAGGGTCCCGAGCCATGTCACATTTGTTACAGCCTGGAGCAGCTCGTGAATATCTTGAGGTTGGTCTCCACAGTGGCTACCACCCAGTGGTCTCCTGCTGGGGCCTGGGTTTAGTTCTTATGTGCTGCACTTGCCCGGCTGGCTATTAAAGTGTGAAATGTACTCCACCAGTTGGCAAAAGTGCTCCCACCCTAAGATTCCCCAGTGACCTTGGCCCTCTGGACTGTTTCTCGTCCCCCAGCTACCACTGCTCTGAGTGTGTGATATTTTTTTTAAACAACCAATTCCAACACCTTACCAGTGATAGGTCAGTGCTGCCTTCTCATCTGTCCACACCAGCTGGCATTGCACTGCCTCACTCATGGTGGCTTCTGGGATGCTGTGTATCTTTCTGATCTGTCAGTATTATGAACACTTCCCTGTACGGAGTGCAGGGCATTCCTGGATTTGATCTAGGCTTTGGGTTGTGTGTTGTCCATTCTACAGGAATCTGCCTTGAACTAGCTGTCATGGGCTGGATGATTCCTATATCTTGGCACTATAGTGGACCCTGTATAGGTGTTGATGTTAATTCTTAAAAAACTCCAGCTAAGTAGGTACCATTGTTATCTCCACTTCGTATTTGTTGATTTATCTTCAAAGCCTTACTGAGTCTCTGCCATGTGCTTGTCACTGCTATGGGTGCCTGGCGCAAACAGTGAACAAAACAGAGCAAACTTCTTGACTTCTTAGGTATAAAACACATGGTGCAATATCTGTATAATAATCATTGTTGCTATTCACACATAAATTCCTGGATGGATACAAATTAAACAGGAGTCCCTCAGCGTCTGAGCTGGAGAGTATTGACAACATGTAAGGATCTGTGTAATGAGTGAAAGCAGTGAAGATGCCAGCAAGGAACAGTGATTTTGAGATTATGTAAACTCTCTATTAAGTCAGAATACATTAGGAAACTATTAAGCTTGTTGCATATAGAAAGGAGAGAATGAGGTCATGACTGGGTGTTGTAATGGGACAGAACTGGATGGTGACAGCAGAGACGATTTAAAAATCTTTACTTGTGAGAGAGGTGACAGAAAGGTCTCTCTTTGTACTATTAGCTGTGACAGAAACTGAGATAAGGTTGTACATCTAGTGTGCTTGCTCTGTTTCTGTGTTTGGTGTGTTACTGATGGTGTTTCAAGATCCTGCCATGATTCCTGTGTACACTGAGATGTGAGGGGAGAGGTGAATCTTCTCTGAAATGTAGGGTCTGTTTGAATTGTATTGGGCCTGAAAGACCTTTGGTGTAGCAGAGCACTGTGTTAGCCCATGAACTGAGGGTCCCACATTGAGCCCTCAAGGTGCTTGAATGGAGATGTCCAGAAAAGAACTGACTGTGCTGTAGCCCTCCTTGCACCTCCACTTCTAGCTAACAGTATAATAGTAGCCTACAGTCTGCCAGGACTCATCACACTGAGGGCATCCTGTGGCCTCTGCTCAGATGTCTCCCCTTCAGCTTGCACTCCTCGCTGATCTTCCCCTCCAGAATAACCAACCTCTTTCCTCATGCTCTTGGCCTCTTCCACCATCCTCTCCTTCTTTGTGAGGGCAGAGACTGATGCGTTCACGTAGTATCCCAGAACTCACAGTGGTGCTTGCCACACAGCAGGTGTTTTACAAGCATGTGAGGAAGGAGTAAATGTCTACGATTCCTGGAGCTGGGTTCCATTGTCCGAATTTGACAGCTCTCACTGTGTAAGTGAAAGCATCCAATATGTTTAATTTAGTCATATCAGTTACCATCTGGCAGGAGGTGTTGAATGGTTTGGAGAAGTTGGAAGCATTTCCCTTAAATAGGTCAGTGGAGTTGAGTGTCCCAGCGTGGGTGCTTAATGCCTGTGTGGTCATGTCCTATCCTTGACCTGAACTTCCTGTGCGTCTCCTTTGACCATGCAGCTTAAGTCTCAGCTCAAGGCCACATTGCGTTTTGTTTTCATACTACTTGAGCTAAATATGTGGTAGTCAGGGTGTGAGCATAGAAGCAGCAGTGCCATGTGTAGGCATGGTATAGTATCCATGGTCACCTCTGCTCCCCCTGTAGTCTTCTCATGTCAGAGTTCACCCATGTATTATGTTTGGTGAGACTCTTCGAAACACAAATCCCAGCGTTTGAGCCTGGTGAGACAGGTGAACCACTGTGCCAAAACTCTACCTTCAAAGGCACTAACTAGCATTCCGTGCCTAGTTTTTTACCCTGGAGAAAAAGCATGTGTCCACAAAAATACTTTTGTGTGAATATTCACAGTCTGCTTTCATATTAGCTAGAAACTGGAAAAGCATAATTGATGTTGACAGTGAATAAATAAGCAAATTGTGGCATGTCCATATGCTAGAGTGCTACTCAACGATAAAGAGCAATGGACCTTTGGGGTGCAGAATGGCAGTGATGAACTGCAGAATAATTATTCTGAGCGAAAAAAAGTGTATGCTGCATGACTTCAATTATAGAAAACACTAGAAAATGCAAACTATAGAGACAGGAAGCAGATAATTGGTTGTCTGGGATGGGGCATGGGAGGGTGGGATTGCCAAGGGGTCCTTGAGGAAACTTTGTGGATGGATACAAGTGTAAATGTATGTCAGAATGGATAACTGATTATGTGAGATATGTGGATGCCAATAATACATCAGTAAAGCTGTTTTAAGAAGAAAAGATGAGGTTGGAATTGCCCAGGGAAGGTTGGCATGTTTAGGAGCAGAAAGACTCACTCCAGATACATCAGTTCAGGGACAAAGAATTGTGAGCAAGTAGCACATGCCCCGTAGGGGAAGTTTGTTCCTTCCTAAATGCCCACTGTGGAAGAAAAGAAAGAGGTCTGAGGTGGCCTGAGGCTTTCCTGGGAGGACTTTAACCCAGTTATAATTGATAGTAAAAAGAAAATAAATAAGGCATTCTTTGAAACAAAAGTTACACGAGGGGATGGTGATTTATGATCAGGTCTGCAGGCATATATACATTGCTAAAATAATCAAGGTCTTCATTTGAAACCCTGTAATCCCCCGAGCATGGAATCTTCTGGCCTTTCAGCTGCTGAAGTATGTCGGGGCCTCTTTCACCAAGTTCCATTACAAAGAGGACAGGAACGGAAAGTCTACAACTTTTTATGTTGTCTATTCCAAGTAGATGGAGATGGGAAGGCATACGGTTTGTTCTGTGACATTCTTATGAATATCCGAAATATAGGAAAGCCAGCTCTGCCCCATATTTGTTCTGCTTTAGAAGCCCTTTCAGAGACAGAAGGATTGTGTGCCCATTAGAGACGGGGTGGCTCTCAGTCAGGAAGGTCTGGGATCCTGACATTGCCACCCTGGAGTTTTGGGACCCTGAGAAGCTTTCTTAACCTTTCAGGAACTCAATAGAGGCCCCGTGAAATGAGATGATTATACTTGACTGAAAGGTCCCCAAGGGCAGGAACATCATTTCAGTCTTGCTCACCATTTCTGTCCCTTGTCCTTGGCCAGGGCTTGGTATGGAGCATTTTCCTCATTGACATATTGGTGTAGGTAATGTTTTTGAGCCCAATAAGCTGGAGTCACTTTAGTCAAATCCCATGACAGTGACTTCTGATAACACACAATACATTTATAATTCTTGGTTTTTTTTTTTATACCGGGGATTGAACTTGAGTCCTTGTGCTTGCGACGCAGGCGGTGGAACCACTGAGCTGAATCCCTGGTCCTATAATTCTTGTTTTATAGTTCTGAGACCAAGGATTGCAGATCATCTCACCATTGAGCGAAGGTCTTGAACACAAGCATTGCTGTTTGTTCTCCAAACTTACTCATTCCTTTAAACATCACTCCTCTAGAAATACCTAGAAGGTGAGAGGCCACAAGTGTTACCTACCCTAACAGTTTACACCGGAAAGAGAACTGTGGGGTGCTGACTGGAAGTACACTGCACAGCCAGACAGCCTGGGCTGGATCTCAGCTGCATGACTCATGAGCTTTGTGACCTTAGTTGAGGTGCTTCTCCCCTCTGTGTCTTGGCTTCCTCCCCTGTAAGTAGAAATCCATCTCTTTGTACCCCTCATCAGTTTCTTTGTGAGGAATAAATGAGCTCACATCTTTGTTTAAAAATAAATTGTAATCAGTTCTTCAGCACCTTCTTCACTGTAAGCTTTTCTTATGTGTTGGGGATCAAATGCCAACCCTGAGTTACTTCTCTAGCTTTTTAAATTTTTTTAGTATTGAGACAGGATCTTGCTGTGTAGCCCCTGGTTGGCTTTGAACTTGCAATCCTCCTGCCTCAGCCTTCTGAGTTGCTGAGATTACAGGTGTTTGTGTGCGCACTGCATCTGGCTTTTTGTAAGCTTTTGAGGCCAGAATTCTTTGATTCTAATTGAAATTGTGGCTGAGCAGAAGATAAATGCAAAATGACGTATAAAAGCCAAATACATCTTTGCCCACAATAAATGTTGGTGGAAAATACTGACACATGGCATCGCTCCATTTTGTCCTAAAGGGCCTGTGACCCCAGGCTCCCCTAACTTATGAGAATACTTGAGTGGTTTCTGAATTACTAGTGGTTGCAATGTTAGCAAACCACATATCCTGCTAACTTGCTCTGGGACTGGTATTTGACCAGCAGTTCTGTTCCCTAATTTCCTGGGTGTATCTTAATTATGATGTGGTATACTTTTAAATCTCTGGTTTCATATTCTGGAATCTTGGCAAGCCTGCTGGCTGACGTGGAGAGAGATAAAGCCACTGATTGTGAAGCAGAGCAAAGACTCCACAGGCATTGGGCTGGCTTCAGTGGGGTCTCCTGTCATGAGTCACAGGAAAAGTGAGGGTTGTCACCATTTAAACACAGTAGGAGCCTTGCTTTCTGCTGGGGGTTAGCAATTCTTTCGTAGCGACCCAGAGAGTACAGTCTGCATATTTTGCATATCTGATAGTCTCTGTTGCAAGTACTCAACTCCACTGTCATAGTTGGAAAGCAGAGAGGATGTGTGAACAGAAAGTGTGGCCATGTTACATGCTGGACCGAATTATGCCTGTCCCTCTGCCCCCATCGTCACCCATCCCATCATTCCTATGTGGAAGCCCTAACCCCAAATGTGACTACATCGGAGATAGCGTCTTTAAGGAGGCAATAAAGGTTAAACGTTATCAGAGTTTGTCTGCAGCCTGCTTTGGCTGGTAGCCTTATAAGAAGGAGAGGCACCGTGTGTGTGTGTGTGTGTGTGTGTGTGTGTGTGTGTGTGTGTGTGTGTGTGTGTGTGTG
>NW_022900946.1:12515663-12565320 GCF_012274545.1 Fukomys damarensis | reverse complement strand
GTGTGTGTGTGTGTGTGTGTGTGTGTGTGTGTGTGTGTGTGTGTGTGTGTGTGTGTGTTCAGAGAAAAGGCCATGTGATGACATAGCCAAAAGGTAACCACCTGCAAGTTGTCAAAAGAAGCCTCAGGAGAAACCAGCTCTTCTGGCGCCTTGATCTCAGACTTCCAGGCTCTGTAACTATGAAAGGTGGATTTATGTTGCTTAAGCCATGTCAGTGGTATTTTGTTATAGTAACCCAAGCAGTTCCAATAAAACTTACTAAAAACTATACAGTGGGGTAGATTTGGTCTGTAGCTCACAGTTTGTAAAGCCCTGCTCTGAAGAGCTATCCACATTCAAGAAATCAATAGAAAATGTTTAAAGCACCTGTCTGGGTTCAGGTACCTCTTGGGGGTGGAAGGTGGTGAACTGGGCCGCAGGTCTCTGCTTAAGTTACATTCTGGTGGGGGCACAGTCAACACCTGCGCAACTGTGCAGACAGCCATGCTGATTTTAGGTGTAGCCTTGCGCTCTGGAGGAAAGGGAGTTGTGTGAATCCTGACTGCTGGAGAGGCCAGGAGCTCCCCTGAAGAGGTGATGGTTGAAGCACAGAGAGCTAGAAGCGAGGTGTGCAAGGCAAAGAGACACCAAAGATCACAGGTTAGAGGCAGGAGCAGGTCTGGTAGGTTGGAGGACTGGTAGTAGCCAGGGGCCCTGGAAGGATTTGGGCTGGATTCTTCTGGACTGGACTGATTTGTATTTAAATGAGTGTCATCTGAAAAGTCCACTTCTTACTCACATCAGGGTCTTATTTTCTTATCTCCTAAGTGGCCTCCCTCTTCGCTTATCCCCCACCCTCGTGCTTCCGGGGTCCCCTCTATACTTTGTTCCTCATCCTCATCTTTTTTTAAAAATTAATTTTATTGTACATTTAATGTATACAATATGATGGGATTCATTGTTGGAAATTTGTACCTTTACATAATCAGTCTTGGTTCTTATTTTTTCCTCATTCCCCTGCCCTCCTCTGAACCCCTTCCTCCCTCTCAATCTACAAAGACTTTGTTTCTGTTATTTTTCATTTTCTCATATTAATTCCATTCCCTTCTCTTCCCCTCTTGAGGTCCTGCCCCAGCATGCTCAGTTAGGGCAGGCACAGCTACTTTTCTCCCATTCTCTCCTCCTTCCCCTACATCTTGTGGTCTTATGGCCCTTTTCTATAGCCATAGGGATAGAATGATGCCAGCAAGAAGGATATAGTGAGTGGCAGAAAGTGGCATCTTTCAGACCCATGTGGGAAGCCAGTGGAGGGTTTTGAGCAGAGGGAGGTTTAAAAGGCTCATTCTGCCCATTGAGTTGAAAGTAGATCACAGAGCTATGGCTAGCATAGGAAGAAGCCCATGTCACTGGGCTTGGAGTCACCGCATTTTAATGTATTTTGCTAAATGAAATTTGGCCTGCCCAGCTTAGAAATCCAAGCACTGTAGTTTTTCTCCTGTGAGGTTTTCACTTTGCACTTTTGTACCCTGCAGGAGCTTAGGACCTGCTCTGAGAAGGGCCCACAATCTAGGTTGGTGGCTGCTCCAGGAGCTCCACCTTTGTTGGCAGGGCCTGTGCTGGTGGTTGTTGCTTCTTGTGGGACTTGGGCTTTACGAGCTGAAGGGCAGGGTTGGGAATGGTGACACATTGCTGCTGCTGCTGCCACCGCCTTTTCCTTCTCTTTTTTTGCGTCCTCATTCGAATATAATTAAAATGAGCTAAATATACAGGTGACCTCCAACTTAGGCTGGTTCATCTTATGTGAAAGTGATAAACCTTTCGTAGAAATCATACTTGAATTTTGATCCCTTGTGGTACGATCCTTGTGGAGATGCTGAACAGTGGCAGTGAGCTACAGCTCCTGTTCAGTCCCATGACTGTACGGGGAAGCATCTTGGGCTCTACAGTGGGTTGTGTTGTGTTGCTTATGTCTGGAAGGTTAGTTAAGTATTTTCCTTTGGTATTTTCAGCATATTATGGGTTTATCAGGACATCCTCTTGTTGTAAGCTGTAGCATCTCAAGGCACTGGAGCTGTTTCTGTGTATCTCTCTCAGCTCTGCCTTTCTCTCAGTGGGGCTTTGCTTCCAACCTGATTGTTTCTAATCTATTGGATTTTGCTGGGGCTCTTGCAAAAGCGGGAAGGAGTTTACTTTAGCTTGGGGAGGGGGTCGGTTCAAAAAGGGGTTAGAATGCTCAAGGATGCAGTGTACTCTTCTTGTCTCTATAGAACCTCCTGTTCTTCCTCCTTGAGGTTGGAATGGCCTTCCTCCCATCCGCCTGACTCTGTTCTTATCACAACTAAGTAAAGAAAGTAAACTGAGCACATTTTTACTGCCTGAGTTAATTTGAAGTTTGGCCCTGACACGGGATGGCTTTTCAGCTCAAAATAGAGTTAATTAGGCTAAGTGGGGGGTCTTGGGATTTGGGTCCCATTTTTAGGGTCCCACACAATGACGAGCTCGGGCTCCGAAGCTGGTTGGGTTTGGCTTTGAATCTGTAGCACTTCACTCCATGTCAGCTCCTTCATCTGTAAAATGAGCCTGCTTTACAGAGCTGGTGGGATTAAGGAATTGCTTCTTCATTATCTTCACGTGTAACGTGGTTAATACACGCTAACTTGTATTATTATTGGCTTGAGTTACTCAAGCTGTCCTGAACTTTGAGCTAGATGATTTTTAGTTTTAAAATACTAGAGATTGTTTTTTTTTTTTTTTTAAGCAAATGGATTGCATAGAAGAATCTGGCAGACCTCCTCAGTTTATCCACGGGGCCTGCGATCAGACAGGTCTACAGAGACCCAAATGGAGCCATCAGCATTCTTTTTTCTTTTTCTCTCCTCCATTTGAATTTGAATTTTTGCATGAGAACATTTCCTGTCCTCCACATGCCACAGAACCACTTGATAGGCTTTTGAGGGCCTTGTTAATTTGCACTGAGAATAGCATTCTTGAAGCTCCAGAAGAGAGAGCAGCCCATTGCCCCTGTGTACTTCAAGGCGGGCATGGAAGCTACAAAGGATGATGCTATGAGGTGTAAGCCAGTGCAGTCTGGGCTGGTGGCACATGTGGGATGGAGGCCACAGGGGCTGTGAACAATCAGATGTGTCCACAGAGGGTGTCCGCACTCCACTCTTGATTCTTTCCCCGTGGGAATGCTTTGGCACTTAAATGTTAGTATGGTTAATGTCTTCTTTCTTTAAGTTGACTGGGTGACCAAACCTGTTTGCGGTCTGTGCTCTAAGCTCGTTTATTAATTGAGTGCATTCTCTTCTCTTGACCCTCGTGTTGTTGATCCTGATACTGTAGGCTTGGCTCTTTGCCCATCTCAGAACCCCTTTGCTTATTAAAAGTGCCTTGAACACAACTCAGAGCCGATACATGATCCTCCTGGCCCAACAACGTATCTGTCTGGGAAACTGCTAAGACCTGCCCAGATACCAAGACATCCTCTTTAAACCCCCATCCCCTCATCATGTAGTGAACAGTATCGAGGGAAATTAGAACAGCGGTGACAATAGCCACAAAGTTTCAAGCAGAACACAGGGTCTGACTTTTTCTTTCCCTCTGGCCATATAAAGAATCCTCCATAGGGGTAGGCATATTGTAGCAATTTTGCAAAACGACTACCTTGTGAATGACACGGAAAACACGTGATCACCCCATTTTTCATTACTTAGTTTATCTCTGGGGATTGAATCTAGTCCTTTCACACTAAGCTAGGTTCCCAACCTTTTTTTTTTTTTTTTTTTTTTTTTTTTTTTTTTTTTTTTTTTTTTGGCGCAGTCTCACTCGTTTTCTAGGTTACCCAGGCTCAGGCTGGACTCCACCTTGGTATCTCTCCACCTCAGTTTCTTATAGATGTGCACCACCATGCCTAGCTCCCATGTGTAGCTGCATTTTGAATATTTTCAAGAAAAAGAAAACACTATGAAAAAGGTACCAAAATGTAATTGAATCCATCTTCGGTATGTAGGATTAAGGGAAAACATGAAAAGTTATTCTACTATTCCTCTGTTCCATACTTCCAAAATTATTGGGGAAAGAACCAATGGTTCTAAAAATGAGTGTTTCAGATTATTATAATTTTAATAAAGAAAGCCTTCTTTGTATTTAGAATAGGCAAATAGTACCCAGGTGGGGGTTGAACTTTTGATCCTTCTGCCTCAGCTTCTCAGTGCTAAGATTACATAAGCCCAGCTATCTACCTCCAATTTTTGACTGTCTCTCCTTTGCAAAATATTATCCTTCGCTAGCAGTTTATCCCTTCCCTGGAGTTCTGGAGCCTCCTCCCCAGTAGAAGAAAGAATAGAAATCTAAAACCTAAATTTTTGCTTTAGCACAACTGGTTTGCCCCCTTGAAAGGAACTTTTAATTTTAAGAACAAGCAGCATTCTTAGAATGTCAGAAGCATCTATTCACATGGTATCATAACAGATTTTGATTGGACAAGGAAACCTTGCCTGAGAAGAAGGATTGGAAAGCCAATACTAAGTGATTTGGAAAGATTTGCTTTGCAAAATTTAGTTAAATGCATTCTCGCAGATCTCCTTTAAAGGTTAATTGTGATACTGACTGTTAGGGAAAACCTAGTTAATAATAACAGGGGGAAAAACTACATTTAAGTAATATTAAGGTTGTGACAAGCACTGTATAAAACTGAGAACTCAAAATGAAGGTTTGGAGTTGATCTCCAACCTGTGGCCCATTGTTCCCAGGTGGTGAAGCAGATAAAATGCATTAATTAAATATTTGGGAAGCACTGTGTAGGTTCTTCTCATTTATTATGTAGTGTGAGGTTGACATCTTGGCAATTTCTGAGAACAAAAGAATATGTAGAGAATTAGATTTGCTCTTTATCAGTGGGATTATAGTCAAGTATAGCTTTTGTGTTTTTTTCCTTTTGTGAGGGTAAGGAACAGTCAGGGTGGAGGGGATCCTTGAGAGTGTCAGGTTGGCTGGGCCTGATGTCAGCACAAGGGCCTGAGTAAGGTTGGCATCCTTTCTACTAAGGGCCATATAACAAACAGGTCTCACTTAATGGCCGTGTAGGTGCTATAGCATCTGCTGTGCTCTGCTGCGATGTCTCACGAGACACAATCATAGACAACACCCAGAGGAAACAGTGGGCCATGTTCCAATAAAACTTTATTTACCAAAACACAGGGGGACTGGATTTGGCTCAAGGTTTGTAATTGGCCAGCCCCTGTCTGCTGCCAGGTCGCCTGGGTTTGATTTTGAGTCATTTCCAAGACTGCAGATGTGGTCCAGCCTTGTAGTTTACCAGGGTGAAATGAGCATGCATAATTACAGTGCCCAGAGTCATGATGGGCTGGTGATGGTGGCGCAGAGGTTGAGAAAGTGTGGAGGGGGTAGGTGGGTGATCATGCGGTCGTGCCTGCTGTGGGGATGGGTTGGAGGCACCCCCTCTAGTTAGCACACAGTGTGTTTATTACTGTGGGTTAAGGTCAAAGGCATTTTGGAAACACTAAATTATGGGTAAGGGGCAGCTGCTGCAGGTGGGAATAAACACATAAGGCTTCTGCTTGGGCTAGGGGACCCTGGACCATTCTGTGAAATAACTAGTGGGCTGATCCTGTGGGAACCACACAGTTCAGCTCCTTGAGTCCCTTTGTGACCTGTGTGCCAACCTTTCCTTTCCCCCACAGGTCAGGTCGACAGTCCCTCTGGCTCAGGACTCAAGTCTGTTGTGTTGGTCCTATTAATCTCTTGGTTAGCACAGATGGATAACACCCCCGCCCCCGCCATAAAGCTGAGAACGGGGCTCTCTGTGCTGCCAGCCTGATCATGGCATAGCCATGCAGTTTTCTTGGTGGCTTCACCCTACTCAGGGTCACATTTAGGGTTACGTGGTAGTACAGGCAGTGGCGTAGACTCAGATGGTGTGGGTTCCTAAAGCTGGCTTGGCTGCTTCTAGCTGTGTACCTGTGGGCAAGTCACCATGTTCCAGAACCTCGGCTTACTGATGTATAAAATGAAGATGTATCTACCTAGCTTACAGAATTGGCAAGACTTAGAAGCTGTATGTAAAGTATTTTGCACAATGCCTCCCATAGAGTATACCTGAATAAGCATTAGTTATTCTTTGATGATAAGTATTGTTCTTATCATTTTACTGCTCAGCCCAAAAAATTTTTGTCTTGTGAGTATCCCTTAGTCTTTCAAATATAGATTGTTCATTAAAGCAGCTCTGAAAGTGACTTGATTATGGTTTCAAATATTTTTGTTTGGATGTAATACAAACCAAGCAGAAAGGCCTTGGCGGTCTCTTCTCTCCAGTTACAATACTCTTTACACTGGTAACAGTCCTTATGAAACAGGCTGTATTCCTTGCCTCAAGTATCTGACTCTTGGTTAGGAAAGGCTGCTAATGGGAGGCTTCCTAAATGTGGGCACTCCTGCATTCCCAGATTCCTGGCTCTCTATCCTCAGAGCATTAGAATCTTTGGCTGAGCAGAGCTTCCTGCACCCTGCCACATTCAAGCTTACCCGGAAACTGTGGGTCATCCCTTCCTTTGGACATCTTCTACACTCGCTGGGCTAATTCTTTTATTTTTTTTCTTTTTATTGAGTTTATTGGTACATTCTAGGTATACAGTACAGTTACATTCATTACTGGGATCTTGTACCTTTACATTTGGTTCTCATTTTTTCACCTTGTCCCTGCTCTCCCTTCACCCCCTCCCCCTACCCATTTACAAACACCTTATTTCCATTTTTTCATTTTCTCATATTTTTTTTCCCTTGTTCCCATTCCCCTACCCTTCCCACTTTCCCTACACCTTTAGCCCTTTTCTTTCCATTTCACACTATTAATTATCCCATTAGGATCTTGTGTGCTATTATAGTTTTTCACACCAGAGAGACTATTCGGTATTTACACATGTGTGACTTATTTATTTCACTTAAGAGTATATCCTCAATATGTATCCATTTTCCTATGAATGACTCTAATTTCTCATTCTTTATGGCTGAGTAGTATTCCCTTTTATAGAAAAACCACGTCTTCTTTATCCAATTTCCAACAGATGGGCAAATGGGCTGTTTCCAAGTTTTAGGTATTACAAACTGTGCCGCTATAAACATTGTTGCTGTGCTAATTCTTACATTTTCATCAGTGTCTCCCTTTTAAAAATTTGGGCTATTTTACATCATTGTTGCCAGAAACTCTTTTTAAAATGATTTAGGCGAAGGTGGAGTTGATTGGCTTATATAACACACAATACTAAGAACAATGCCTTGTCATAGCGTGGTAGGGGCGCTAAAGTCATGTCAGCCACATCAGGACGCTCTTCTTTCTGACAGGGACAGTATTTTCCCCTGGGATGGCAAAATCACTACCAGTAGCTCCAGGCTTGCTTCGGAGTAATTTAGCAATCCTAGACAAAGACTTGGGATAGAGTCCCAATTCATATCTTCTTGGTTGCTATAACAAAATACCTGAGGCAGGCTAACTTAAGAGGTTTGTTTAAGCTCACAGTTTTAGAGTTTGAAAATTTAAAAGGTACAGGTACAAGCTGTGGTTAGGGCCATCTTGACTGTATCACCTCACAGCAGGTGGCATTGGCAGGAGCATAAGTTAGAAGAGAGATCACGTCACAGAACAGGAAGCCAGAGAGTGATTCAGAAGTTGAGCCTGCTCATAGAGCAGCATGCTGTCCTGAGAGCTCAGTGTTCCCACAAGAGCTACTTCATCACCTCTGAGGCAGCTAGCTCCCCCAGCAACCTAAGGACTTGGCATTAAGCCTCACCTCTTAAGGTTTCCACACCATTTCCCAGCACTGCCACCCTGGGCCTCACCTTCCAAGACATGAAATCCCGAGTGAGAAGTCGCACCAAACCATGGCAGTCTCTTGGCCTCTTGGGCTGAGGGCATGTTCACGGTGCCCGAGGAGCACCCTGTGGAATGGCCGGACCACGGTACCTATGCTGGTCACTGATGCTGTGCATGCCGGGGGAAGCACCTTGTGGGTCCCCACACAGAATCTTCGTGCTCTTTCTGGTAGATGAAGGAGGTGCTGGGCTGCCATAAAGGGCTGGCATTCCCTTTTAGTCCCCTGGGCAGGGAGCTCTGGCTTCCTGGAGTTTGTTACCCCAGCCCTTGCATAGTGCTTGGCAAATACACCAGAGGATTGAGCAGAGCTGGGTGGTGAAGATCATTTGAATCCTCATGTGGGCTTGGCCCTCGTAATGGCTTTTGTGATTGCATCTTTCAGTGGCATAAAAGACTTGAGAGAGATTGGTGTCCTGTACAGCCCTACGCAGAAAATAGGAGCGCGTAAAATTTTAGCACCAGCACACTCCAAATGCTGCACACACTTCTCTTGCATGTGTTGACCTTCTGTGGTTTGTGGTTCACTGGCAGTTAGCCCTCTGCCTTTACGTCAGGCAGGGGGAGACGTGGGTGCTTGTACTTACGCGAAGTGTCTCTCTGGTTTTTAGCCAATGTTGACAGACTTAACTGGTGTTTTTATAGCATATACCTGAATAGCACAAACATTCTTCTTCCTCTTTGACAAAGGGACTCTTTTTCAGAGGGAACTAAGATATGTTTACAGTTACTCATACCTGCCTTGCTCTGAAAAGCATGTGGGGCAGCACACATTGTGAGCAGAAGCCGGCGTACTGTGTCGCCCCGGACGCATTCCTTCGTGTCTGTGAGCCTCTCTTTCTTCAGTGTGGAGTGGGGACAATAGAAGACTGTTGCAGGATGTTGTTTTGAGAATTAAATACTTTATAGCCTAAGTGTTACTAACTTTTATTGTTATTTTCAGGGGCTTTGGAAGGGTGAGAGGGAATGAATTGCCCTGGTGCCTGGCACAGAGATGGTGCTCAGGAAATACTGACTCCTCTGTGGTCCTGAATATGTAATTGAACCTCAGTTGTCTCACCACTGAAATGGGCTTGGTGCTTATAGGTAAGTGTGGCTAACACACAGAATGTCAGTGAGCCGGGCTTTATACACATGAGCCGTTTAATCTTCCTGACAGCTTTGGCACACACATGAGCTCCGTTATCACCATTTTCCAGAATGTGGAACCTGAATTGTCTGAAGTTTAAATAGTAGTCTAAGGTGACGTGCTGGCAACTAGCGAAGCCAATCAGCTGACCTCAGAGCTCAGCTTGTTCTCAGTGGTTCTGAACCAGTGCACAGTCCCAAGTTTCAGTGCCTGAGGCCTGTGGTTGCTTCTTTCAGTTGCATGGAAGACTTGTAACAAGTCCCAGGGCTGCTGGTGGCACCTGGGCTCTCAGGAAGTCACCCAGAATATTGTAGTGATGGATTCTGTTCACTTTCTCAGGCAGCGTGGTGTGGTGTGGCTGGTGGATGAACTTGGTGAAACTTTGTTGTGGAATGGAAAAGCTTGTCTGGCTGGCAGTTTTTCCCTAAGGTCTCTAGCACAGGGCCCAGGTACAGAATATGATTGTCCTGTTCATTCCAGCCCTCTTACTTAATTGCTACCAAAAGCTTCTTTAGGTACCATCATTGTGCTGGCAATAGCTCAGTTCTTAATCTTTTTGGGGCCTTTGAAGCCAACTTCAGCTCCTTTCTGCATCACAGCTTGCATCTGTATTTGGCAGGAGCCTGTGGCTTCACCCCATAGCTCCTACCCCAAATCTTGGGCTGGTGTGAGCTCGGGAAGAGCAGGGCCTAAACACCCAGACCTGCCTGACCCATTTCCAGAAAGAGCCTCAGGCCTTAGCTGCTCTTGCCCAACTCTCCGGGGAGCTGGGCTTGGCTACTCAGTTTCATTCCAGAACCTTCTGTGTGGAGACTGAGATGACAGGACAGAGGCAAGTGTATCCCTTCCCTGAGAGTCCCTTGACCATGAATTACCTGGGCCTTACTGTCTGCCAATGAAGGATGTAGGCGTTCCCCTAGACTTGGTTTAGTCTATATTCATGCATACCTTATGTTGTTGCAAAAAGCATTTGAAGCAGCTTTTCTTACGTCTACTGGGAACGTGGGCTGTTGTATCAGGCACACCTTCTCATTTATGGTTCATTCTTTAATAACCCCAAGCCTCACTTTCTCCATCTGTGAAATGGGAACAACAGAAGGCCTGTGCAGAATGTTGCTTTAAGAATTAGGATTTTTTAATAAATGTGAGTGTGGTGGCATGTGCCGGCATTCCAGCTACACTTGAGTACAGGAGTTCAAAGTCAGCCTGGGCAACATAGAGAAACCTCAACCCAGCAACAACAGAAGAATTAAATCCAGCAGTCCCCCACTTACCCATGATTTCAGTTACCCAAAACCAGCTATCATGGTTGAAAAATATTATATGGAAAAATTCCAGAAATAACTCATAAGCTTTTAAAACTTTTATTAAAACTTATTGTTATAATTGGTCTGCTTTATTATTATTCACTATTAATCTCTTACTGTACCATTTTTTTTTTTTTTTTTTTTTTTTTATTTTTTTGGTACCAGGGATTGAACTCGGGTCCTTGTGCTTGCAAGGCAGGCCACCGAACCGCTGAGCTAAATCCCCGGCCCCTGTACCTATTTATAAATTAAATTTTATGTTAGATATGTATTGATAGTAAAACTGTAGTATGTGTAGGCTTTGGTACTACCTCTCGTTTCAGACACCAGTAGAATGTCTTAGAACACCCCTATTCCAAAAAGGGGGGCTCTTTGGTGTAAACCTTAGTTACTTTTGTTGCTATTATTGTGTTGTTGTTGTTATACTTACCATAGAAGAAAGTTGATAGAGAAGATGAACTATCAGTTTCGGATCCCGTGTGTGTCTGTGTGCCCTGGGCCCTGGGAATAGAAGAAAGTTGATAGAGAAGATGAACTATCAGTTTCGGATCCCGTGTGTGTCTGTGTGCCCTGGGTATATACATATGTGTGTATGTCCTCAGGTTATGGCCAAGTGACTGCATGCAGTTTCCCTCTGCAGGAAGCTCCATAATTTTCCATGATTCCAAGCAAATTATCATTTGTATCTAGCTGGGATTGCTCATTTAATAGTGTGCCCATTAGGAAAATATTGTTACAGCAGTTTTATTGGTGATATTTTAAAAATGTGTTATGCTCTGTGTATCTTTTTGCCTGTTAATGTGATGCTTTTAATCCTCCTGTGTCCTGATCTTATTTAAGGCCATGGTCAAAAAACTCGAGAAGCACTCAGGGCATGGTGGGTTGGTTTTGGGCTCTGCAGGGCTTTTTGGCAGATGTTCCTACTCTTGAGAGGCCCATTGTGAGGCCAGGTTCCTTTCTCCCCAGCTCCTTATCACACTTGGTGGAACCTTATGTCTCTGTCATCCTTCCATCCAGATCTCTGTTGATGTCCTTTCCCCAGCCTTTGTGTTTCTGGAGATTCTGACCTCCCGCTCTATCCTTGCGTGCTCTTCTCTCATTTTTTTCTTGGCTTCCACTGCCTCCTTCCTCCTGCTACAGTTTCTTCAGCCTTTCAAGCCTCAGTGTTCCAACCTCACTCCTCTCCTGGGCCACCTTGGAGGCCCTCATGTTCAGGCACACCTTCGCATTCATGGGTCATTCTTTAATGACGTATGCTTACAGTGTGTTTGCGGAAGTTCTCCTGGTGATATTTCAGATGATAGGAAAGGAAAATGGGAGGGACTAAAGTATGCTAGGCGCTCTCAGTCATTTAAATTGTACAGCGACCGAACTGGGGATTTAGCTCAAAGGTGCTGCTGCCTGCCCTTGGAAGCACAAGGACCTGAGTTCAATCCCCAGTACCAGAAAAAAAAAATTTTTTTTTTTTTTTGGTACCAGGGAAATTTTTTTTTTACAATGGCTCTGAGGATGAGATAGAATTCTTGAGAAAGGAGAAGCCTGAGGTTCTGACAGATCGAACAGTTTGATCAGTGATCAGTACTGAAGTGTTGAATTCAGTGTTTCTGTATTCATTCATTGAACAGCTTTGCTCTAGGCACCTGTAATGTCTGTGATGATTCTGGGCTGGCAGCTGCGAACAAGAGGTCTGTAGTTGTCTCTTCTGCTTGATCGGCAGCTCTTCTGGGGCAGATGGGTAAGCCTTGCTCAGACTGTTACCTGCGTCCCTCGCAGAGCCTGTGTCCTGGGTACTTGATGGGAAGGCAGAGTTTCTGTAACATAGATGACTGATGGAGGAAAGAGCGTGTTTAGCCAAGCCCATTCCAGTTGTTTTCAGAGACCTGATTGAAAATGACAAGTGAAGCAGCCAAATGAGATGTATCTAGTATTTTTGTATCCCTTGTTTTACCTTTGTCATTTTGCCGCATTGAATGTTACCTCATGGGAATGTTTGTTGATTCCTTCTGTAACTGATGGGCCTATTTATTAAGTATTGAGGCGTTTAATTTTTGGATAATGTTGTGGAGAAGATTATTGCTTATCCCTTTCAGGCTAGCAAAACAAGGAGGGAGTTGCATTTCAAAGATGGTCACCTCTAAAACCATTCACTTCAGGTTTTGAGTTTTTGACTGAAGGCAAGTGCGAGGAGATGATAAATATTGATTTAGAAACCTGAACAGTCTGTATGGCTGTTGGATGGTATTTTTGCTGTGGGTTTGTGGTTTTTTTTCTTTGTTGTTGTTTTTGCAGCACTGGGGATTGAACCCCAGGCCTCTGCACTGAGCTATATCCCAGCCTTTCTTTTTTTGATGTTGTTTTTTGAGACAGGGTCTCACTATGTAGTTGAGACTGACCTGGAGTTCACTATGTAGCCCAGGCTGGTCTCGAACTCACAGTGATCCTCCTGCCTCAGCCTCCTGAGTGCTAGGATTACAGGTGTGCCCCACCACGCCCGGCTTCCAGCCCTTCTTAATTTTTATTTTGAGACAAGTCTCACCAAGTTGCTAATTGTCTAAGGTTGGCCACCAACTTGTGATCCACCTGCTCTGTCTTGCAGAGTCTGAGATTATAGACTTGGACCACCAGCCCCCATTGGGTGGGGCATTTAAAACAAAGCACAATGCAGATCAGTTCTTATCCTGGGCAGCTTTCATAGAAACTCCTTGTTGATGTGCCTTTTGGTAGAGAAACACTGAGACATGTAGGTTGAGGGGTTTGATTTTTGTGCACCTGTCTTCCTATGAGAATGGGGCTCATTTCAAAGAGGAAAAAAATAATTCCAAGGAGCCTCTGAATGTTAACAGGCAGTGTAAAGCACTTCCCAAGGACTATCTCAGTCCTGCTTTGTAGAGCAGATGGAAAAAGGGGTTGTTAATTATTATTGCAAAGTAATTTCCCCTCAAAGATACATTTATTTGTGAGACTGCTTTAAGTCAGAGATTAGGATTTGACAAACTGTGCTGTGTCTTGCCCATAGATCTACTTCATTTGGCTCATGCAGTTTTTAATATTGAATTTATTGGCAATGCCAATCAATCAGTCCATTTCCCATAAAATTCATAATTTCTGATTTCTTGTGAAAAGCATGGAAAGATCCAACACTATCCCCCTCGGCCTGTTTCTGCGCTTACTCTACCAACCTGGGCCCTGTGAGGCATTTGCATCAACTCCTCAGCTTTAACTTGCTGGTCCCCCACCCTTGCTCCCTTATTGTTTTAAAGCCATGGTCTCTCAGAACTGATTTCACATACAAGTGTCTGGACATGTCATCCATTCAGCATTCCTTCTGAATGAAATCTGCCATGCTGCGTAAGAGGGGAGGTTGACTATTATTCACTAAGTTTCCTGTGGGAAATGACATAAATTGCAGCAGAAGGGAGGGGAGCAGGACACTCAGCAGCCCTTCTCAAAGTGGCGTCCCTTGAAGTCTTGCCTCCTTTGGAGATGCCTAGGAAAGCTGAGTATCACCTTGCTGTTGTATTATGTAGCTGTGTTGCAGACCTTTGAGTGGGATTGTAGGGCAGGAGAGGGGTGGGATAGATCTTTACGACTTGGAGAAGAATTTTTAATTTTGCCTGAAACTGATTCTGTGCAGAGCACAAGAATTCATCAGTTAAAAAAATGATCTAATCAGTGATGTATAGTGATGATGAAGATGGTGGTGATAACAGCTAATGTTCTTTGTTCTCTCTTTATGTGTTAGTGCATTGAGTGCCTTACACACATTTTTTCAGTTAATTTCTTATAATAGTGCCTCGGGATAAGCACCTCAGCCATGCCTGATTTGTTCATGTAGATGTCAGAGCCCCACAGGGGTCTTTACACCCTCTAGCTTGTACACCTTGGGACTGGTGGGATCAGAATTTGAGCTCAAACACCTCTTCTCTCCGTTTCTACCCATCCCATCTGCTCACCTTTTGAGGCTGAAGATTCTGCTAGTGAAGCAGTGAGATGGCGCTTGGCATCTTTAAGAATTCGTTATCCAAACAAAAAAGAACCACTTGGGATTTAGGGGTACAGAAAAATACAATATTTACATTTTGAACAAAGTTAAATTAGGCCATCCTCAGAAACCTAGAGGCATTGCTTTTTCTCGGAGCAGATAACAGAAGCTTAAAATTGCTTTGTATTTTGGGTCTTCCAGCTTTAGCGAAAAAGTTTTGGTTTGGATCTCATTGTATAATGGGTAAATCTGCTAGATATGGTGGCGCATGCATGTAATCCCAGCACTCAGGAGGCTGAGGCAGGAGGATTGCCACAATTTGAGGCCAGCCTGGGCTACAAAATGAGTTCAAGACCAGCCTGAACTACATAGCGAGACCCTGCCCTAAAAAGGGATGGGTGTTAGAGTAATAGAGTAAACTGAGGAATGACTGAGACCATTGGAGCAGGCAAGCAAAGGTTTGTTTCCAGCCGGGGTGCAGGCTAGCCAAAGGCGACAAAGCCGTTGATCCTGGGGCCTTGGGAGAGGGAGTCTTTGTAGGGGAGCTTGGGTAGGGCAGGCATAATGCCAGGAGGAGTGGGATATTTTGTCCTGGAGTGGAGGAAGTCTTTGGTTCTGGGACAGAGGCAGTCTGGTGGTCTTCAGTGGTGTCTGGACTTGCTGGTGTTGCTGCATGGGTCGGGCTCATTATCTGGAACCCAGGCCTTGGCTTGCTGTTATCCTTTGTGCCTTGCAGGATGTGAAACCACATTGCCTGGGAAGTTTTTCTCTTCTGCCTGGACTGGGGTCCGATGGGGGTAAAGCTAATGTATTGAAAATAGTGTCTCTGCTCAGCATCCCACTACAGCTCAGGATCCAGAAATAAATTTGACTGCAGAGCATTTCTTGGCAGGAATTAAAAAAAAAAAAAATCCTTGTAGCAAGCGACATGAAACTATCACACTGCCCTATATCTGTCACAGTTTTGTTTAGGTTGACCTGGGCCTGTTGGCACATTTCTCTAGCTACTCTGTGCTGTGATAACTCCAAGACCTTTAAAGTCTATCTCCTCAAAAGAGAGTAATTGGAATACAGAGTTTCCTCTTTGTGCAGGCTTTGCATTTAAACTGGTGACATTTATGCCTCTTTGTGTATTTTGAAGGGATAGCAAGTGGTGAGTCATTTGTGCGCCCATTTGAGATAAGGAAACGAGAGATACAAGAAACCCATCTTGTTTTCTTGTTGTCACCCCCCTGGTAGTACAAGAGGAAGCCTTGGAGGGCAGAGACTGGACCAGTGTTGACTGAGGACCAGCATTGGCTGGGCCCTTGAGATTTTTTTTCTCAGTTTTGCCTTTTTAATTATTTTAGGTAGCAGATGGTGGTAGACTCTTTACACACAGGGAACTGAGTGCAGGCAAACTGTGTCACCCAGCTAGTGGATGATGGAGCTGGGATACAAAACTGCATTTGTTTTTCCTCCAGAAGCCCTTTTGTGTCACAGTACCGCACTGACCCCCAAAAGTGTTGGACGTATATGTTTTTAAAATTAACATTTTTCAGCTATTTTGAGGTATAATGAACAAATAAAAATTGCATATATTTAAGGGAAACAGTGTGATATTTTCACATGCACAGTTGCCTTTTGTATATGTTTGCTCATCCTGGTGCACGAGCAGTAGGGACATTTAAGATCCATTTTCAGCACATTTTGAGCACGTGATACAGTGTCACTAACTGTAGTCACCATGCTGTGCATTGCATCTCTAGAATTTACTCACCCTGTATAACTGAACCTTCACATCCTGTAACCAACAGCTCCCTATTTCCTCCCACACGCAGCCCTTAGAAATAGATCTTTTAATGCATCCATGAAGCTCCCACCTTTGCCAAGTGTATTAGTCAGCTTTTTGCTGTTTCCCATATCAACATTTTAACTTTTTATGTAGTAATGTGCCTGCCTTTTTGTTTCTGGCCTTTCAGATCTTTCAAAGGCAAGAGTGGGTTCTGTTTCAGGGAGTAAATACTGGGCACTAAACGGGAGAGAGCAGAGGTTCAGTGAAGGGAGCTTCCTGAAGAGTGGAGGGAGGGAGGGAGAGAGCGTTAGTGTGCGGGGTGAAGGAATCTCCAGGTTATTCTTCCATGTAATACATCTGTCACCACCAAGTTCGCTTAGACACACTTGCTCTCAAGAACTATGCTTGGCAAGCACAGATTTTCTTTTTTTGTAAAGTCAGCTCTTCCCAGGTCCTCCTCTGTCATTGGAGAGAAGTTTCTGCCTCACTTTGTAGCTGAGAAAATGGATTGCCGCTCCGGCCCAGTATGTTCCCGCTCAGGTGAAACACCTCCCTGCGAGCACGGACCCCACTGGAAGTGAAAGACTGTTTCCTGCCCCGTTGCTCCCCTGCTCAGCCAGTCCCTCGCAGCACTAGGAGGAGGACAGGATGAGGCTTCTTTACCCCACCCCACCCCCGTCCCCATCTCTTCGTTTTTAGCCCCTGAAATCAGATCGTTAAAATGTGAAAGTTACTATATTAATGCCATTGGCAGAGCAGCATGTTGTTTTTAAAGACCTGCTTCACTGCAGGTTTGTGGCTAAATTTACAAAGCAGCATATGTGTGTATTAGTCTGTCAGTGCCAAGTCACATGCCAGTCGTTCCCCAGAATAAACTGCTCAGACCGAGGGACATGTGCACAACCGCCCTGACTCCTGTGCGTGTGTTGTGCCGAGGCAGTCATTTCTCACTCAGGATTGTATGATGTGAAGCTTCCCAGTTTGGGAGTCAGAAAGATCTGGCTTTAGATCCGACTGGTTGCATGGCTCTGGCTGGTTACTCCAACTTTTGGGGAATTGGTTTTCCCGATTTTAAGGAGGGAGAGTAAGAGCTATCTAGTTGGGAGAGGATTAGGGTAAGACAGCTCACAGCAAGGTCTTGGCACACTTCGGTAAGTGTCTTATCTGTGCTGGCCAGCAATTTGAGTCCTTCTTCCTGGACCCATGGCACCCCACCAAAGAGACTCCTGGCAGACTGCCTTGGGAAATCATTTGCATGCATGCTGACCTCACAGAATCCTAACATTGGAGTAAGGCAGTAGCCAGATGCCTCCTGGCCTAACCTAATCAGCTCACATAGTTTTATTGGTGCTGCTATTTTCATTTCACAAGTCAGCATTGAGTGACACAAGTTAGACATTAGTGTGTACGCTGAGGGCTTAAGGAGTAGCGGGGAGAGTTGGTGTGTACCAGGCAGCCATACTGGTGAGTCCATCTGTAACAAAGACCTGAAAGGGGGCCTGGGGGCGAGCCAGATGGTGAAATCACTGGGAGAACAAAGTCGTATGAAAAAGTAGTGGCAAGAGCAGGTGACCTGGGGTTTAAAGAACAAAAAGGAGGCCAGGATGACTGATCAAGACAGGCAGGAGCCACACTACTACTAGTGGAGGTCAGAGACCAAAGATCCTGTTCAGGCTGGGCCTCCTCATCTGCTGTGTGGACTTGGCTTTGAGCAATATGGTAAGCCCCTGGGTGGGGATGTTGAGCCGTGCCTTGGCTGTTGTGAGTAAAAGCAGATGGACATTGGACAGGGCAGTGAGAATGGTGTGGGGGTCCCTTGCAGGAGACCGGAAGGAGTGGCTGCTGGCATGGGCAGGGGTGCTGGCTGACGAGGTCGTGAAGAAATGGCTGGTTCTAAATGAGCTTTGGAAGGAGAGCTATGAGTTAGCTCTAGGTTGGACACTGGTAGGGAGAGAAAGAAGAGTCCAGGATGACTCCCAGGTTTCTGGCCTGAGCACACGGAAAGCTGTGAATTATGAAATGCTGTGAGGAAAGAGGCTGCATGAGCAGCAGATTTGGGGAAGACCATCAGGAGTTTGCTTTTTGGGCCACTTGCTTTGTGAGACAAGGTCCTTTTGTTTTTTTGGGGTTTTTTTTGTTTTGTTTTTGGTATCTGGGATTGAACTCAGGACCTTATGCTTATGAGGGAGGCGGTGGAACCACTGGGCTAAATTCCTGGTGGGCCACTTGCTTTGCAGTTGGAGATTCTCATTAAACGTCCATCTATACCTATAAGCAGTTGAACATGTGTCTCTGGGATTTCCAGCAGGCTATATGAATTTAGTGGCCATCAGTGTACACATGCTGTTTAAAACCATATAACTGACCAAGGTCATCTAGAGAGGATTTTAGTATCTCAATGTGGCCTCAGAGCCAATATATTGATGCTCTGGCTGCAATGAGCTTCCTCGAAAGTTTTCCACTACTGGGTCTGGCCGAACGTCTTTAGCACCACCAAACAGATACTGAAGCTGTGTTCAATGGGAAAGGCCTTGGCACTGGCACCCTTTCCATTGCCGAGTGCCACCTGCCTTGGATGGTTCCAGATTAGAATTCTCACTGAAATACTCCATCGTCAGTTTGCATGCTATGCCCAGGGACCTAAATGCCTACCCATAAGAGCATTTATATATGTTATGGTGAATGCTAAATTTGGAGAAGAAACAAAAATCTCGTGTTGAAGAAGAAGTCAGTGACGATGCTGCTGAACCTACTACTGAATTTCGATTTGCGCCTAGTGGTAAATGGGCCCGGTGGAGACATCCACGACGATGCCTGGGTGCCAGGCCTGGTGTCTGGATACTGAGCATGAAGACTCAGATGATTACGGTGGTGAAAGGATGACGTGGAAGCACCTGGACAAGGACGGGGCCAGCCCCACAGCTCGTGTCTGTGATGAAGGCCTATTGCACTCAACGGCAGAAGGGCGAGCCACACTGAAGAGGTCAGAAAGGAAGCTCTCAGTCTGTGAGCGGCCAGTGTGACATGGCTGGGCCGGACAGAAGACTGAGAGACTGTGTGACGATGTGCCGCGGACGCACGGAGCGAGGACGCAGGTGCTGATCGCTGAAAACGATTTTGCTGCTTTAAGATACTATGCATAAGTGTGGGAAGGAACTTGGTGGTGAAGTGAGGTTGATGAAAGTCTTTTTCCTTTTCCAAAATTCATTTAAACCAGTTCTTGCTCTACAGGAACTATACTGAGGCAACAAGTTGTCATAAGCAGTAGAAACTGTAATACAGTTACTAACAAAAGTGAATTAGCTTAACCCCAGGGTACCCTCTGACCAGGTTGTAATTCCTGCCTTCGTTTTTTACATTGTCTCTACAGCAGCAGCTCGGTGTGGTGAATGCATAGGAGCCTGGCAAGAAATAGGCTGGAGTTAAGATGCCTCTTTGAGGCCCAGAGAGACCCTTATGCCTAAAAGAAAAAGCAGAGGTCTCAGGAGGATTAGCCTTTGTTATTCTCCACAAGGGCAAGAAGTCTTGTCGTAATTTGGATCCAGACCTCTCTAGGCAGTCTCCTGTGAAATATCATGGCTGCACATCCTTGCACTGATGTGAGTGCTTCTGGCTAGTTTCAAATCCATCCACCTTGTTTTCTCTGGTGTGCTTTCTTATAACCTCTTAGATTATATCCTTTAATCTCTATCCTTTTAGAGTTAGTTTTCTGTAACAGAACAAGTGAAACAGGGCTGAGGTCCTCAAAGTACTCCTGATGATAATTGTTTTGTCTGATAGCTTAAATAAATCTAGGTTTTCTATAAAAAAATAAAATAAAACCTCACTTTGAGTAAGGATGCTTTCAAACACCTAATTCATTTGTCCAGATTTATTAATTGTTTGGTACTGGGGATCAAACCCAGGGTTTTGAGCATGCTAGGCAAGCACTCTATCACTGAGCAACCTCCTCCCCCAAGCCCTTTATATTTTTTTTTTTTTAATTTTGAGGCAAGGCTTCCCTAGTTGCTCAGGCTGGCCCCAAACTTGGAATCCTCTTGCTTCAGCCTCCTGAGTAGATTGGATTATAGGTGTGAGCCACCATACCCAGCTTTCCCAGAATTATAATGGAGAAGTAAGCAGGGGTAATCTGCCAGACTGCTTCAGGACCATGGCCTTGCTGAGAAATCCTGGGGTTTTGCTGCTGTTTTTAGCATCATCCCTTGTCATGCCAAGTCTGGAACACCTTTTTTTTTTTTTTTTAATGGCTGCGAATGAAAGCACTAAAGAAGCAACAGATTGAAAACAACAGTTTTGGAGGCTCAGTGGTTTTCATTGACGCTGCTGTGGCCACCGTCAATGGCTGAAGCTTGAATGTGAGCCGTCCTGGAGCTTAGCCTGTGTTCACTCAGCAACTGCTTCCAGAGGAGCCTGCTCATGGAACATCTGTACTTGGAGAGTGTTGAGTACATCCTGGAATAGGCATGTGATTTATGTTTCTCCTTAGCATAAGTAGGTTTTTAACCTATATATCCCATCAGTGTTTCCAGGGGCTGAGTCATGAGGAGAAGGGAGGTTGATCACTTGTTTAGGCATAATGTTACCTTTGCACACTGTGGAAGCAAGGCTTCTGTGTTCTTGGAAAAGGAAAGTATTGGAGCTCAGAGCTTCCTTAGAGACTGGGATGGAGGGAGGCACTTGCTGATCAGAACTTGGGGCATAATTTACAGAGTTCTTTGGGGACTGGGCCAGTGGAAGAACTGTTCTTCATGTCCCCCACGATGTCCTTAGCTGCCATCTCCTTTTAGTACCCTTACTGTGTATAGGTGTGTGCAAACAGCCCCACATTCTCCTAACATCTCTAGGAAGTCAGTACCTTTGAAATTTCTATTTTGCAGATGAGAAAACTGAGGTTCAGAGAAGATATGTAAGTTGTATGAAGTCTTACGGTAGCATTAGTACCAGTTTTTCCTAAACCCATAGTTCATGTCATACCACCATGGGCAAATCAGAAATGGCTGTCTTAATAAAAACATCCTCTCAGCCTCCTGACTGACTAGATGGCGGAGTTGGGAGATGGGACTATATCTACTGTTTCTGTGTCCCACTCTCCTCTTCTACATGGGAGGCCCTTGTGGAATATTGGTGGAGTAAAAGAAGTTGAAAGAAACTGACTCGCTGATGTATGACCTAAGACCATAGCACTGTTTCCCAGTGGGGAGTTGGTTATGTTGTAGTACAGCCTAGAGTGCCTCTTGAAATTAGGGTGTCACATGGAAGAGGGGACTGCACTTACCTCAACCCTGGCTTTTATAGGCTGTCCTAGGACTCTTAATCCACTCACCTCTTAGCTCAGCAAGGGAGGAATGTGCCGTCATTGCCATTTAAGGATGAGTGGTTATGAAGCTCTTGTGATTGGTCTTGTGATTGGAGATGTAGAAGGAGAGGTGTGGCAGTTCCTTGGTGGCTCTGTCATGTAGGACTCTCTAGTCTGAGTGACAGAAAACCCAACTCAAACTAGTTTTATAAAAAATGAAGTCTGTTAACTTATGAAAACAAATGTGTAAGGATTGTCCAGCCATAGGCAAGGTTGTACCCAGAGGTGGATGTTCTCTCTTCTTGTTGCTTACCCCTCCTCCTTTATGGTCTCTGTCCTAGGGGGGCTGTCTGTGTGATGGTTTTCTGAAATGCCAGGCTCAGATTCTATGAGCTTTAAGCCAGATATAGTGGCACATGCCTTTAATTCCAGCACTCTGGGAGGTTGAGGGAAGAGGTTCACAAGCTTGAGACCAGGTTGGGCAATTTAGCAACTTGGTGAGACTATTTCTCAAAAAGGCCTGGTGATCTAGCTCAGTGCAATGATCCTGGCTGGTAATCCCTAGTGCCACCAAGAGGGGGAAAAAAAAAAAAAGTATGAGCTTAGCCATTCTGGTGATATGAGTAGACTCCTTTCCCAGTAATCCTAGTAAAGTTTTTGAACCTGAAACTCCTTGACCTCATGTGAGCCTCCTGATCTCCCTGAACCAGTCACTGTGGCCAAGGGAAGATGCGTACTGACTGGCAGGGCAGTGGGGATGATGGCCAGCCTCGAGCTAACAGTGGAGGGAAGGTAGCTCCTCCACAAGGGGAAGAAAAGGTTCCATGAGAAAAAAAAAAGAGGAGAATTGATCCTGAGCACAGAGAAAAGATGCTCATTGGAAGACCACTGATAAAGGGTCAGTGGGACATTGGAGAAGATTTCTTTAAGTTCTGTTAACCTAAGACATGATCCTCACATGTATTTTCTTAGCCATAAAATGTTTGCTGCTTCTGATTTGTTTGGATCTTCATTTTGTCTTCATCATTTTTGGCATATTCAATGTCCCCATTTCTTCCCTGGGATAAGTCAATAGCGTGGTGTCCATTTGTATAGAAATCCTGGTTAATTTCTGTGATGCAGAATTGGGACCTTGCACAGGAAGCAGAATTTTGATTGAAGCCTGGCCTTTGTTTGATGTCTGATTTTCTATAACTGAGCATAAAGACACTGTCACATAGTCAGCAATCTTCTATAACATTTTGCACTAGATTTCACTCAAGGGAGGCAATGATTTTTGTGTATTTCTTCACTATTGTATCCATAAGTATCCACACAGTGCTTGGCACATAGCAGATACTCAGTAAGTATCTGCTAGATGGATGGATGGGTTTGGGTGGTTGGCTGGGGAGCGGGTGAATGGATGGATGTCAAAGGCATAGTGGGAAGAACATGGTTTGAGCTGGACAGACCTGGGCTTGAATGTTCAGTTTTGGAGAATGTGGTCTTTGGTTCACCTATGTAGAGTGACCACTTGGGGTCACTGTTAGATTTTCACCAGTCACTTGCACTAGGTAGACATGAGGCTAAAACCTCCACAACAGTTGGGAGAGACCAGAAGGGTTGTCGTCCCTCTCCCATTCCTCTAATTTAAGAACAAACATCTCTAAGATTCTCATCGGCTCCCCTGACTATGAGTATTTTGGGTACTCACAGGCCAGCAGGAGGACATGTTCCCGAGTCTTCCATTCTGTACCCTTTTATGTGGAATGTTTCCCTGACCTCTGTTGAAGGAGTCCGTATCCTCTTTCATCTTTGTCTATATCTTTATTTACTTCTTGGTCACATTATGAGAACTTCCCCTACGGTCTCTGCAGGCCTATCTTTTCTTAGCTGTAAAATGGCATTGTGCCTTGAAAAGGCCTGAGTAGCTTTGAAGGACTCAGAACAGTGTCCAGCACATGAAACACACCTGATATGTGATTAGTATTAATATTCAACTCCAAGGAGAGATTTGCCTTGTATCTGGGGCCCTCACAGACTGTGGAATTCATTAGAAAGTACTTGCTGGGTCTTGGGAAAGATAGACCTGGTTTCAAATTCTGGCTTCACTGTTGATTAGTTATATGACCTGAAACAAATTATTTGATTTGTCTGAATCCAGGTTATTCCTCACTAAAAAGGGGAATCATGATGCATCCCTCTTTCCAGTAACTGTTGTGAAACAGCCTTTGACAAATAGCTTTGACCTCTGTCTCATTTTTTTTTTTTTTTTTTTTTTTTTTTTTTTTTTTTTGGTACTGGGGACCAAACTTGGGTCCTTGTGTTTGTGAGGCGGGTGCCGGAACCACTGACTGAGCTAAACCCCGAGCCTAACCTCTATCTCATTTTTTATGCTTTCGTGTCCATTGTCCGAGAACAAGGAAGATACAGAGCTGTCAAGTTGAAGCTTGTATTAGTAATACTGACGTACTGTATTGATACTGTAATAAATGATTCCCAGTCTCGATGCTGTAACACAGGCACTCTGTGTCCAGCATAGGTTGTTCCAGGGCAGGAGTGAGAGTGTCTGGCTTACAGAGTGACTCAGGAGTCTGGGCTGACAGAGGCTCCCTTCTTGTAGATACGCCATCTGGTGAATAAGATTTTCTCACTCACTGGGACAGGAACGGGACAGCAGCAAGGTTGCACACCAGGTGTTTTGTGCTGTGACTCAGAAGCAACATATGTCACTTCTGCCTGGATCCTGTTGACCTGAACAATCAAAAGCCTGTGCCCAGTTGTGCAAAGTCAGGGGAGCCGACAGAGCACTTGGCGAGCACCAGTCCATGTCGTTCCCATTCTAGAGTGAATGCCTCTCTCGGCTGCCAAGTCGCTTCCATCTCAATGCTTTGTGCCAGGAAGAGAGGAGATTTTACCCAGTCCCCGGCTCGATAGATGCCTCTGACAGTGTGACCTCTCTTTTCCCTCTGGGAGGTGGGGACCCAGAAGCCTCCTGTGAAGGAAGAAGGGTCACAGATGTTAGCACGTGCTGATGAAGTGGGTGTGATCTCCGTCACATCCACAGCTTCCCAGTTTGCAGTGTTTGACCTTCACGTGGCTGGTAAAACAGTGAGGCTTCAGAATTCACAGTGGGCTCAGCAGCAAGCATGGCCCCAGATTCCAGCTCAGCCTGTCTCCCTTTAAATTCCATGAGGTTGTCAGGTTTGAAAACTGTCTCATGTTTTCTTTCCATTGTGTGATGGTCACGGGGCTTATATGAATTTGAGGGATGCACACATTTTCATACGTCAAGCAAAGCTACAAGAATCACAATTGTGGTGTTGCTTGTTGAGTCCTGGTTGTGTAGTAACTCATTTAGCCCTGATAACAGCTGAGATGTCGATGCTCCCTAGGATGCCATTTATCATAGTGAAGCTGAGGCCCAACAAGGTGGAATGCCTCTCTGAAGGTCACCCAGCAAGCAAGTCACAGGCAGATCCGAGCACATCCAGCTCTAGGTTCATTCTCCCGACCCCGCCTTGTTTATTATACCTGAGCACAGTGACCCCTTGAGCCCTGTGCACAGCTGTTTGTGAGTGCCAGTTACTACTGTCACAAGTGATGGTCAGCAGGACCAAGACAGGCACTACCTGAAGGGGGCTCTTCTTGGCTGTATGTGAATGCTGTTTGGTATGACAAAGGACACACAAGGGGGAAAAACATTTTTGATGTTCATAAAATTTAATGTTTTTCATTTACTGTCTTTCTTTTGAAACTTGGACGTAATTTATGGAGCCATTGTTGAAATATTCAGGAGGTCCCTATGTATTCCTTCCAAAGGAATATGATTAAAAATGCATGCCGGTCTCCCCTGATTTCTGGAGGACATCCGAGTATGACGAAGAGCCACATAATTTCAGAATTTACATCTTTATGTGTAAGTCTGTGCTTTGTGGCACCCTACAAAATAAATGTGAAAGCAGCACTTCAGGGTGAAATATTTTCTGGTGAAATCTCTGAATTGGGGAGCTGATGTTTGATGCATAGTATTATATAACTTGCTTGGTCTGGCAACCAGTTCCCCAGAATACTAATGAGCTGCCCATGGTGAGCCCCTGCTCTGTGCCAGTTCTTACCCAGTTTAAAATTCCACTTGGCAGCATGAATGCCTGTTTTATAACTGAGAAGATGGGAGCAGGTGGGAAATGGGCTGGGATGTGGCCTAGGGCTCAACCTGTTCTCCTGCCCCCAGCTGGCTGCCCTCAGTCTTTGCCCCCTCTCCTGATCCCTGGCCAGGTAGGCGTCTCTCCTTTGTGCTCCCAAGGATCTCAGGATTCCTGCTGGGCTGCTGACAGGGCCCGGGCCTGTCACACTGACATCAAGCACTGTGGTTGGCACACAGTTGCCAGGTGAACGGATGGCTGAATATGCCTGGGAGTGAGTGGTCCCAGAGCTGCGAAGAGGAGAGATAGGCAGTGGACCTCACCTGGGGACGAAGTTGATGAGAGCAGACTCCATGGGGAGGGTGGTTATGAGAAGGGCTCTGGGTGTCACCCGGTGGCCTCTGGGACTAAGTCTGCAAAGCAGTTTCCACATTGTTCTGATAGTCAACTAGCTAGAGCGTAGACTCCCTGAGGGCAGGATCTGATCTTTTTTGTTGGCTGCTATAATCATAGTGCTCAAACAGGGCCTGGCAGATGGTAGGTGCTTGTTGCATATTTGTTGAGTGAATGAATTTGAGGATTTTTGGTTATTGGAGCCAAGCATCTTTTTTAAATGCTTTACTCTTAAGTTTCTTTTTTCTTTTCTTTTTCCCCTCCCCCTCCCTCTTCTCTTTCTTTCTCTCCACTTTCTTTTCTTTCTTTTTTCTTGCCTCAATATTTTTGGTTATTGGAGCCAAGCATCTTTTTTAAATGCTTTGCTCTTAAATTTCTTTTTTCTTTTCTTTTTCCCCTCCCCCTCCCCCTCCCTCTTCTCTTTCTTTCTCTCCACTTTCTTTTCTTTCTTTTTTCTTGCCTCACTATGTAGTTCAGGCCTAGAACTCCCTATGTTGCCCAGACTGGCCTTGAACTTACAGCATTCCTCCTGTCTCAGCCTCTCAATTGCTAGGATTACAGGTGTGCACCACCACACTTGGTTTCAGTTTCTTTATTAGTGTATGTTTACAATATATGATACATACAGTAATATCTTGGTTCACAAACACTTCTGTTTGCAGACAGGTTCACAAACAAAAGCGTTTGGGAAAATGTTGCTTCCATTTGCAAACTCCACATTGGGTGACAAATGGCCATCTGTCCCACACAAAGTCAAATGCAGCCATCACCCCCAAAATCTTAAAACAAATGAAGTTGGTAAACCGAGGAACCACTGTGATTCCATTCATCCTGGGGAACTGGTACACATATCTACACATCACATCTTAATCATTTTTACTTCCTCTTTCCCTCCCACCCTCCTGGGTTTGAAGAAGGAACTGTGCCTCAGAGGGCTGTAGAGTTGCTGTGTGGATGAGCTGACTCTGGGCAGTGCTTGGCACAGGCAGCAGAGGCTGTACACTCCGGGTCATTTGCTCTTCTTTTTAGTGGCTCAAAGGATTGAACCCAGGACCTTTACACTGACCTACAACCCCAGCCCTTTCTTTCTTTAATTGTTTTGTGATGGGGATTCACTCAAGTCACCAAGTGCCCAAGCTAGGTTCAAATTTGTGATCCTCCCAGCCCAGCCTCCAAGAGTGCTGAATTACAGGCTTGTGACACCATCCCCATCTGTATTTGTTCATAGTGCTGGTGGCCTCCCCTTCCCCTCTTCCTCCTCCTTGGCTGCTGGCCATGCAGCCTGGAAAAGGCTTTCTGTGCTGTGAAGATGAGTTCAACACCAAACTGCCCCCAGATGGAGTCCTTTGGAAATCAGTAGCTCTCCTCTGTGAGCAAGCCTGCAACTACTTTTGAGAGGTGAAGCCAACAAAGCCTGTAGAAATCATTTTTTGACCCATTTTCACAGGCCCTGCTGAATGCAGCGTTTTGTACATGGGATGGGTTATAATTACAGCATTGTGCACTGCCAGGTGAACAGCACCAGGTGCTGTGTAAACAGGAGGGAGCCTTTGCCCCTTCCTCCTCCTCAGATTCACCCAGCTTTGGTCCCGCACAGTCCTCTGACGTGTTGGGTCATTAGCGGCAGTCTCAAGAAAGACTTGAGTTGGGTGAGAGCCTGTGCTCTGCGTCAGGGCTGTGGGGTATCCACGAGACCATGCTGGCTGTGGGCTTCACACCCTGTTACCTGGGAATTTTGTGTAACAAGCAGTGCGTGGTCTGGGAGTCAGCAGCACACCCAATAAGACAGGAGCAACAAGAGCACCTAGCACAATAGCTTTTGTGTGTAGCCGTGCGGGTTGCACCCTCACCAATCCCAAGCCCTGTAAACTATGGCCGGAGAGAATACTTTATCTTCTTTGCAAAAAGGAGTCTTTTTGTTGAGTCTGACGTGCTTGATGTATAACAACTGCTCCAGAAGCCACAGCTGTTGCTGTGCTACTAAAGAGTCATGATGGAGATGGGTGAACGCATGGCAGAAGTAAACAGATTTGCCTGATGTTCTGAAGGGTGGTAGGATCGTAGGAGGAGGGAGGGGCGCAGACATGGCCTCCTCTGGTCAGTGACTGCCCTTCTCTTGGGATCTTCCCTTCCCTTCCTTGCCTGTCCCCTGCTCCCTTCACTTCTTTTCCAGCCTAAGAAATTGGTGAAAAGCCAGTGAAAGACTTTATTTTTTTATTTTTTTAACTTTGGACCGTGGAGAAGTTTGAGTGCGGTGCATCTCCGTGTGCCTGGAATGCAGTCCCACTCAGCTCTAGTACCCACCAGCAGGGGCTGGCTCTCCCCGGGACAGTATTCTGAAGCTAATCACGGGCATCCAGTCGTTAGATCTGTCCACAGCCCTGAAGGGCTTCAGAAGCCATCTGAGCATAGATGGGGGGCAGGGGGCTGTGGGGCTGTCCAGGCTGTGGAGAAGGCACTTCCGAATGCTGGACTGGCCCAGGAGAGGTCCTGCAGAGCAAGGGCAGTGCGTGCTTCTCCTGTTTAATGGGATGACAACAGCCAGCACTTAAGGACCACTGTGCACATGCCAAGGCCCTGCTGATGCGCTGACTTATTTAAACCTCACAGGAGTCTTGTGAGTTCTGCATTGTTCTTAACCTTATTTCATCTTCGAGAGACCAAAACCCAAAGAGGAGAAAGTGAGTTGCCCAAGGTCACAAGTCCAAGGTGGGGCAGGTGGGTTTCTGTCCCCAGCACCCAGCCCTGCTCTAGAGTTGGCAGCTAACCATGGTGCCACTGGCTATCTGGTGATGCTCTGCAGGCCGGGTCACCTGCTTCAGACCTGCACAGCTGCTCAGATGCCTCTTGCTTTCTTCTGCTGTGGTGAGTACGTCACTTAGCAGAGAACTGGAGCTCATGGTTTTGCTTGCTTTTTTTCTCCTGCCCTTCCTCCTTTTTTCAGACCACCACCAAGGAGGCAGCTAACCATGGTGCCACTGGCTATCTGGTGATGCTCTGCAGGCCGGGTCACCTGCTTCAGACCTGCACAGCTGCTCAGATGCCTCTTGCTTTCTTCTGCTGTGGTGAGTACGTCACTTAGCAGAGAACTGGAGCTCATGGTTTTGCTTGCTTTTTTTCTCCTGCCCTTCCTCCTTTTTTCAGACCACCACCAAGGACGTGTTGGGCACTGTGTGAATGTCATCATTTCTGCTTTTGCTCTTTCAGGGCTGTTTATGGGTAGCAGGGTAAGGTAGGCTCCTCTGGGACTGGCAGTGGGTTCTCTGCATGACCTTTCTGCACAGCTTGTGTGTTCTCTGAAAGACCACGTGTCCAGGGGAATAAGGGCTCACATCGGGACTCAGCGGCTCCACGGGGCAGTCACAAGTACCTGTGACCCGTGTCTCAGTGGCCTCTCTTACCAGTGGAGCTGTTGTTGGTGCTGGGGTCCTCCACTGAAGGGCAGTCCCAGCAGTTGTTTCCAAGTGTCACCTCTGTCAGGCTCAGCCTTTCTTCCTGGTGGTCTTGCTCCTGAGGAGACTCCAGGAGTCGTTTAGATGCAGAGTTATTACCATGGTCATTACCAAGCCTCTACTCTGTGACTTCAGACGGAGCCCACACAGCACTATCCTGGTGGCATGTGGAGATGGCTGTGGCTTTTCTCTGTGCCTGTGAGAAGGATCTGTTCTGGGAGCCGGAGCTCCTGCCTCCTCTGGCTGAGCCTGAACAACTTCCTGGGCTCCGCCGGTATTCTGCAGATTCAAAGCAAAGGGCAGACAGGGAGGAAGAAAGAAATTGAAGACACAGGAGAGGGTAGACTATGTGCTCTAGAGTCAGGCTGACCCCTTTCCTTTGGAGATTACACAAGTGGGGCCAGTAGCAGCGCTTACCTCATAGAGGCTTATATTGTAGCATTCAGTGCAGTTTTGCCTGGAGAGTTCAGGGATGCTCCTGGTGCAGAGCTAAAGATCTGGGGTCCCGCTTTCTCTACCCCGGTGTTACCTTATGTGGGCAGAGAATCTCAGTTACAAAATTCTTCTTCCCCTTTTCTGGCTCTGTGAGGAGTCTAAGGACCCCGGGGAGAAGCAGAGAGCCCTGGATTTCAAAGCAGGAACCTGGTCTTGCAGCCATGGCACAGTTAGGACACGGGCACTTGCCTCCCTGAGCCTGTGTCCAGCTCACCCAGCTGGACATATTATTTCTCTTTCTGGGTTACCCATGTGTCACCTGAAGGCCATGCGATGGAATGAGCTTGGGCTTTGGAGTCAGACTTCACTGGCACTCACCAGTGCGTCCACCTGGGCTACTGCTCACTCGGCTCCACACCCTCCTCCTCTGGTAAATGGGTGGTGTGTGGCAGCTCTGACGGAGGCTGCCTGGTGCTGGGCCGGGGAGACCGCCGGCAACTCTGAGCCTTGGTGCCTTCCCATGCCTCCGCCCCTGAGCTAGGTCTTGGCGCTCTTCCTGTCAGCTACCGCCCCTCATTTTCATAGTTTTCAAGACCAAAGCGATATGCTACCAGAAAATGAGGTGTGCCTATCTAAAAGAATGATGGACATGGATAACATTGCTTCTATTATTTTTCTTTTCAACTCTCATATTTATTCAGCGATGACTGTGTTTTGGCTTTTTTCATCGTTACTATTTATCATCGTTTTTCATTTTATTAATGCAAGACGTTGCATATGTTTTATAATTACCGCCCCTCATTTTCATAGTTTTCAAGACCAAAGCGATATGCTGCCAGAAAACGAGGTGTGCCTATCTAAAAGAATGATGGACATGGATAACATTGCTTCTTATTATTTTTCTTTTCAACTCTCATATTTATTCAGTGATGACTGTGTTTTGGCTTTTTTCATCGTTACTATTTATCATCGTTTTTCATTTTATTAATGCAAGACGTTGCATATGTTTTATAGTTAAGTGCTTCTCAGACTACTTGTAAAATTTTCCTATTCAGGGTAGACCAATACTTATGTAAAATAAAAATAAAAATCTTGAAACATTAAGAAATTCCTAGGTGCCACAGCAGTATGAAATTGCTTTAAATATTTCTAAATGCTTTCTCTGAAGGTCTCTTCTCGTGTGTCTCGCACGGGCGGTGAATCTCACGGTGGCAGCAGTTCCCAGGCCACACTTTGTACTACACTGGTACAGGTTCACCCAGCCTTCCGCTGCAGAGTGCGATAGTACCACCCGAGACTGTTATCACCATCTGTTGCCGGTGGCAGGGTTTGTGCAGTTTTTCTCTGGCATTTGTCCACGTTCGTATCAGTTGACCAAAAGAGCTTGTGAGCTGACACGTGGAGGAACCAGTGGCATCGTGTCTTCTGAATGGTGCCCTGGAAACTGTGTTTTCTATGTCAGGGAACAGCCTGACTGCAAGCTGTTTCTAAGAAAAGCTCTACCTTTAGCTTCTCCAGGCACAGGGCCCTTTAACCTACTTGTTTTTCCCTTTTCCTGTCCATTTTAAATTGGAACTTACAGGGCTAAGGCCCAGAAAGAGCCCTTCAAAGTGGCTCTTGATCAGCTAGAGCAGGCACTGCTGCTTCCCTTTCCTCTGAAGGACAGATTTATCTTCCTTAGCCATAAAAGGGGCGGTCTTCTACATAAGTAAGATCCCTTAGGCAAAGAGCACAGATAGTAGAGCCATCAAGGCTTGAGTTCACCTCCCTTTTCCGTCCTTTCCTGCCTGGACCCTTAGGCTCACCTCAGGGAAAGTGTGTCCACCCTGTAGGGGAGGGGACCTGGGAGGCACTCACAGGTGAGTTAAGGCGGTGTGGACACTGGCACACGTGATGCAGTCTTCACAGAAAGAGGTTCTGGGCCCCTCCCACAGCCTCACAAACAAGGCCAGAAGATGGTTTGTGAGTTTGATCACATACATAGATTCCGATGTTTTTAAGTGAACATTCTTGGAGAGCTTGGAGATGTAACCAGAAGAACCTCAATTGCTACTGAAATTTGAGGTGGAAGAGTCTTGTTCTTAACCAAGATGCATCTAATTTGTTAGATGAAGGAGGGTAAACCATGATTTACTTGAATGTGATGAGGGAGAACATTCTGGTATGAAAGGAAATGCCAAAGGCTTTTTTAAAAATTTATAATCCTTTCATGATTTTGGCAGGTAATTATGATAATTCCCGGGATTTTCACAGATTTAAAAGCTTTTCACAGCCACATTATTTTTGGAGATCATCTTCCGTGATACTCCAGCTGGAAGGAATTGCTTAGTCTCCTGAAGCTCTAACGGCATCATCTTCCAAAAACAAGTTTGAATGTTACCTTCTTAAAGATAATTTTCTCTATCTTTCAGACCAGGGCTACCAAATGGCTGCCATTTTGTATGCTAGGATTTGGGTTGATTGGTTATGTCTGTCTGGGTTGTCTGGTTGGACAGTGATCGATTAATGCTTTTTGCCAAGGGGGCAGTGAGCAGCAGAAAGTAGGGAATCCTGAGATATTTAACTAGTCCCCTTTGGATGAGCATTTAGGTTAGTTTATAGCTATTGGTAGCTGAACTTGTACTTTGAGCACATGTGTAAGCAAGAGAGACAAGATATTTGCCTAGGAATGACTTGCCGAGAAGTTAAAAAGTAACAGTTGCAGCCATACAGCCTTGTCACTTAAATTTCTTAAATCTTTCTGCTTTATTCTTTCTACCCAAAGGATAACTCTTCAGCCTTTGTAGCTTATTCACTGATAAGTTGTGAACCTTCCTAGCACAGTTCAGGAGACATAGCTACTAGCCAGATGCTGTCCTTGGCCCTTTCAGAGAGTCAAGGTTCTCTATTCTTGTTCCTGTGCAGAGTCCATGTTGTGATAGCTTGGAGCTTCATCTACCCTGGTCACTGGATCTCCACCTGATGTTTGTTTTTGTCATTGTCATCAGTGTTTTCAAATGATACCTTTTCCCTAACTGCTTTCAGTGGAATTTTCATGGAATACAACTGAGAGTAGAAAGAAATGTGAATCTCAGATTCCCCGAGCACTAATGGTGCCAGAACACAGCAGGTGCCTGTTTGGGATTTAGGGCATGGATCTGTCCCCGGAGGCTGCCTGGCATGTCCCAGGGCCCATTAGGTAGGTGACTCCAGTGTGCTGTCTCATTGAGAGGCCTTCCCTGACCTCCTGCCTTCCTTCCAAGTGGCTCTGTCATGATTTGTCTGACCAAGAGCCATAGGATATGAACTATGTGGCTATCCTGTCTGCCCTACCTCCTGGTTCACCTGCTTGACTGTTGATTAGCAACTCTAACATACTCTTGCCAAGGACAGCAGTGCATCTTCCCACGGTTTTTCCAGCTCCGTGTGGCACAGTGGAGGCCATTTGACTTCTAGAGACATGCTGCTGTGATGCCTCCTCGATATTTCTTTATACCTTCACCCGTCACAGAAAACTGGCCCAGCCCCTGGGCATTTGCTCTGCCTCAGACATGCTGCCACGACTGAACTGCAGAATCTCGTTTCATCTGCACGGTGGCCCACTTTATAGATGATTGGTCTCTGGGCCATGGAGTTACCTGTCCTGCATCAGAGCATACTGTTGGCAGCTGTTCAGACCCAGGCTTGCCTTGGACCAAAGCCCCCTCTCATCTGCCTCCTGCCTCTGCTGGCCTCTGGTGTCAGCTCTTGGCACCTGAATTTTCCTTGGACGGATATACCTTTCTCCTCTCTGTCTCTGTCTCTGGAGGGCAGCCTCCAGGAGCTCACCCTGTTTGTGGAAGAGAGGGTACCTGAAGGGGCTGAGTGGTGGTGTTGAGGCACTGAGAGTGACAGGTGGAGTCATAGAGATGAGTTGGATCTTACTGTTAGGGTAGTGGTAGCAATGAAGGCATTGAACAGCAGGTGACAAGATGAGATGTGACTTTGGGAAGATCACTGTGCCTGCTTGAAGGAGAATGGATCAGAAAGCAGCAATTCTGTCCTGCTCGCTGCAGTCCTCTCTATCTATGGTAAATAAGGTGGGCAGATGAGACCTGAAAGTGCCTTCACAGACTAAGAAAAATTCCAAGAGACAATGATGTCTTGGCCTATTTTTATTTTTGTGCTAGTGGGCATTACTTTTGATCTCACATTCCTCTTCTGAGGCTCTCCTTAATTCTTGAACTTGTTTCTGGCTCTGTTGGAGTTTGGAAATAGTTACTTGAGCAGTAAGCTGCTATGACTTCCAGACAGTAAGTGCTGTTTATCCCAGTGACTGTAGGTAGCCATGTGCAGTATAAAAACTCAGAGCTTCGGGGGTTAACTCAGAAACAGTGGACATCGGAGTTTAATGATAAAATTACTTCATCAAATTTTGTCTCCTCAGTTCCATCAAAAATTTTTTTTCTATTGCTTGGCAAAGAAAGCTTTGTCTGATGTGGTCAAGTCACTCTTCTGGCTGTAAGGAGAACCAGGTTTTGACAACTCATGGTAAACACCACTTGAAGCTGGGAGCTTTAGATGTTCCACGCGCTGATGAAAATTGTTTTGGTGCTTTAGCTGCCTCTGCAAAACAAAACAAAAATAAAAACACAAAAACATAAAAGCTTGCTTTTTTTTTTGGAAATGGCATTGGCATGTATTTAAAGCTCACATTTTGTGGAAGCACATTGGCAGGTATTTATTGGTGATACTGGCAGCTACTGTGTGGTAAATGGCTTCACTGCCCTAAGGAAGCTCACGGAGTATTTGATTTCTATGTAGAGGATTCACAGAGACATTACTAGTGATATTTTATTTGTATGTTAAAGGCAAGAATAAGATCAGTTTAAGTATTTCATGTACAAAAGGAATAAGGCAACTAGGTAATACTAATTTTTGGTCTGCACAAAGAAAAAAGTGGGTAAAAGGCTCAGAGACTTCTTTGTTAATTGCATACTCCTTGCAGTATCTTTTGTGCCATTTTCACTTAGTATTTTATACTGGTTTGGCAGAGGTGGGCACCTTGGAAACAGAGGGTTGCCATTTGAGGAGAATTCACAGAGCAAGTTAATGAACGTGTCCAGGATGAAAATTAAGAACCTGATAAATTTCACATTACTCGTACAATGGCTCCTTCTCATTTTAGGTAAAGAATTTCAACTCTTTAGTGTTTAATTCTTTAAAGAACTTCATTCTTTCTCTTACTGATACACGAAAGAGTGCTCATTGCTAGGAAACGTGCCTAGGGAAAATCAGAATGGGGAAAAACACACCCCTTAAATATTAATATCTTCTGATCTTCCTTCTAAGCTTTTTTTTTCATACAGGAGATTGAACCCAGAAGCCTTCACACTGAGCTATATCCCCAACCCTGTGTGTGTATGTGTCTGTGTGTGTGTGTGTGTGTATTTTTTAAAGAGTGTAGGTGGAACTTCCTGCTTTTATGCCACTATGCCTGGCTGTTTCTAAGCTTTTTACCCTTTTTGTAACTAAACAACCAAAAAGAAGGGCTCTCCTTTGTTTCTCCTGTGGAAAAACACAGGTTAGTAATCTTTTGTTTTATAGTGTTTTTCCCTTATTCTGCCAGTATCTTTCATGCCATGTAAAGTGCCTGTTACAAATGACCTGGTATTGGTGCACTGCTTAGGTAGTGAGGTCTGAGGTCTGAGGTACGGGAGCGCTGATCTGTTGGGCAGGTCAGGGGGCCAGGCCAGCTCAGGGTCTGTTGGCCTCACATTGTGCAGGCTCCTCTTAAGGCACTTCTTGTCTTCCTGCAGGGTTCAGAGACAACAGGGCAGTGTAACATCTCATGTTTCTCTTAATATGTGTAAATAAATTGTAGTTGAGAAGTCTCTATATTGATTATAATCTACTAGGTTGCCATCTCCATTTTTATGTATTTAGGGTCAGCCAGAAATACTGAGTAGTTCAGTTTGGGAAGATCCTGTGGTTCCCCATGGCCTGAGAGGCTGCATCTGGGCCTGATGCAGTGGCAGGTTCATAGCATGCAGCCAGGCCCCACCTCTGCGCGTGTTGATGGATGGTGTGACCTTGAGCAAGCTACTGTTTCTCGTTCTGTTAAAGTGGGAATAACAGTACACACCTCTCAGAGCGCCTGTGATACATCTATGAAGAGCGCACAGGAAGATCTGGCCCAGACTGGAGTCAGCAGTGACAGAGGAGTAGCTGTGAGGCTGCTGTTGCGTCTGTCACTGTTGTTGACGCCACACTAGAGATGTCTTTGGTTCTGTTTCCTTGGTTTCCAGAACCAGAGACCTGATGAACAGAATGGTTACAGTTCCTTTCTCTGTGCCATTAGTGGGAACTTTCTTGACACACACAACTCAGATTAGAACAAAAGTATTTGCTAAAAGAGTATTAAGAACCAGAGCCCAAGGTACAAAAATGATGATATAGTTATATTTTGACTATAACTTTTTTTTTTTTTTTTTTTTGGTACCGGGGATCGAACTTGGGCCCTTGCCCTTGTGACACAGGCAGCAGAACCACTGAGCCAAATCCCCTGGCCCATTGACTGTATCTGTTGGACTGGCTACTCCCAAGTGCTAAAACCAAGCAAATTAAGACATGTTCAACATATGGCTGGGTTTACGCAGCTCATAGTTAAGCAGCCCCAACAAGCTGCCGATGCCTTGCTGAAATGTGGCAGGAAGGAGGGTCTGGAGGAGCGACGTGGCATGGGAAGGGTGTGCCTCATAGTCTCACAGTTTGGCGCTGGTCTCTTCCAGGTGGCCGAGATGCACGGGGAGCTCATTGAGTTCAATGAACGCCTGCACCGGGCCTTGGTGGCCAAGGAGGCTCTCGTATCCCAGATGCGTCAGGAGCTCATCGACCTCCGGGGGCCGGTGAGTGCTGCAGCCTGCAGGCGGTGTTTGTTAATCTGACCTCTGCTGCCCTCAATCACTGTTTGGTTCTTTCATTATCAGTAGTGTAAAGCACAGAAACTGAAAGAAGGCACATCCATGCTTGCACCACCCTACATTAACTTCTACCACATTTTCTTTGGGGAGGCATCAGGGGTTAGAATAACTAAAATACTACAAGTTATACTGTAGCCTCATTTCCCACTCCTCATCCTAGTTCTGAACTTGGCCATTGTAAACAAGTACACAGTTATCACTGAGTATTTTGCCATTATAAATAAGGATACTGTTAGCATTCTAACACTTGTGCTTGTACACACACAATACCTTTCTCTTCATTTTAAAATGTATTTATTATGCAAAATGTTGAATGCTCAAAGTTAGGTGAGATTAAGTATAATGCACTCCGGTGTCGATTGTCAGGTTTAACTATTACCAATCATGGCTGGTCTAGTTTCAAATTACCTATCCCTGCTTCCTCCTCTGTATTATGCAGATAAAACATTGTGTATTAAGTCTATAGACATCTTATGTATGTCTAAAAATAAGAAAGCATAAAAATTATATTCTTATCATTCAGTATTACCGTGTATCTCCAAATATCAATCAGTGTTCAAGTTTCTAATTATCTCATCATTTTTTATATTTTTTAAAAAAATTCAAGGTGCACATGAGATTCATACACTGCATTTGGTTGATATGTCTCTTTTTCTCTCACATCTTTGAAAGTTATAGTGAAATATAAGTAACATAAAACATAGCATCCTAGCCATTTTTTAACTGTACAGCTAGGAGAATAAGAATGTCCATTTACTGTGAATCCACTACCACCACTCTCCATCGCCAGAATTTTTTATTTTCCCCAGCTGAAACCCTGTCTCAAATACCAGCTTCTCTTTTCTCCATCTCGAGGCCTTAGCACCTGCCATTTTACTTTCTGACTTTGTGGGTCCAACTACTGTCCTTTCTTTTGTTTATTTTTGTCTTATGTAGTCCTGCCCCCACCCCCCATTAAACAAGTGTTTCTCTGAGGTCAGTGGCTACATGTGAACTTGCCTGGTTTTAGTACATCGAAGCAGTTTAGTTTGGCCAAAGTGTAAAGTGCCTGTCCAAGTTCCTGCCAACACTTTTATATTTCACCAAGACATTTTGTGAGATGGTTTCAAATTACATTTCCCCAGTTACAAGTGAGGTTGACCATCTTTTCTCTTGCTGTTGTCCAGTTTATTTTCCACTTTTGTGGCTTGTTCTCATAGCTTTTGCCATTTTTCTTTTGGGTTGTATTTGTTTTGCTTACTGATTTCTAGCAGTTCTTTTTATTTCTGTTTTAGATAGGTGTATTGTAAATATTCTGTCTCAGTCTGTAGTTTGATTACTTACTTTTAATCACAGTGGACAAATTCAAACCTGTAAAATCAAAGAGAATTATACCATGTACCATGTACCTGTATATAATCACTCACCTTCTGCAGTCATCTGTTCTTTCATACTCTGCTCAGTCCCTTCCCAACCATTATTATTTGGGAAGGGAGAGCACACTCTTCCAGGTCATGTCTCCGTGACTCAACTCTTCTGATGAGTGCCCTCTGCCAACAGCACCCTCAATTCAGTGTCCCCACGATCCAGTCACCTTTCTGAATCCCCACCTTGGACTACAGGAGTGTTTTGGGGTCATTCTTGATCTAAACCATTACACATAGAAAAATAGGTAAAAATGCCATTGTAGCGTCTCAGAAATTAACAGTAATTTCTTAGAATCATCAAATATTCATGCAGTGTTCAGTAGTCTTCAGTTATTTCAACATTTTTTCAACTTACTTGCATTAATCAGAATCCTAATAAAGTGATATAGTTTTTAAATCTCCTTTCATCAGCAAACCCTCCTCTGTTTGTCATTTTTATTGTTATTAGGAAAGTTAGCCCGTTGAACCGTAGGTTTTCCCAGTTAAGATTTTGCACATCGAAACCCGGTAATGATCTTTACCATGCTCCTCTTGCCCTTGCTGCGGAGGTTTGTTCGTTTCAGGTTTGATTTTGGGCCAGGACGGCTTCACACATGGCAGTGTGTGCTTCCTCAGGAGGCTCATAAGCACGTGCTGGCAAAGTACCGTGGGAGCCACAGTTGGCCCCCGCCTCTGCTGCTGGATGGCCAGCTTGTGACAGTGACCTCCTGTGGTTAGAGCCCTGCAGCACAGTCCCTGGTGGGGGTCCCTGCTCTCACTCCTGACCTTTTACAGGCTTTATACCTATCTCTGGATTTCTTTGTTTAGAACGTTATGGGATTCCCTAGGGTGGAAGCACGTTTAGGATGTGCCTGTCCTTTATTTACTATGACCCCTTTGAGGGAGGGTATATTATTGCTATTGGCACAGGTTCATTGAGCTTCTGCGAAGGCCTCATCTTTCATTGAGTGTGCATTGGAGCCAGATTCAAAACTGCTTGAATTAAAGCCATCTTTCTCCATGCTGCACTAGCACCAGGGGATTTCAAAGAGCAGGGCGAGATCCCTGCGTTACCCTTTGCCCTTCTGAGCAAGGTGCCACAGGTCCTCCATGGTGGCTGTCCACCACATCTCACCTTGAAGACATGGCCAGTGGTATCTACCCGGACACCTCCTCTCCCTACATCTGTGCCCTGGAGCCGGAAGCACAGCAAGCTGTGGGTCTGAGAAGCTTGCACTAACCCATTTCCCTTGTGAGTAGGGAGGGTCGGGGATAGGTGGGGCTCTAAGTGTTCCAGCCTGCTCCAGGGCAGGCCTGCAAGAGGGGATCTAGAGCAAGAAGAAACCCACAGTGACCCTGTTTCCTAGTATCAGGTCAGTTAGAGCCTGTAGGTGTCCTTCTGTGTCTTTAATGCGGACAGAATGACAGGTCACTACTGTCACTATGGATACATTTTCAGAGAGCAACTTCAGTGTCATTTTGAATAATAAGAATCACCTGGCTAGTACAAATTATTAAATGCTGACTCTTATAGCTCATATGTATGAGCTATTACCTGCCAGAAATTTGACTGAATTCCTTCAAGCATTAGAGCTTTATTTAATTCTCAGTCACCATAACAGTCATTACTATTGTGATCCCCATTTTGCAGAAGAAGAAATGAAATCACTCACCCAGTTTTCTGCGGTGAGAAATGACAGATCTGGGTCTGCCATGTATGTATGTGTGTATTTAGGTACTGAGGCTTGGATGCAGGGTCTCATCTTGCTAGCCAAGTGCTCTACCATTGAGCTATAACCATAGCAAGCTTTTATCGTTTTAGGAGTTGAAAAGTATCAGATTTTTTGGGCTCTTGACAAACTTTGTTTCACCCTTGCCTAAAGAGTCTGGTACTTTACAAAGGTATTCAGTGAGTAGTCATTGAAAAGTATCCTCCTCCCCATTGCCCTTGATTTTCTTACCCAGAAGCAAAAAGTGTTACCAGTCTTGGCTTTCTCTTTTCAGAGGTGAGCGATGCCTGAGTGAGCTGCTCACCCACACTGGCGTGTTTAATAACTAGTAGCCTGCTAACTTCATTGTTCTGTATATTACTTTTTCCCAAGAACTATAGGCCGTAGGGATTTCTTGTCTTACTTTACGTGTAGCTCCGTTCTTCTTAAGAGCTGTGTCAGGTCCCCTGAACTGGCATTACCGTAATCTACCTAGCAGGGCCCTACTGGAGGGAGGGATATAGCATTGTTTCCCTGTGGTTGCTTTTTATAGCATGTTAGAGTAACATCTTTATGAAGGCCTGCTCTTCAGAGGGAAGCTCATCTGGCTTTTGCTCCAGGTCATTTCGGAGAAGCCTGGGGCCTTTGGGCAGACTTCTGCCTCTTACCATCTGCCCTGCCTGTTCCAGGACTTGCCTTTCCAGTGCCAGCATCCTGCAGGAGGCCAGTCACTGGGAAGTTCCAGCAGCATGTCAGGCACACAAAGTTAGCTTCTTTGTTAAATACGGCACCTGCATTGCAGAGGGTTTGGCCCGTGCTTGGATTCTCACTGTGCTCCTTCACAGGGTTTGGCCTCCTACTGCTCGATTTGCTTGTAGTGCTGCTCTGGGTCAGGGAAACAGCCCTCTCTCCCCAGTTTTATTTGTCACATTCTCAGGAAGCCTTGATACCCTGGCCAGATCAGGGTTTCCATATTGAGTATATTTATGTGTGTCTCTCCTTCCTATCTTCCCTTAACAGTATTTCCACATGAACATATCACTGACTTGTGTTTTATCACCCCTCCCTCCATGAGTTCCATGCTTTGTTCTGTTTCCTTTGCATTCCTGGGCATCACACAATAGATGGTTGGCTGTCAAGTGAGTAAGTAAATGTCACTGGCGGTAGGTGGTGGAGTCCAGTTTTTTCCTGACCCCAGTGACGTATAAGCTCATCTTCTCTAGCCTCACTGGGCTTGCTTCTGCTTAGCCTGAATGCCCTCCATGGCTGAGACAGCTGTTGGAGTAGAAGCAGCTCTAATTGCCATCTCTTCCTCTCCTGTGGGCAAGTTATGATGGCCAAAAGACAGGAGGGAGTAAAATGGTCATTAAGGGCCTGAAGGCTCCTGGGAAGAGCTGGCCATTTGCACTGTTGCCCCCAGGGGACACCTTTGACCTTGTCATTACTGCCTCCGGCCTGCCCTGGTCATCTCCCCAGTGTCCATCAGGGCAGGAGAAAGGAAGCCAGTATAGCTCTGTGAGAATTCTGGAATCTTCTCTTCCTCTGCATGCCCCTGTTGGAATCTCAGCCTCATCTCCCTTCCTTTCCACTGGCTTGGATCTCAGAGGATCCTACTTCTGACTTCCTTCCAGAACACTGGAACATTCTAGAGCCTCAGGGTCAGGACTGTGTTCTTTGTTTGAGAACTTCAGCTTCCTTTTCTACCAAGTGGAGATAAACATGGCACCAACCTATGGGTAGGTTTTGTGAGACATTCAGAGCTCTCAGTGCCCATCTGGTTTCATCTGTGATCCCCTGTGCCTGGCATTGGCCTAGCATATATTAGATGCTCAGTAAATGTTTGGTTTGTGATAACTTCACTTTCAAAGAGTAGAAGATGGCTGCATAGACAAAATGCTAATTAAAAATAAGACAGGAGCAGGAACAGAGTTCTTTCAGTGGTATCTTTTTATAATACTCTTTTAAGCTAAGTTACTTATTTTAAAGAGGAGTTTGAAACTAAAGGTATACTATTTTTCCTTTCCTTTTCTTTGCTTTTTTTTTTTGAACATAGGTATTTTTAGGACTTTCATTATTTCCCCCCCTGTGGTATAAGATGTGAATGAATGCTGGAGGGTTTTTGTTTTTTTTTTTAACTTTTTAGTGGGATTTTATTACATTCTGAGAGAATAGCTCCTAGTTTGAATAATAAGGGGAGACAGGGAAATAGTCTTGTGAGACTGCAAGTTGTAGAGGTCAGTTAAAATCACAGCACAGTTAAGCCAAAGGCCAACCAGCTCATTAAATGCAGGTATGTTTACACTGGAGCAGTGACTGGCCTCGCTTTGGGTAGTAGAGCCTGGGTTCCTCCTCCTGTCTGCCCCTCTGGTGGGTGTCTGCTTCTCTGCTGTAAGTTCTGTTTCTGATCGCCTCCCTTAAGCAGAAAGCATGGTGTGTGACTTGAGGTCTGTGGGGTCACTGCCCTTTCGGCCTCAGCCCTGCTGGTTTGGCTTCCTGCTGCTCTCTTCCTGTGCCCTCCCTGTCCTGTGTGATGAGGGCATCACCCTTTAGCAGCCCTTTGCTGCTGTGTGTGCTGTGCATTTTTATCCTTTTATCCTCTGAACAAGCCTGCACAGTATAACTGGCAGTAGATCCATAGAACTGTAATTCAGCAGAACAGACTGAGGTGCAGAAAGGGCTCATGGTATTCTCAAGGCCCAAGAGTTTGTGGTAGCACTGAAGGAACCCACAACTGTCTTGTTCTATTCCCACTTCCTATTTCAAACAAAACAGCATCTGTCTTGTCCTGTGCACTATACTCAGGGGGCTTTGAGAACCGGATACCTGTATATGAGACTCTCAAGTAGTCCTACTGTACGTCTGCAAGATGCATCTCCCCTCCTTCTCTCCTCATTTTGTGTGTCAGAGGGTTTTTTGTTTGTCTTTTAAATCATATTGATGACTTCTTGTTGTCAAAAAGGTTCTTTGGAAACTTGGAATCTGGAGAAGGCAGAGTTTTCTGGAAACAGAACAGTGATTCAGAGGGGTGTCATCCATGCATGCCTGTGGGGTCTGATGGAATAAGCTTGCAAATGTATTAAGGAGCCTGCGCTAGTCATCTTTACTGGAGGAGTTCTCCGTAGGGTCACATACCAGGTCTCTGTCCTCTTGATATAGCCGCATTTCCATAAATTATTTCCTCAAGGAACATCTTTTTTAAGGAGATGCGTGTGGAAAAGCTGGAGCAGAGTTACATGTCGTGTTAGTTACTCATGCCACCTGGGGCCAGCCCTCTTCCTGGTGACAGCAGGCAGCGGGGAGAGTCCACAAAAGGAGCCAGTGAAGTTGATCCTACTGTACCCCACCTCTCTGGGATCCCACATGAAATACCAAAGCCTTAAATGATGAAGAGGACACATGGTTTTTCAGGGCACTTTCCGCCATAGTATCTGTCGTTCTGTATTATCACACTGTGTTGACTTTGCTGTTTTCCCTGTGGAGTGAGAACTTCCCCGAGGCAGGCATCCTGTCTTTGTGCCCTCTTCTTAGAGCCTGGACCCTGAGCTATATGAATATGACCACGCACCTGCAGTATCTGCGGTAACACTTGTTCACACAGGTGCCCTCCTGTCCTGCTGGGTGACAGCTTTCTGTCCACCCTCACTGAGAGCCGGTGTCCATGAGGCATCTTCCCTCTACTCTTGAAATGACCAACCTGGTGGGGAAAACGATGAGTAATTTCAAATTCAAGGGTGAGAGAGAGAAAAATCACTGCAAGTTTTGTAATAGGGTTCATTAAAAATGTTTCCTGGGACTGTCTCTGTATCTTTAAAACCTTCAGAGGGAGTGATCTCATTTGAGAGCTGATGCTATTTAGGTACAGAAGCTTAATAAGAAATATACTTTTCAGCTGTGTGGCACTTGCCGAATATCTAATGACCAAGTACCAAATTGTCTGCAGTCCCACAGCAGCTCTAAACATCACATTCCAAATTATAAGAGGCATTTTAATTTGGCACTTGGATATCCGTGTTTTAATCGTTTACTGCCTTGAAGGAGATTATTTTGAAAAGTACCACTTAAGAGAGGCTACTAAAAATATATCTCACATGGAGGCTTACTCAGAAATATTAGTTTTTGACACAAAATCATCTGGAAATATGCTTGCTAAACCCAGTTTAAATTTCTCAGTGCTGGGGGCTAAAAGCCCCTCTTTGGACCCAACCACCTTTTTCTGTCCATTGGCAAATAGACCAAGCGATCACATGATCTTTGGTATGAATGCAAATAACTGCTTCCTGGACTTGGGGGATTATTGGATCTCAGGCCTTTCTTTGCCCATTACCCAGTGTTAAACTCTTGGCCTTGAGTTTTACTTGTCATCACAGGTGGTAGGTTTCCAGGATCTCTGAAGGGCAGGGTTGGAGGATTTGGGTGGTTTAGAGGCTGCTATCTGAATCTTATGGGTGTGGAACACTGATAATGGGATGCCATTAAGATCAGGATTTTGTACCTATTGCAAGTTTCACTTCAAAGCCACCCCACCTTGATGCAAATAAGGAAGCACTGGTAAAGTACAAAATAATGAAGATGACTTCAGCTACCAGTGGAGGAAAGGATTTTCTGCTTTTGCTCGGACTGATGCTTCCTGTCACTCACTAGTGTATCATGTGGCTGTTGTATATAGAGCAGAGGCAGACTGTGGAGATGTAGCAGACATGGAGGATGCTACCTTTGTCCTTGAGGAGGTCAAAATTCAGAGTCTGTTTTGTGATATGCATCTCTCAGGTTTGACTGCATCATGGTTTGTCATAGACATGGAGGCGAGAACAGAAAACTCTGATCTTTTTCCTACTACTGACTGAAGAGGTGAACTGGGTTTATAAAGCCACTTGTTACCGGCATTTTACCCTACCTACCTTCTGCAGTGCAGGTTTGTTCTTGCTTGGTTTGAGTTTGCTGCTTATTACCCACCCAGCAGGAGGAAGGACAGGCAGCAGTGGCCAGGATGCCCTTTGGACTCGTGGGCCTGCGTTTCCTTTTATTTACCACCCAAATCCTACCAAAATCCTGAGCTCACAATACGCACCCACTGTTGGTTCAAGCAAGGGCAGCTTGGATTTATTTAATAAATTTGCTCCGATTTTATTGTCTTCCATGGAAACCTCTCAGAATCTGTCCTCTCTGCCAAGGTAGCAATTCCAAGATGCTGGGTTGCTTTGCTCCTCACTGTCCTGACTAGTGTGTGCTAGGGGCATGTAGATTTCTCAGTATGACATCATTAGCGTGGAAAAGAGGGCCGGCCCTGTGACTGGAGGTACCATGTGGGACTCCAGTGGTGCCTGGTCTGGGCCAAACCCTCCCTTTCAGGACTTTGGCTCCACCCTTCAATTGTGTCATCTTCAAAACATGGACCCTCCTTTCCTCTCCCATTCCATTGGAACTATGTCTTGTGAGTCTTCCTGTCTGAGACATACCCGTCCAAATCCTAATTTAATTTTTTCCGGTTTCTGCTGAATTAACACTTGCAGTATTTTCAAGGATACATAATCTGTGATATTGCTTGTGCAAAACCTCTAACCTCTTATATTTACTTATTCTTTATTAAACTTCTCTCTCCATGTTAATAGGTTCTCTTCTGATTAGTCATACCTTCCCAGCCAGTTGCATGTGAATTTCTACAACTTTTGGAAATGAATTCTATTAAAAAAAACAATCTTTCTTGAAAAAATAGAGACCCACCTACCTTGACTTGTTTCTCTACTGAACCTTCATTGATTTAGGCTTGTTGGGCTGGAAAGTGAGCAGTTTGATCAGCATCAAGAGTCTCTGGCAGCTAGTTCCAGGAGACATGCTTATCTCCCTGCAGTGAATGCATATAGTCTCTGTGTAAAAGTCAGTTTTGTTTTGTGAGCTTCATAGACTGTACTTCCTTGGACAGTTGGTCTGTGAGATCCAAGCAAATTGTGCGTAGATACATTGCTGTTTCTTCTGGGAGATGAGTAGGTCATGTGATCAGATGGGAACAGATGCATCTTGGTAGACCCCCTGACCTGAGAAGTGGGTGCCATCTTTGGTATTGCCCACCCTCTAGAGTTCATGAGTAGCAGCCTCCTTGCTCACAAGGCCTACAGAACTGCCGTTCCGGTTTCTAAGGAAGATGACTTTGTTGATCGAAGTTTGAATAGTTTTTCCCAGATACTCAAAATAAGAGGGCTGTGTCCACACCAAAACAAGTGGCCATGAAGGCCTACAGAACTGCCGTTCTGGTTTCTAAGGAAGATGACTTTGTTGATCGAAGTTTGAATAGTTTTTCCCAGATACTCAAAATAAGAGGGCTGTGTCCACACCAAAATAAGTGGCCATGGTTAGAGATATAACAGATGTTACCAACTAGGCATTTGAGATCTGGCCTGGCCAAGAGTTCTGATAAAGTTGAAAAAACCTCATCACCCATACCAGCAGATGTTTATTTCTTTCCTTGGAAAAGTGGCCTCCTTCCTCTCCTCCTTGTTTCTTGCTATTTTAAATATCTGTAACATATATAAGTATTGGGGACACCAATTTTAAAAGGTATAAAACTGTTGAAAGATGTGAAATAATTCTCAAGTATGGAAAGTTATATTATGGTCATAGTATAATAAAGACATTCATACTTTACAATTTTTTTCTATAAATATGATGAACTTTAAATTGAAATGTGAAAGAAAATTGGGGGGATTTCAATGTATTTATATAGAAATACATTATGATATTTTGAAATGTTAAACTAGCTTTGTTTTAAAAAATTACCTGACCGATCTTGAAGCAGAACCTTGACCTTCTCCTCCTCCTCCTCACAATTTTTTCTTTACTGAATCCTGCCCCTCAGGATATGCTCTTGCTGTTCCTTCTTTTTGCTTTTCTACCTTTTATCTTTTAAAAGACATGCTGTAATATTTTTATTTTTTGGGTACTGTGGATCGAACTCCAGTCTTTGCACTTGCGAGGCACGTGGCAGCACCACTGAGCTAATCCCCCGGCCCTGCTTTAATATTTTTAAATAACACATACAAAAATATTCTTTTAATATTCAATTTTTTCCAGCATACATTACTGAGAATTTCACTAGTACACAACTTATATACAATATAAAACACAAGAGATCCTCCTCCCAGAGAGCCTACTACTACTACGAAAGACTTGGTATGCATCCTTCTAGGTTCATGCATGTATGGACACACATGCCTGTAAAATACACATCTTTTTATAAACATAAGTGGGATAACTGGTCACCTTGTTTTGAGGCTTTCCCTTCTGCATTCCTGAACATGTGTTGGCTTCACCTTCCCTCCCACTCTTCGGATCTTTCCCATCCTGCAAGGTCTAACTCATACTTGAGAAAGCCTTTAGTGCTCTGGCTGTGCTTGGAGAAAGCTATTTTCAACCTGCTTTCTTTATAATATTGTCCTTTACTAACCTCATGGGTTTATCTTTCGGCTCTTCCATGAGATAATGAGATTCTTAAAGGGAAAAGTGGTATTTGCACTCCTACCTCCAATAACAGGTAATTTTTATTGAGTACCTGTTGTGTGCCATGTCCTATGCCAAGTGCTGTTAAGTGTAGTAGCAAGCCTGTTAGGTGGGTGTTCTTGCCCTCATTTGGGAGAGGAGAGAACTAAGGCACTGGCAAGACAGGTAATAGCTCCAAGTCCTCATGACTAGTAAGTGATGGAGCTTAGAAGTCCCTGACTTCCTCAGTCTCCATGTCCTTGTCTTTCCATGGGACTAGTAATGTCCACCAAAGAGAGTTGTGTGAGGTTTAAATGAAATCAGATGATGCTTCCAGCTCATCCCAAGTAAGGGTAAAATACCACTTCATCATAGTCCTGAGTGAAATAGTATTCTTTGTCCTACTTTGTTTTTCTTTGTAGCATTTAACATCATTTGACAAAAAAGTGTTTATTTCCTGTTTCCGAATTTGTCCATTTTGTGCTTGGCTGAGTTTCCAGTACTGCTATAAGATATTAAGTATTTTATTGAATGAGTGAATATTCATTCCCATTCTCATTGTAGCATCTCCACTAAGGATGTCCAGAAAATACTTGGTGAATTTGACTAAAACCTAGTATTCTTGCAAGCTCCACAAAACAATAAAGGATTGTGAATTTCCTTGTATCAAAATAGTCACATTGCTGTTTTTATTTTTTACTTGCTGTCAGTTATAAGAAGTCAGCATAATGTCACCCACCCCTGATTTTTCTGGTATCTTAATTTAAGTGTTTTCCCATCTGTGTTTGAAGTTATCCATCAGTCACAGAACTTGTGCCTCAGTGGTAGCTGTCACAGCAAACCAGAGCTCAGTCAGAGAAACTGTGGTGAAAGAGCAATGTAGGAACCAGCTACAGCTCAAACTTGACTAATGGGTGATGAGGATGAAAGTAAAGACACAGAATCAGGTTAAAATACGGAGGCCAGGGGGCTCGTGTCTCCCTTCAGCAGAGAACCCCTAGTGACTGGCGCACCTTGGCTTTAGTCACTCAGACACAGGTACAGGCAATTAGAGTTACACAGGAGTCACCTGTCTCCTATCCTCCCAGGTACTTGTCCGGGTAAACGACATCATTTGAGCTGTTTTTACTTTTCCCTGTGGCGTGTCAGCAAGCTTTCATGTCGTCTTTCTTAGCGCTCACCGCGGAAGCAACTTGGGCCTCAGTCTTCCTGTCTGGTCTCCCAGAATCTAGCGATGGCTAGTGGAGATTGTCTGTCCCTCCTGAGGCTGTCCCCCAGGAGCAGGTGGGTAAGGTTGCCATTGAGATCCCCAGGTCAGCTGGCTTGATGGAGAAACTTAGGAACAGGGGCCAGAGCTGTGGAGAACCATAGATCCGCCCCTCCGCCATTTTATGATATAGCCTATGAAGCCATTTTGTATTAGGTTTAGTTTTCCTGTAGATCACATGATATGTTCCCGTGGGTGTTTGATGTATCCTTATAAGATAATAATCTGTTCTCTGTATGCTGATTGGTTGCATTATGGTATATATGTTGCCACCCCTTCCGGGCGCGGAGAGAGAGCGGGGTAGAGATCCGGAGATGAGGAACTAAAGTAAACTTGTGTATCAAGTGTGTGCCTCTTTGCTCGCGCGTCGCCTGTTCAGGCCTCTGTAGTCGCAGACTGAGTTGCCCAAGGCAATCCGGCTCGCGACAGGTGGCGCCCGAACAGGGACCTGGACTCGGCGATAGCTCGTGCGTCGCCAGTTCAGGCCTCTGTAGTCGCAGACCGAGTTGCCCAAGGCAATCCGGCTCGCGACAGGTGGCGCCCAAACAGGACCTGGACTCGGCGATTTTCGTGGGCAAAGTGAAACGGACCCAGGTCGCCTCGGGTTAAGAGGGACGGCAATCCGTCGGAGCAGCGGCTGCGCCTGATCCACGCGGTGGTAAGTAAAGGCAGCCAGGAAGGTTGATTACTCTCGCTTGCTCGTGTTTATACAAAACAGAAAGAATGGGACAAGGTCCGTCTACGGACTCTATTACCCACGCCATCCAGAAAATTTTACAGACGCAAGGAGTTAAGGCAAGCAAGATTCAAATTGCATCCTTCGTACGCACGATGGATGTTATCTGTCCCTGGTTAAGGGACGAAGAAACCATAGATGATGAAGTTTGGCAAAGAGTAGGTAAACAGATAACCAAAGCATTAGCTGAAACTCCAGACAGATATCCAGAAAATGTTTTTTCATTTTGGGCCATGATATCGGCAGCTCTAGGTCATGGACCCCCCAAGGAAATCCAACAAGCGCTTAATGAAGTTGAGGAACATCTCTCTGAGGAAAAGGAAAGACGTAGTACATGCTCGCAGGCATCTGAAGGGAAAAAGAGCAATATAGAGAGAGACAACATGGCGG
>NW_022900946.1:12514564-12515007 GCF_012274545.1 Fukomys damarensis | reverse complement strand
CAGGTGATCTAAGTAGCAGCCTGAGCAATATCCGCCAGGGCCCAAATGAGCCCAATGGTAAAGACCCCACAACATCTGAAGGGTCTCAAGGCATAGTATCTCCTTTACAAGAGGCTCTTAAATGCGCCGCAGCACAAGGGGAGGAAGTCTTTAGACTATTCGCCATCGTTCAAGTACAGGTACCCCAAGGGCCAATTAGAGAACATCGCCCTCTTGAGTTTAAATTGGCTATGCACCCCCAGTTGGGGAAGGGGTTTTGCTTTTGTTTTTCCACAGAATGCTGATCAACTGTGGTGGATCCTGGAGCATTACCTCATTACAGACTCTGTTAATCCCTTAAAGATAAAGATTGTGAAGGCTCCTCCTAAGAGCTAATTCTTCCTGCTTTTCCATCTTATGTGCTTTCTCATACTTTGCCTATCATAGTAAATGATTATTTTTTA
>NW_022900946.1:12490669-12513731 GCF_012274545.1 Fukomys damarensis | reverse complement strand
AGCTCACGTTCATGTTTTCCGCCCTTGGGGGACCCAGAGACGGGTAAGGAATCGAGGCCACACCTACCAACCTAAGACAGGCACAAGGGACATAAGCCCTTCTGCTGATGACGTGTAAGGAGTTATGGTGATTCGGCTGCCTAAGACAGGGCCCCTTTGGCACCTTCCTGATTCTCACGCAAGAACAAGAGCATGTTGTGGGCATGTAACGTTGACTCCATTTGCCGTTGCCTTCATTGCTGCTTTTTTTAAAAAGGAAAGGAGGAATTGTGGAGAACCATAGATCCGCCCCTCCGCCATTTTATGATATAGCCTATGAAGCCATTTTGTATTAGGTTTAGTTTTCCTGTAGATCACATGATATGTTCCCGTGGGTGTTTGATGTATCCTTATAAGATAATAATCTGTTCTCTGTATGCTGATTGGTTGCATTATGGTATATATGTTGCCACCCCTTCCGGGCGTGGAGAGAGAGCAGGGTAGAGAGAGTGGGGTAGAGATCCAGAGATGAGTAACTAAAGTAAACTCCTTGTGTATCAAGTGTGTGCCTCTTTGCTCGCGCATCGCCAGTTCAGGCCTCTGTAGTCGCAGACCGAGTTGCCCAAGGCAATCCGGATCGCGACAAGAGCTTTCCCTGTCCTCTAGACATGTTCATCAGTGACATCGTCAACTGATGATGATGTGCTGGGCCCTTCATGGGTCACCAGGGGCTCTGCTCCATGTTGTCATCATCCCTGTATCCTGGCCCAGGCTGTAACAGAGGGGCAAGAGAGCTTGTCCGAGTATGCATGGCCTCTTGGAGATTCTACCCAGATATTTATTACACATCACTCTTACCCTATTGTGAAAGCATCTGTGTTGGATGGAAGAGCCTGAGGGAGGAGAGAGAAGAGTTCCTCTGAGTAGCTCTTTGGGTCCACAGATGGGACCTGCCTACCGGGGAGTTAGGAGGCTTCAGTTAGGTGATACGTGCTGAGCACTCACTAGACAGTGGTGGTGAGGGTGGGTAGTGGGAATGGTGCTGTTCAGAATGTCAAAGCTTATCTAGGGCGCACAGGTCAGGAAAGCTTTACTGATCTGATATAGTCCACCTGTGCTGAGTTTATTAATTTCCCACCTTGATAGCCATTTTGCTTTGAACTAGGGATCAAAGACAAGACTGACATGGTCTGTGTCCTTAAGGAATTTATAGTCTCTCCTTGGAAGCAGAGATTCATGAATTGCCTGTGAATTTTCATTTTCAAGTCTTGGCCTTGATAGGAAAACTTAGAGACTAAAATAAAATGTGGGCACTGGACAGGGCATTTGGATCCAGTTTCTGCATCAGTTACAGTGCTTGCTGTGAAAGAAAAGGAGTCCAGTCCAATCTAGCTTTGGCACTGCAAAGATTTTGTGACCATAGGTAACTGGAAGATCTAGATTCAGTGAGCTTCAGTTTCGTATTGAGCCCAAGGAATGTGATGTGCTGGCACCCTGGTCCATTTCACATGGTTCTCTTCTTACTGTCCTTTCTTGCTCCCGTCCTGCTTCCCTCACAGAGCCAGTAGTGGTTGCAATGATCCTGGTTGCTCATTATTAAGAGAAAGAGCAAGTCTCTGCCCAGTGTGACTGACACAAACCCCAAGGGTTCCTCTCACTGAATCTGCTTAATTCACTGAGCAATCTTTGATGGGTCCCTGTAGTTGCCTGGCCAGCATATGGCTTACATTTTTCTGAGTCCACTGTTGGGTGAGATCTTTGAATAGAATGATTCCTTAAGGGTGGACATGCCTGCCAAGCAGTAGCCAGCCAGAGTCAACCCCTTTCTCCTGTCCTCTCTGAGAAGAGATGCAAGCTCAGAACAAGGAAACGACTGCCTGCTGCCACTTGGCCTGTTGGAAACAGCAGGGTGTGGCTATGAGACTGCCCTCTTGCTGCTTTGACACACTTCCAAAATCATCCTGTTGCAGGAGCCACCAGCTTCTAAGGGGATGGAGCATGTATAGCAGTTGTAGAGGTTCACTTATGAAAGGGACGCTAAACTATACTAACACTAGCATCTCTAATTAATCCTAGCATGGCATCATGAATCAGTCCCAGCGTCACATCCTTAATCCCAGCATCACACACTCTAGATCCAGCCACCTCCAAAAAGCCCACTTTTGACCACATGAGGCTTTGGGGGTAAATCTAGATACAAATTATAACACAACTCACTACAGTTACTATTACTTAAATGATTTTTTTGTAGTGCAAGTAATATACAAAACTATTATCAATGAAATCTCCAGACATTAAGTTAAAAATGTCTTTGCCCGCCATGTTTGATTCCATTCTCTTTCCCGGAAGTAACCATCCTGCTGAGGTTGGTACTTGGCCTTCCACACCTTTCTGTTAGGATGGAAAGCTACTTGTTGCCATGCAGTATTATCTTATGCCAGATGCCACAAAGGCCTTGGTGTCCACCCAGTACATTTCTTATAGGTGAGTCTTAACAGTCTGTTGGTCAGAGGAGCAAGGGCAGAGGTGTTAGCACACTCTCTCGTGCACACCCTTGAGGTGTGTGTGTGTGTGTGTGTGTGTGTGTGTGAAGCCTGTGCAGCAGCCTCCAGGCTGTTCTCCTCCTTCCTGTGTGTCCATCCTTTCTGCACTCTGCAGCCACGTAGCTGCTGGAAATGAGAGCTGGAGCCATCTCCTCCTTACCTAAATCTCTCCAGAATCTTTCCCTTGTGACACCAAAGACAAACCAGCCACCTTCCCCAAAGCCACCTTCCCTGATGCCCCTCTTAGAAAGCTTTTGTGTCCCTGTATTTTCAAAAACACAGCTGTGTGATTGTGTTTGTCGGTTGTGTAAGGCTAGGTCTTCTGGTGGGTTCATAACCCACCAGAGCTCTGTGAGCCCTAGAACTTCCTTTCTTATGTTCACTACCGGCCATTACACAGTGTGCGACTCCTATGCAGAACTTAGGATACAGTTTTGAAATAAATGTGCAAGTGATAGGAAAGTGTGCGCACTTGTGGGAAGAAGCAGGCAGCGTCTCCCTCAGAGGTAAGGCTGCGGAGCACTTAAAGCACCATGCCCTCAGCTGGGTTTCCAGAGCACCTTGATGGTGCAGGGCCTGTGGGACCCCTTGGGCTCTGTCCATCTGTGAGAAGCGTCAGTGCTGCTGTCCCCCACCAGAGCCTCAGCTTCAGGTGTTCCATTTAATGGCGAAAAAGTGAAATGCAGAGAAGTGTCGTGACAGGGTACTTACTTATCGTAAGGAAAGAAGTAGCAATAAGTTATCATGATTAAAGAGCTTATTCGCACCACAGTACCTCAGAACCGAGAAAAGCTTGAAAGTCTTATTGTTAACCATCTGACAGCTTCTATAATACTTTCACCTTTCTAAACTACATGCTGTGGTAGCCTCTGTATGTGACTGCTATTATATAATTTTCTAAACAGAAACTAGAAACATAATTCACTTGGTGTAGCATGACTGAGCAAAACTTATTTTTCCAATAGTTTATTTGAAAATTTCAAGAGTTATAGTAAAGAATTTTTCAAAGAATACTGACATGTTCACCACTTGGAGTCTACCATACCATTGACATTTTACTATATTCGCTTTATCATCCCTCCTTCTCTCCCTCTATCATCTATATTCATTTCTCCATCCATCATTAATCTCTCCATTCCACCGTACAGCCTCCATTTAATCTTTTTTGGAGTCCTTTCAAAATAAAGTGCCCACATCAATATGCATGTCTTCTGATACACTTCAGGATGCCTGTAGAACTTTACTTCCTCCCATAATGCCCCTCTGTGCCCCTTCCTGATGTTCCCCAGGCCTTTCCCGGAGGTGACTGCTCATTGTTCTGGTTTTCTTCATCATGGACATGATAATTTTTTTCTCCTTATTTTGTTTATTTATTTATTTAGTACCGGGGATTGAACTCAGGTCCTTGTGCTTGCGAGGCAGGCAGCAGAACCACTGAGCTAAATCCCCAGCCCTTTTCTCCTTATTTAAAGTTGCATTCTTTTTACATTATTATTTGAAAGCTTAACAACTTGTATGTACATGGTTGAGAATTTATAAACTATGAAGTTTTACAGCAAAAAAGTCTCTCTCCCTTCTAGTCATTCCCCTCACCATCCTTTCTTCCAAGTTTTCTAGGAATAGTTAGTGCCCATAGCCATATGTGTCCAGTCCAGCCACGGGCACATGCTTCTCCTGACTTCTTCATGAAAACACTGGCTCGCCTGACTTGCTGTTTTGTGGATTTCTTTTAGCTTTTGACCTTACGTCTTGGAGACCATCCTTGTTAGCAGAGGAGACGCAGGGTGTTCTTTTATTTGCTGTACAATCTGAGTCTGACTGGGCCATATTTTATATGACCATCTCATTACTTGTTTCAGGCCTTTATTACCATATTGTGGTACTGCAGTGAATGTCCTTGGCTTTGAACATATGTTGTCTTCATATTGTAATTACTTGGAAAGAAACTAGATGTCCATTTGTAATAAATTAGATAATTTCCTAATGCTCTGTCTGTACTCGCTCTTCTCTCTTCCAAACATCTGTTCATCCACCTGACATCTGTCCATATGGGCATCGCTCCTCTGCCCGTCCAGTGGGAACATTCCCTACACAATCATATGTGCCTGAGAACCATTTTGGGCTCAGAAAATACTGCCCTTGAGACCTTCATGGTCTTTTCGAGAAAACACACATCAGAAATGAATACTTCATATAAGTATGTTAGTCTGAGCAAGGATGTTAGTCTGGGCTTACCAGATTCCTAGCTGGGTATGTTGGTGCACACTGTAATCCCAACTACTTGGGAGGCTGAGGCAGGAGGATCACATGTTTGAGGCCAACCTGAGCAGCTTAGTGACGTAACAAGACCTTGCCTCAAAATAGAAAACAAAAAGGGCTAAGGATGAGGCTGAGTGGTAGAGTGCTTGCCTTGCATACACAAGACCTTGTTCACTACCAAAAAGCAACCAAAAGATAAACAAAACCCAACTCTTTAAGGCTCTACTTTTCCATTTATTTACTCCCAGCAGAGTCCTTAACCTTGACTATTTTTAAAACCATGTGAATCTTATGCTTCTAATTATATGTTTTTCAAACAAACAAACAAAAAAACAAGTTAACAGACAAGCACAGATCCCTGAAGGTGGCCCAGACCCAGGCCAGCTGCCTCCCGAGCCGATTAGCACCCCGAGCCTGCTCATCTCTGACTGGCCACCCCGGCGGGAAGGCAGAGCTGTGTCACGTTATACTTTGTTCCTTATTTTTTAAATGTGATAAGAAAGCAGGACTGTTGGTGGAAAGGAGAATAGTTGTCATTTGTGGCAGCAAAAAGTAGGAGCTAAGTGTTTAAAGGAATGGTCTTTGAAAACAGGGATGAGTGAGAAGATGGCTCTGGCAAACAGATTATGGGTGCCATTGTGTGGGACAAAGATCTGCCCTTGTGTCTCCCTTCTTGCCTTTTCTTTGGAGCAGTGAATCTGAGAGCCTTATAATTAGTAGAGAGAAAATTCTTTTCTTCGGTTCTTTTTGTCGCCAAACTCGCTTATCCTTACCATGCATTAATATTTTGAATTCGCTACAAAGCAATTTAAATTCGATTGACATTTCAGCATAGAAATATAGCTTATATCGTGACTCATTCATTTAATCTGTCCTAGGACGTACAGTGTGCCAAGTGCTACAGCAGGTTGCTGAGTGTAGTGCCAATGCGTAGATGTGATAAACACGGAGGTGTGGAAGCTGCTTTCTGAGCGTGTGCAGTGGGAACCAATCCACAGATAACCAGTGTGTAGTGACTACAAACTGAGCATTGTGAGTGGCAGTGGTGGCAGCAGAGAATATGTTTAGTTCTGGTGGTCAGGGAAGGTGCCTCCTAGGAATTCTTACCGTAGCTGAGTGTTGAAGAATGAAAGAGCTCTCCTTACCAAGAGACTGGGGAGATGGGAGGTACTAGGAGGAGGGAACAGTAACTTGTTTTGAGTATTTTTCAGTTTATTTGCAGATCCAGTGTGAAACTATAAAGTTCTTGGCATGTAGTAGGTTGTTCAACATCTATTAGTTACTCCCCCGTTCCACCTGTGTTGATGTTTTCTAAGAGGACAGCCAGACTGATTGGCATGCAGTAGGTAAAGAAGAAACCAAGTTTTGTTGCTACCTAGTGATCTGTCAGATTCTCTGTCAGAAAATCCAGGATCAGAACTCAAAATGTCTCTTTGTCCCTGAATGTTGGTGCACTTGGCTCAGTCTGGAGGCTGACTGTGCCCAGGGATAGAAGAGGACCTGGGCCTTTCTAGGGAGAGAGCCAGCCAACCTGGGATTGGCCTTCATGCCTGAAACTTACCAAAAATCATCCTGCAGTGACAACAGAAGGGTTCTAAGAAAGATGAAGGGTCTCAGGCCAGTTGCTGTCTGTGTGCATCAGGAGTGCTGAGTCCTCTCAGAGGTATTCTGCCCTGTCAGAGGTGCTCTGCCGGCTGAGGCTCTTGGAAATGAGCTTGGTTTCCATGATTTTCTGGTTTTCAGTGCATAGAATAGGAATGGTGCAGTGGAAGCCAGCATGGTGTATGGCAAACCACTGCAAAGTTTAATGGCTTAAAAACCATAAGCATTCTCTTAATTCAAATGATTTTATGGGTTGACTGGACTTGGCTGAGTGGTTCTTTTTCATGTGCTGTGAGCCTGGGCTATGGTGACCTGGGTCTCCTCAGAGGTGCCATCAAGATGGTGCTCTCATTCGTGCGCCACTCTGTGCTATCTTCTAACATGTGAGGGGATTATTGACCAGAATATCCCACGCGCTCTGACTGTCCTGGAGCAAGTTGAGTGCTTGCTGAGCTCCTGAGTGGGAAGGGAAGTTTGGATTGGGCTCCTGTCTCTCCTTTCTGTCTGCTTGTTCACATTGACTCTCTAGTCCTCCCTGTGAGTAGGGAGGACACCTCTGCCTGTGGGCTCTTGGGAAGGTACTTGTGGGACGGGTATTAAGTGAAAGCGCTTTGTAAAGCAGGAAGTCTTTGATGATTCCTGGTTGAAGTGTCTTCTTTACACAGCCCTCAGAAATACAGGTGAGGGCACCTCCAAGAAGGGAGGTCCCGGTCCACCTTTGCTGCCCCTGCCTGATTTCTACTCATGAGAGATGTGCTTTTTTCATGACTTCAACGAGTCCCTCCTTCTTTCTCAACAAGTTCCCTCCTTCTTTCTCCTTTTACTTTTCTCCCTCTTCCTCCTTCTGTTTCTTCTCCCTCCTCTTCTTTCTCCTCCTCCTTTGCTTCCTCTTCCTCCTCTCCTCTTTTTCTGTCTCTGTGTCTCCTTTTAACTTAAGTAAACATTTATTCAGCACCCCATGAACTGTTGTTCCTTTTCTCAGAAAGTTTAGTACCTTCCTGAGCTTGAGTCTTGACAGAGTGAAGGACGCAGTTCCATGTTGATGCTGGCGTTGAGTAGGGGCTGGATTACCTCAGAGAGGCTGTCCCTGCTCCCAGCCCCCAGGAAATCTGAGTCAGCAGAAATTGCAAACACTTCACTGCTGATGCATTTGGCTGGGAGCAGGTCTCGTCTGTGCACACAGCACTGTGGGTGCTTGCTCCAGGAGAACCCAGGAATCTTGGCTGCCTTGTTTCTCCAGTAATGGTCTTTGCTTTCCTTGCATCCTGATACTGCCCCGTGACTGCGTAGACCACAGGCAGATGGGGAGCTGCTTTCTTTGCAGGATCAGTGAAAAGTGAATGGAGATGATATGTTGGTAGTCACTCCATTGTGTCCCCCATGGAGGGGTGAAAGCAGAGGTCATGCCCCAGAGCTGAGTTCTCCAAGATTCCTCAGGCTTCAGAATGTCACAGAGGGTGTTTGTGGTTATATCAATAGGAAGTTGATTTTTCTTACAAAATAATCTCTATCCATACTTCTGTATCGCCATTGTATGAAGTAGAATCAGCTTTCTGGATATTTGCTATGAACCCCAGGGATATCTAGTAGCACTCTGGGTAGACAACAGGAAAAGACCAAGTTCTAAGATGTTTCATAAAACCCAGCCTTCTGTTGTCATCCAGCCGTTGCTGTGGAGTCTGGCCTGGTTACCAGACATGTTCCTCACAGCCTTACAAGGTCTTAGGCTTTTTCCAAGCAGCCTCCCAGTGCTTACATAAATATCTCCTGATTTGCTGATATGAATAATGCCACAGAATTTGAAGAAAACCCTCTAAGTCAACAGAACTTAACAACTCCCAGGCGCTTTAATTCACTGTCCAAATTGTTCTGGAAAACCAGGATCCCTGAGAGGAAACTTATCTGTCAGGAAAATTTGTGGTACTTGAATTCGATTTATTTTGATGAAACTCTTTGTTCCTTACAATTGGGAAGTGATGCTTGTCCTTCAAAAACCATCTTGTCATTTCCTTGGCTCCTTCTGGCTGCCCTTTGCTGCTTCCTGTGGGATGTGTATTCTCAGAGACTCTTATGGATGAGGCTCCCTGAGGACAAGCCCCATTTACTTCCTGTAGGAAGTAAGACTGCATTTAAAGGAGCTGGCAACTGTGCATACAGCAGATCTGGTAACTGACAGTCTTTAAGTCCCTCCTGCAGCCTGATACCTGTGCTTCATACCAGAAGAACCTGCCCTAGTCTCAGGTGCTGAGGGGAGACTCAGAGAACAGGAGTGAGTCCCTGGCTCCTGCTGGAGGCCCAGCTGGGGAAGAATGGGGGTTGTGTGACGTGGTATCAGAGCTCTAGCTTCATCCTTTTTCATCCCTCATGTATCAGTGAGTTTGAAGGCAGAATCTCTCCCATCTGGTTTTGTGCATCGTGAGCTAGGAAGGGGTTGTAGAGAGACATTTTACTTTATCTTATATAATAATATGCTACACACTTGGATTGATACAGAATCTGTATCCTACTTAGTTAGGTCTTTATTGTAGAAAGTGCCAAGAAGTTGTGAGTACTCAGTTGAGGCACACTCATCTGACTTTTGTCCTAAAGGTAGCTCACCGTCATCTTCTTGTTGTATTTTATTCTAACCATAGTCACATGCAAAGATTGTAAATTACTAGACCCACACTAGACATTGTTGTCTCTTGCTGCTTTTTATTAAACAAAGAGTAGAGCTTTTTATCCATGGTGTTAAACATTTGTCAAAAACACTTTTGGGGGAGTCATTCCATTCTTATTTAAAATTTTAATTGGTAGTCCATTATTTCAAAAACTCAACTGTCATAAAAAAAAAGTCTTCTCAAATAACCTCATTTCCAGCACTGTGCATCAGCGGCCCAGGCCCAGCCGTACTCTGCACACACTGGCTACCCTTTTACTGGTGTCTTGAATTTAATTTCTACAGCTTTTTGATGTTGAAGTTAACAAATACAGTGGGATATTCGTGCTTCTCTGCATTTGGAGCCTAGGTAGTGTGTAAGATCTGTATGTGCTTCCTGCCTTTGCTTCACTTGTGTTCTAGCTTGGTGATCTTTTCATAAAAGCACAGAGAAAGTCACCTTGTTCTTTAAGAGCATGTTTACAGTTTTTGTAAAAAAAATTCAGACGATATCTCTTTCTTATCTTATGAAAAGATAGCAAGTGAAAAATGAGTCTCTTTTCCTCCAGTCTCATTCCTAATCTATTATCAGTGATAATCACTGTTACTGTTTATTACTTGTTTTTTCAGAATTTAACTTTTAGACCTGTTGACTCAGAAACGTGTGTGTACCCATACATACGCATGAATTACATTTTTTAAATCTGTAAGTTTTTTACATAAAAATACATAAAACTTTTATGTGTTCTTATAAATTTTTTACATAGAAATCATCTTGCGAATATGCTGTAATTTCTTGACCCATTTCTCTGTAGATAGAACTTTAGATTGTAATATCTTAGTTTTCTAAGCCTTAGAAATAGAGAGGATCTTCAACATAAATGTTGGTTGGCTTTTTTATTGTTTCTTCTATATCAATTTTGACAGCAGGTTCTTAGATCAACAGATATGGATGTTTTTAGGGATCTTGGTGCATGCAGTCCCCTGGCTTCCTCATACACCATCTTTCTTTCCGGCTTGCATAGGAAAGTGATGGTCAGTAGCAGCGGAGTGACTCCCAGTGACCTGTGAGGTCCTAGAAAACTCGAGCTCTGTCTAGCAGGGAGAGAAGTAGGTTTCTCTTCCTTGGGTTTGAAGGAATCCCTCAATAGCACCTTCATAGAAAAAGTTTGCTTCCCAAAGCCTAGTTGAATAGTTTCGCTGCAGACATCTATGGCGGTCTTAGCCTGAGTTATTCTAGCTCTGGCTGCTGCACACAAGGTGAAAGGTGCCCTTGCGCCAGCCATACAGATCCTGTGTGTGGTGTCGACACCGTGCTTTCATTTTTCGGTAGCTGTCAACTTACTATCAGGATACACAGTTACAGAAGTTTTCCATATTGCCAGCCATTGCTCTGTGTCCTCTACAGGCAATAACTCATTTTATCCTTATGACAACCCTGTGTCACCATTACACCCATTTTATAATTGAGGATGCTAGTATACATATCTTACGGAGAAGAGATTTACTTAGTGCCACACAGTCAGGAAGACTTCGGGATGAGGTTCCGTCACCGCTGTTTTCCTCCCCCCAAAGCCAGAACCCTGTTTCTTTAACTGTCCCCAGGCAGAATTTCTTTAAAACTTACCCTCTCTTTCATCTTTTCCCTGGATTATTCTTTCTTTTGAGGGATTTATAACAGGGAAAACTTAGAAGTTGGCTGGACTCACATTCATATCCACTTCCTATATATGTAGTCATGGGCAAGTTCTGAATCACCCTCCTGAGGCTCAGTTTCATCATCTGTGGACTGGGAGGTTTAACATTTGCTCTTAGGGGTTTAGGAAGACTGATGAAGATTGTGAATAATCTCAAAGTCCTGATAGTTAAAAGATGTGAAATTAACATTCTCTCTTTTTCCCTCATTACTTCATAACCTTCTTTGTTCCACATTGTGCTCTTGGTCTTGATCCACATTCTTAAAATCCTAACCAATTTAGTTTCAATCAGATCAAAAAAGCAAGCTCATTCCCTGAATATTAGAATATTATCACCACTTATTGAGCATCTACCAGAAGTGAATATTTTGTAATCTTCTCTATGTACTAATTACAAATCCTTGAGCCAGCCCTGAGAATTAATCACCCTTTGGGGTGGGGAGGAGCCAAGACTGGGAAGGTAGCTCCTTACTTGAGCTCACGCATTCCATTGGCTGCCTGCTGGTGCTCACATTCATTTCCACAGAGTGTGGTCAGGGCCCTCAAGCAGCACTGTGGACAGCCATCCTACCACACAGTTCAGTTTCTGTCATACAGTAATGTTCTCTTGTGGCCCTTCTGAATCGGCAGAAGCCACATTTGGCCTAAGTTGCTCATATGTTCTGGAGGTGAGCGAGCCATTTTGGAGTCGACCGTGGCCTCATTGTTGGTGTATTGGGCCTGTGTGAGTGTGACGTTCATCATGGTGACAATGGCTATTTTTCCATTGCACATCTGATCTTAGATTCTGATTAGTCCTTTAGAGATTCAAATTACATGTTTTTACATGTCTGTGATTATCTCAATAGGATTAGCTGTCTTTTTCTGTAAAAACAATTCATATCACTCATGGTGGCATATTTTTATTACTGTACCATTGTAACTAACCTTCCCTCCACAAAATCTCTTATTATTTTCCAGTAACTGTTTTTTCACCTCATTCTGAATGGGAAATTATAAGGGACCATTGAGAGGTAAAAATCTTCCACGATTATACAAACCATTGTAACCATTATGCATTTTCTCTCTTCCTCCCCCTCTCCTGATGGTAGGTGCCCGGAGATTTGAGTCAGACGTCTGAAGACCAGAGTTTGTCAGATTTTGAAATGTAAGTCCATGGCATATTGTTGTGAGGGGTCTTTTGGAAGTAGCACTCTGCTGTTGGCATATGTCCCAGAAGTTCCTAGGAGGAAACAGAAATTACCATGAGGTCTGCACAAGGTTGATTTTGTTATTATAGAAGTGTGGAGCCATTCTCCTGAGTCCTTAGCCTGCTGACCTGTTTTATATTCCCTTTGGATATTTAAAAGCCTTTTGGCCTTGACTGGCATTTAAAAGTTATCGTATAAAATTTTAAATTCTAGAGTTTCTCTTTGACAGACTCTCGTCCCTATAAGGTAGAATTGAGAGGCAGCTGCCCCTTCACACAGGACGTGTGCTCTGCAGGTTCCTACAGTCTTCACTGTCCCCGGTGGTCTCTCTCAGGTCCACATCACCTGGTTCACTGTCTGTGTAGCTCGTGCAGGTGTTTGAAGTCACGGCCCCTGGTTAGGGGAAGCACCAGGGCATCACTCTGAGTTTCACTGGTCTTGACTCTTCTTGGTGCCTCTGCTGATGACTAAGGAGATGTAAGTCTTCAGACACTTTCTGTTCAAGTTACCCCGGCTTTTGGAGAAGTAATCCTCCTGACTGGTAAAGTGGGGTGGGTCCTGGGTGACAGGCCAAACAGAGAACCTCCTTCCTCTGATTCAGTAAGAGTAAAAGAAGGGTCAGCCTCCCATCCCTTAAACCCAGGAGTTTGATGCTAGCCTGGGAAACCTAGCAAGCAACCTTGCCTCAAAAAATAAAATAAATAAAAAAATAAAGTCCTGCTTCTTGATGAGAAGGAGTCACTCAAGAACAGTTGCTTCTAGGGAAAACAGGGCAAAACATTAGAAGAACATTCTCTCAGAGCCATGTCGACCTGCTTTGAAATCTGTCACTGAACTCAAACCAGTAGACCTTGTGCCTATCACTTAACCTCTGTGGAACATAATTTCCACATTCGTAAGGGTAAGGTGGTCCTGATACCAACCTTGCAGGGCTGTGGTGACAGCGTGAGAGAGATTATGAAAAATACAAAGGAAGGCATCAAGAGGCTTCTCAGTGTTGGGGGGCTGTCCGGTAGGTGGGATGGAAGACTGCGAGGTGTGAGGGTGAGGAGGGGGCTAAGAAGTGAAGCATGTAAGTCACAGGAGGGTTTTCCTTCAAGGGGCTGTGGACACCAGGACTGTAGCATGTAGAGGTTGTTAGAATGGCAACCTCTGCAGAACACTGGTGGGAGAAGTTGGGAAGTAAGGTGGGAGCTGCGGAGAGTAATCCCAGAGATGAGTCACTTGTGAGGCAGAAGAGGCTCATTATTAACCTAAATTTCCCAGCTATCTGCTGTGGTCAAGCATTTTGTTAGGTCCTTGATGGAAGAGAAGAATAGGCCACAGTCCCTGCCCTATAGTAGCCTTTGCCTGGCCCATGCCACCTCCTCTCTCTCCAGAGGTCTGGAACTTCTTCTCATTGGTTTGCTCATCTATGCTAAAGCCAGAGGGACACACTGGTACCATTGCCCTCTCTCAAGACGAATACCAGGGTCCATCGTGGATCATACAGTGAAGGCCCTCATGGATCTTGGGCTTCATCTCCAGTCCTTCCTCTTCCCCCCCCTGAACTGCAACCTCCCTGCATTGTTCTTGAACTCACACACAGCATTTCTTCCACACCAGTTCCTATTCTAACTCTCGCAGTGCCCACCACAGCCTTCAAGGTAGGTCTTGTCTCACAGATGATGGATTTGAGCTGGGATTCACACTCGTGTAATTTTGATGTAGATGGTGTACTCTTCCCAGATGTTGGTTTTCCTGCCTAAAGCACTCTTCCCAGACTCAGCCTCCTCTCAATGCAGCAGACTCTCCTCAGAGCCTGGGCCAAGCATTGCTTCCCAGGGAAGCCTGGTCTGACAGCATTCCTGCTTGGCATTCACTTTCCTTGGATCTAGTATCCCTAGGTGACACTTAAAGCAATAGTAATGTAATAATTTTTGTAATTTAAGTATATATGCCCTTATCAGAGCTTTAAAACATACGATGTGATAATTGACAGAAATGAAGGCAGAAATTGACAGTTCTTTAATAATAGTTGTAGATTTTAGTCACCAACTTTTACTAGACCTAGACAGAAAATCAGTAAGAAATACAATTGAACAACACTGTAAACTATTCGGATACAACAGATGCTTATAGAGCACTCCACAAATTACTGCAGAATACATGCTTGTGTTAGTCAGGTTTCTGTTACTATAACAAAATACCAGATAGTCTGCTTATAAAGAAAAAAAATCATACAAGGTTGGTGGTGCATGCCTGTGATACTAACACTTGGGAGATTGAGGTAGGAGGATCACAAATTTGGGGCCAGTCTGGGCTATGTAGTAGGGTTGAGGGAGGGAGAAAAATGTTTATCTTGGCTCTTAGTCCATGGTTGGTTGGTCCTGTTGCTTTTAGGGCTGTGGTGAGGCAGCATGTCACGAGGAGGAGCCTGTGGCAGTAGAGCAAGCTGCCCACCTTGTGGCATCTGGGGGACACAGTTTGGAAGAGACAGTGGTCTCACAGTCCCCGTTGAGCACATCCCCCAGTGACCTAAAACCTGCCTCAAGGCCCCACCTCTTAAAAGTTCTCGCCGCAGCCCAGTAGTGCCATGCTGGGATGAGTCTCCAACACATGGACTGTTGGGGGACTTTCTAGTTAAGACTTCAGTAACAGTCCGCCTGAGTGCCCACATCATTCTCCAGGATAGACTGTATGTGAGACACAAAACATGACTCAGTATATTTTTAAAAATTGAAGTCATACTAAGCATCTTTGAGCATAGTAAAGTGTGTCATATGGAGATTTGTCTCTCTCCCTTGTTACACTGCATGCTCCTGAAGAAGGGACTGTGTCTGCCTTTCCTTACTTCTCTGTCTCTGGTACCTCAAACTATGGCTGGTACATGGTAGGCACTGAATAGATTCCTTGCGTAATGAATGAATGAGTGAACAAAAGAATGAACAAAGTAATTGACATGTAAGGGCAGATGGTCATGAAAGAAGTCATTCTAATGCACTGTGTAGTAAATGTCCTGAAAGAAGTCTGGGATCACTCCACTGTGTCCTCGGGTGCTCATCTGGCTCTCACCAATTTAAGAAAGGACTGAAAATCATCGTCACTATTCCGCACCCCTCCTAAGTGATGGAGAAGCAAAAGGGGAGTGCTGTAGACCTGTGGTGGTGAACCTGTGGTGGTGTACCTGTGTGGGTGTTTGTTATCACTGAAGCTCTGAAGGATTCACTGTCACTGCTGTAGACACTAGTACTGTTTTGGGAACCTTTACAGTGCAATGTCATTACCAGTAGATGTGCAAACCAGTTTGGTGGCTCGGAATTGCAGCATGTGCTTTGAGCCCCGGACACATAAGTGGAGCTTATTTTGCCCCCCAAAGGAGGTTGCCACCTCAGTTTAGAGCTTAGGAGAAACAATTTCAGGAGGAACTTTAACATGAAGGGTTATTTTCCTTATGAAAGTAAAATACTTATTACTGTAGAAGTTTAGAGAACAGTAAGTCATGGAATCTTCCATCGTTGACATCAGCAGTGGTGTTCCAAGCCCAGGACAGCTCCAGGAAGAGAACCGGATTTCCTAAGATGTGCAGCACTGTTAGAGAGCTATTATGACACTCCTCAGAGGTTCAGCAGTGGCCACATTTTTAGCTCTGTGTGACTGAGATCTAGGAGTTGTAAATGTGGTGGTGATAGTACTAGTGTTGTTGTTGGTGGTTTGTGTGTGCTGTGTGTGTACCTGGTGAGTTACAAGTTAAATTTTGAATCATCCTATAAGATGAAACTGCCACATAACCCAGGGAGCCATTGTATATACCTTAAGTAGACCATATGAGGAATTAAATGAGCTAATACAGGTGAAAACATTGAGTCGTGCATGCATTGTAGGCGTTCAGTAAATGATTTTACTTTTTGTTTATTAGTTTTTTGATTTGTTCTTGGGTTTTTTTTGTTTGTTTGTTTTGGTGCTGGGTATTAAACCCAGGGCCTCATATATGCTAGAGAAATGCTCCGTCGCTGAGCTACATCCCCAACCCTTATATTTGAATTTAAATATTGCTTTATTAGACCCACTACACAGTACTTTTGGAAAAGTCCAAAGAGAGGGGGTATTTGCAGCTCTTGTCCTGGGTTTCCAACCTAGTTCCTATTGTCTTTCCCTCCCCAAATGCCAATAGTCTCCTGAGCTCTGTCATAGTGCTGCTGCCTTTGAAAATGAGGTCTGGATCTGAAGTCACTGCAGTGAAGAAACAGTGTGGCTTCCTGGGGTGCTTCAGAAACTGGGCGTTGCTGTGCATGGCTTCCCATAGCTCCCCATCATTATTCTTACATCAGAAGTGGGAACTGAGCTTCTCATACATTATAGGCCAAGGTCACTCCGCAGATAACAACTAAAAGGCAGTTCTTTCTCATTTTAGAGTATACACTGCAGGTAATAATATATAACTGAATCCCTTAAAAATTGTTTTGGGGCTGTCTTGGGTAAACTTCAACTTGTCCTTTAGTTTTTTCTCTTAAATGTCGTGCAGGTTGTATAAATTGCTCATGCAGAATGCTTCTTGCAGGAGAAAATTCTTTCCTGCCCTGTGTTTTGTTTTATTTTATTTGTCAGTAAAAATGACTAATTTTAATCTTTTTCTTTTGGTCAGATCAAACCGGGCACTGATCAATGTCTGGATCCCGTCAGTGTTTCTCCGAGGCAAAGCGGCAAACGCATTCCACGTGTATCAGGTAAGCGCCCGGTTTTCAGGCATACCTCGCAGCTGGATGGAAGGCACCCATTTGGAAGCCATGCTGCTCTACTCTTGATGGTGGGACCCTGTACCTGGGAGGAGGTAGGAGGGCTGCGGCCTTCCAAACTCCAACATTTTAACTGCCCACCTTCCTCAGGGGAGGAGTGTGTGGCCTTCAGTCTGACAGGAGGAACAGGAAATAGATGGGATTGCCTTGTGCCAGCCTACTCTCTCGGTGTGGCCACAGCACAGACTACTTGAGCAGAAGTGGAGATTTGTTGGCTTGTGTTGCAGATAAGAGTCTAGGGGAGGTCACACCTCTACATGCTGGCCCTGTGGTCACGAACTTGCTGCCATCTCTTCTTTCTGTTGCTCGGCATCCTTGGTGGGCGGTTTGGAGGTTGACAGTTTGCAGTGGTGCTAGCCTCTCAGACCTAGCGAGAGTGTTTGAGTGATCTCTTGGGCCACACCTCGCAAGTCTGTCTTGTGAGGGATGGCAAACCCATTCGTGAACCCTGAGGTTGGGCAGTAGACTTCTGTGGCTGGCCCATTTGGTTCATGTGACCATCACTGGTGCTGACTTCACTTGACCACGTGTCTGAGTTACGGGAGGGTATGTTCCAAAGGACTATGAGGACGCTCTTTCAAAAGAAAGGGCAGTGGATACCCTTGACAGTTTAAAGCTGCACGTGTCTTCTCTGCTTCCTCGTGGTGGAGGTGGACACCCCCAGTCGGGACTTGAGTGTCTAGGCCTATGTAACCTTTGTCTTCTTTGGAAGTGACTTTGCAGCAAGGATTCCAGTTTTTCTTCTCTCAGTTTCTGATTCTTCTTTCAACCCTGCCTACTTCCCCGCTGACCTTTCTCTTTTTTACCGTGGAGTCTGATTGCCAACCTTGTTTCCTCTTGTTCTAGAATTGCTCATGTCAGCATGAACTCTGAGCTACTTGCTGCTTCCACTGTCCTTTGAATCATAGTAGTTTTCATTAAGTTTAGTTTTGACCCACATGAACCTTGTGAGAAGCCTAGGTTTTCTTGCCATTTTTCTCAGTGAGGGGTGACCCACTGTAGAAGTCTCAGCTTGAAGACATTCTTCCTAGAGTGTGGGATGGCAAAAAAAGACACTGACCCTGAAAATAGGAACCTTGATTTCAATGTGAATAATACATATCTTATAAAACTGCAACACATGTCTTACACAACAGCAGTGAAATCAACAATGTGTAGTGCATGGTAGATAGTCATTCTTTCCAGCATTTCCAGGTGATCACCCTGTTTGGTCTTAGATGCAAGGATGATGTCTGCGTTCGACTTAAGATCTTACGGACAGTTGAATTAGTCTGATGTATGCAAGTTATTTTACTTGACATATTGGCTGGGCATCAAGAGCACTTTAATAAGTGTTAGGAGAACCTGAGTGTTCATGATGCTCTCAACTGTGGTTTTAAAAGAGAATTAGATATGCCAGATTCCCAGATAGAATCTTTCTCTTTTCATCTAAAGCCAACCAAACAAACAAACACAAAATAAAGCGATCCAAACAAAAATCTGTTATTAAATGCCCTTCAGTTCTGCTTTGTGGTCCTCAAAAGGCTGGGAGGCTGCCTAGAGGATGAAAAAAGTGAAACAGGCAACTTTGTTTTAGAGCAAAATTAAAATGTGGTAACCCTGGAGGAGGTTTCCTTGGCCTTTTGATTTTGACCTCCTCTTTGACCTCATGAAGCAATTCAGCAATTTTTAGTTTCTGAAAGTCAGCTCTGATGTGAGACGGACACAGCAAAATACACTGTTGCCTGCCAGAGAGTTTTCTCTGCGGCCATAATGGAGTTAAAGCCACTGTTTCCTACCCTTCATGGCTTCCAGAGGCTTCCGGTCTCTCCCCAGCCGGGTTACCCGGGATGTGGCCTAGATGTCAGCAGCCACATCACCTGGAGCAACTTCTGCATCGCCACAGGTCTCCTGTGTCTCTCCCCACCCTGGAGTGAATAAAGTCGCACCACATGCGTGCATTATTCTCTTTTTGGCCAGTAGTGTTTCTTGTTGGTTCCTCAGTAGCACAGTCTGAGTCCTGTTTTAGAAGCATTTTAGGGAGGTTTTGTATAGAAGGTGACTCACTTAAATATTGGTACCATTTTTAAAGGATTTTTTAAAAAATCCGTTCTATCAAATTCCACAGGATTTAGGGCTGGGGATTTAGCTCAGTGGTTCCGGTGCCTGCTTTGCAAGTACAAGGACCTGAGTTCAATCCCCAGTACCAAAAATACAAAAACAACAACAGCAACAAAAACCAAACAAACAAATTCTAAAGAAATGTATAGAAAAGAATAAGTCCATCATAAAACAAAGACATTGAGAAGAAAATGTGGAAACCATATTTATCGTGCAATAAAATGTGGTTTTCATTGACTTGTGAATTTCTTAAGTGCTTCCTTGCAGCCAATTGTGAAAATAGAAATGTGATTGTTTTTTGATAATTCCATTGTTGATGACAAGAGATGTTAGTTCCTGAAAAGGAGCTTTAGAAGAAATCTTCACCTAGAATTTTAGCTCAGCAATAATAAAAGATACACATAGTAGATAGTCCTTATTTACATCTCCATGTCAAATCATTGTCCAATTTCAAAAAGTCTCCTTATAGAGACACCAAGGGCATAGCTCCAAAAGGAGCAGAAATTTGTTTGAAGAGTCCAGATGTGGAGCCTTCTCTGGAGAACTGTGCTGCCCAGCATTACGGCCACTAGCCATATGCAGGCATTTAAATTTAAATGAATTAAAATAGAATAAGATGAAAGATTTAGTTCTTAGGTCACACCAGCCACATTCCAGGGGCTTAATAGCTGCATGTGCTGGTGGTAGCAATGTTGGACGGTAAGAACTGCCCCACCTCTACCAGTGCAGAAGGCTCTGCAGGGCAGTGCTGCTTAGAACCACATCAGCGGAAGTGGAACTCCAGTGGTGGACAGACCTGCAGGGAGAGGACCCTTCCTCTCCAGCACATTACCTGGAGGAGAGGACTTAGCCTCAAACCATCTGATCTTTTCCTTTTTGGAAAGAAACACAGAACCTGAGAATCATCGCCTTTGGCCACCAACAGGCTTCAGTTTACATTGTTTTGTGTTCATTATATTTATTTTTACAATTGCCTTCTAGTTATGACATAATTCTATGTTCCCACTTACCATGGTGATGTACAGTTCTCTTTTAAAATAAATTTAAAGCAAAAAGGAAATGAGTCAGCCTAAGGAAAAATACCAAATAAACAATAATGAAAACTGCAAAAAAGTCAAGGATGTTGAGCTGTGGGGAACACTGATATAAAGGAATGAATATACTGTGACTAAAAATTAATAATAATTATAAGCTACAGCTTCCTCTTACTGATTTCTGTGTTATATAAAATAGCTCATCTCTGGAAGCAGCTCTGTTAGGTGAGAATTTCATATTATTCTCATTTTATGGATGAGGAAACAGACAGAGCGGCATCTCGTTTGGTAACATCTATTCTTAGTGATTTCTGGCCAATTTGCAGAAGTTCTGCTCCTGAGTGAGGGTAGAGTCTAGCTCTTTGACAATCCTAGAAACAGCTGGGACGGTTGCCTTCATTGTGAAGGGAAAGGTCCATTGTGGTCAAGGTCTTGCCCTCAAGGACAGCCACTGCATCACTGAGATGGTGGGCAGAGGCTGAACCTGCAGCCATGCCTGGGACTTTAGCAAGAAATGCTGTTTATTGACCAGATTGAATACATGCTATTTAAAAAGTGCTGGTACTCCTGTGTCCTCAGAGGGGGCAAGGTGTGTTCTGCATATGCTAAAACAAGGAGTGGCAGCATTTGTCCAGTTTTCAGAACAAAAGTAGCATCGATGTCCAGAGTCTTTCCAGTGAAAGTTTCTAAGTCTTCATGGATGAGTATTTCCTAGGTTGGGGGCTGCTGATGCTTGGTCTCCAGCCGGCACTGGCCAGAGATAAAACCAAGGAGCAGTAGCGAATACAGTGGAAAACAAAACAAAACTTAGGCCTTTCCTTTGTATTGCTCAGTTTTTCTCACTTTTCCTCTTGTAACACAGAGAAAGATTTTCTGTCATTTCCATACAACATAATTAAAATGTCTGTTTAATCAATAAATTTCTAGCTTATACTTTTGGAAATATTTGATGTTATTCTCCAAATTGGAGCTCTGTGTTAACATCCAACTGAAGTTTTATAAAGATATCTTAGACTTTAAAAACTGCCTGCCTAGTTTTTCTTCAGCAAATGTTATATCTGCTAAATTGGAGTGAAATAATACATCAGCTTATTTTCTGAGTCCATAGTTCTTTCCCTTAAAAATTACCTGTAGTGTAAGTACAGTAAGATTCATTTCCACCTTTGAATTTAACCACCAGGAAACTTGCTTTGGACAGTATTCTATTTGCATAGAGAACTAATTAGGTCTCCTTTGTTTTCACAAAGCCTTTTTCCTCTAGAGTGAGTTCTTTATTGTCCCTGCCCTGCAAAATCAAGTAGCCTGAGCAATTGTTTTTAAAGGTTTAGTTGAGCTGAGCCTATGTATGTATGTGATGCAGGGAAAAATCCATGATTTTTTTTTCCTATTAATAATGAATCACAGCAGCTCAGTAGGCTGCATGAGGAGGCTACAGGCGGTTTGGAGGATGGTTATGTTTTTGGACCTCAGGCTTTGGTTTTCCCAACTCTTCTTTTCCTCCTCTTTCCTCACCCTTGGGCCCTAAGCATTCTCTTACCCAAGGCTTGTTTGTGCTTTGCCTTGTGTATTGCTATGCAGAGAGACAAGAGTTCCTTAAGTAGAGAAAGATGAAATGGTAGAGGGATGTGCAGAAATGGGAGCTGTGGCTGCAGCTGTCTCAGCAAGTAACATTCCAGATTTGGGGACCAGCTCTAAAACAGACCCAAGTCCCTTTAATTCCCGCCTGGTCCTTCCGATCACACCTGTGGGCTGAGGCAGCCATTTGCTCTCTGGGCCTTTCCAGCCAGTATTGGCTTACATGTTGCGTGTTAGTTGAAGCCATAGAAGCATTTGCCTTTATTCTTGCTCTCTCTTTCCCGGAGAACATTCCTCCTGCAAAGCCAGGGCTTCTGAGAAAGTCTGATACAGTTGAAAACAAAAAGCAGAGACACCAGAGTCTCTTTGTAACATAACTGTGATGGTTATTCTTTGACTTTTGTCTTTCCGAGCAGGAACAACCATTTATTTTCCTTCACAGTGTATTGTGCTTCCGTTTCTCATCTGCAAGCTGGTAGGTAAGGGCCTGATCTAAGCCAGGCCTGTGCTAACCTCTGCAAAGCCAGTGGTGAGCCAGCCTTGAGTCTGGGCTCATCCTCACCGACCTCACAGTATAGTGAGGGCGACATTCTCCTGAGAAAAGGAGCATTGCTCTGTGGAGAGGGAGACAGTGGAGGAACAGAACACTGCCCACCCTGCAGCATGGATGTGACGTGTCATGAGGTACAAAGTGCTGAACACAGTGTGGCACTTGACTTCTTGTGACTTTTGCCTTTAGGGAGCTACTAACCACTTGCGATGAGGAAAAAAAAATAAGCAGATATAAAAAGAATTTCTCCATTTCATTGGAATGTCTTTGGGCACGCTTGTATGTTTAAAACTCTGATTCAGCATCAGTGATACCAAGGATCCCACATCAACTGTGACAGGTCATCAGAGAGCAAGATGCTGTTGTTCTCAAAGGGTCTGGATTCTGGTGAGGAGACAGGCCCCCCATTTGAGCATCTGGAAGGCAAGGGCAGCATCTGTGAGGGTGTCTGGGAAGCCTTGCAGGGGTGACAGCTAACCCTTGGAGCTACCGGCAGCCTCTGCTTGTAGGTACCTTGATTTCCATTATCTCTCCTCCTTTCTGTGACTCTTGAGCTGGTCCTTGTCCTCATGGCGCAGGGGAAGCTGCGTGACTCCATGGGTTGAGTGACTTCTTTTGGGTCACCCTGCAAATTCTCCTTCACTACACTCTTTGCCCCCCATGGAGCTCACCCCCTACAGGCCTGTGCCATGAATACTTGTTTCACTGAAATGAGGCCATTTCCATAATCTGCCATGGGATTCTGCCCGCTGTTTTATTGGCCCATCAGTCATTGTCAGAGCTGCCATGGGTGGCTGGTATTGGTGACAAAGTAAAATTCTCAGAGTTCGTAATTGATGGGTCTCCAGGAATGTGAGAAATCCATTAAGTGTGGAGGCCTTTCAGCCTTAAAGGTATAAAGTCATGAGATGTAGAGTTTGAGGAAACCTTAGTTTGCCTCTGTACACACACATGGGTGTGTGCCTGTATCTTGAAAAGTTTATTCTGTGTTGTAATTTTATATTTGGAAAGCTGAAAAACAGAAAGGCTTGAGCTTTGTAAACCGTCTTCAGGTGGAAGTGGTACCTGGGATATCCAAGGTCCTGAGTTCGCTCCCTGGTACCAAAAAAAAAAAAGGAAA
>NW_022900946.1:12468362-12490565 GCF_012274545.1 Fukomys damarensis | reverse complement strand
AAAAAAAATAAGCAGATATAAAAAGAATTTCTCCATTTCATTGGAATGTCTTTGGGCACGCTTGTATGTTTAAAACTCTGATTCAGCATCAGTGATACCAAGGATCCCACATCAACTGTGACAGGTCATCAGAGAGCAAGATGCTGTTGTTCTCAAAGGGTCTGGATTCTGGTGAGGAGACAGGCCCCCCATTTGAGCATCTGGAAGGCAAGGGCAGCATCTGTGAGGGTGTCTGGGAAGCCTTGCAGGGGTGACAGCTAACCCTTGGAGCTACCGGCAGCCTCTGCTTGTAGGTACCTTGATTTCCATTATCTCTCCTCCTTTCTGTGACTCTTGAGCTGGTCCTTGTCCTCATGGTGCAGGGGAAGCTGCGTGACTCCATGGGTTGAGTGACTTCTTTTGGGTCACCCTGCAAAGCCCTCCTTCACTACACTCTTTGCCCCCCATGGAGCTCACCCCCTACAGGCCTGTGCCATGAATACTTGTTTCACTGAAATAGCCTCACCAAAAAGACCAAGGGCACAGCATGAATTCAGGGGCTCCGTGTCATCGGGACTCAGCCTCCTGTCTTCATGTAGAGCTGTCTTTAAGTTGGCTGTGTTCAGAGCTGGCTGCAGAGGTAGGTGTTGGTGGCAGCTCTAGGCTGCAACCCCTGGCTCAGCTTCCTTTAGTGGGAAAGGCTTCTGTTTTCTCCTGTAGCCAACAGCGTCATGGGATTGAGTCTCACTGACTCACTGTGGTCTGGGCCCTACCTGCCCTCACTAATGGCTCTGTCTGGGTGGGTGTCATCCCTAGTGCTGCAGCTTGGTGAGAGAATGAGGGCATTCTTAGGGCAGAAGTGGAGATGGAGTCATACTGGCCAAATCATGCCTTTGAGTTGGGAGGAGCCATTTGATGACACTTACACATCTCTGTACCATGGTAACACCTACAGCATAGTTGACATTTCTGATCAGATAACTGTTTGGTGGTTCGCATGCATTGTGGGCTATTGAACAGCATCCAGGTCCCAGCTGATAGCACCCACACCCCCTCCCTAATTGTGTCAACCTAGGATGTCCCAAGCATTGGTAAATGTTCCCCAGGAGGCAGAACTGCTTTGGTGGAAAACCACTGCTCTCCTGGACCCACTGATGCTGCTGTAGTTTTATTTTGTTTTGTTTTTTACATAAATTGGATGATGTAACACCAGCTTTCTTCCTTGTCTCATAGACAGCTGACTTCCTTGCTCTTTCTAAGCGTCTGCTGAGTATTTTCCAGTATGAAAGATCATAATTTATGTAACTCCTCTGGATGAAGGAATTTAGATGGATTTCATTTCTTGTTCACTGCAAACAAAGCCACCAGACTTGTCCTTGCACAAACTCTTTGTATACTTGTAGGTTTTTTGCAGGATTAATAGGTAGATGTGGATATGCTGAGGTAAAGAATGTATATTTTTTTGTTTTAATAGGCCCAGCCAAACTGCTGTCTCAATAGGCTGAACCAGTTTTCAGTCACACCAAGGTAACAGCTTGTCCCATGTCCTTTCCAACATTGGGTATTATCAGTCTTCTAAATCTTAGCAACCTGATAGAGGAGAAATCACATCTCATTGATTTGTGGACATACATGTTCCATGTTACTTGTGAAGTTGAACATATGTCTGTTCTTTAATTTGCTTGTTTTGTTATTTTTGTTAATAACTCATTAATCTCCTTTTCCTCTTGTTCTGTTGCATTGTTTATTAGTTTCTGATCATTTTGTAGGGATTAATAGGACGGTGATCCTTTTGTTATATATGTTTCAGACTCTTGCTTAACTTTTTGTTTATGAGATTTATTATGTGTTCTTTTGTTTCCTGATCTCTAAAATCTTGGGAAGAAAGGAGTATCAAAAGAACCCAGATATTCCATAGACATTCTTTCCCTTGTAGAGCTGGAGAAAGAGATCCTCAGAATGTTTAGTAAATAACTTGACCATGGTCACACAGTTCAAAAGGGTCATTACTCCCCTGCCCCTTTAAAGTTTAGTTTTTTTCCTTCATGTACTACCATAATCTCCCGAGGACAGAGTGGAGACCAGTTGGTAGAAGGTGGACAAACAAGTTTTGAGTCATCTGTCTATTCATCTGTCTTTCTATGAAGCCATCCTATGATGGGCTACATGTTGGGGATACAGTTACAAGTGCCAGAGATAATGTTGGTCATTGACTAATTGATGTAAGAAAGATTGAAAGCAGGTAGCTGTTTGATAACAGGGTGGTCTTAACAATACCAGACATCCCACCACAAGATCCACAAGTAGGTGACCCTGTCATTTAGACGTTAGAAGTCCACTCAGCTACACTGACCCCTGTCCAGTGTCGGAAGAACTGGTTGATGTCTGAAGTCCCTTTCCAAGTTTGCAAGTTTGTGAAAATGGCCAACTCTCGGACTTTCTGGGCCTATGCTGTGTGAGTAGGACCCTTAGCCACAGTTTGTCTTCAACCTCATGGTCACAGCACAGAAACCTAGTTGGAGACTGTCCTAAAGACACAAACCAGTGAATGTACTAATTGCTCCCTGCCTTGTACTTTTTGGAGGGAGCTGTCATAGCAGATAACAAAATCAGGACTAGAGACAGAAGATTTGCTTCCCAAACAAGGGTGACCTGGAATGGTGCTGTGCCAGCTTCAGTCTGACCTTCCATGCCAGGGTGGATCTCCAAAGCCAGGGGCCTCAGTGCTTATGCAGTCCTCGTTTTGTCTGTCATGTTTATGTCCCCAGCCCGAGCCTGTCCCTGGGGTTTAGACCCAGATGTGCAGCTGTATATAGGCCATAACTTGCTACCTCAGAGATGTTACTCACCTATCAGAAGGCCAGCTCCACTACAGCATGGCTGCATGTCAGTTCATTCCCCAAAGCCAAGAGCAGGTCAGCTTGTTGTACATGGGGTGGGTGGATAGAAGGATGGGTAAATAGGTAGACAGATGGGTGAGTGGTGGGGTGGTTAGGTGGATGAAACATTTTAGTGCAAGGTCCCAGCTCTCAATCTTAACTTTGTATTCTCAGCTCCAGTTCTCGTTCCCACATACATCCTCATGCACTCCTCTCATCAGAGTTTTGTCTTTGGATTCATTATCAAACTCTACTCCCAGGGCCAGGGATTTAGCTTAGAGGCACCGTGCCTACCTGGCAAGCACAAAGTCCTGAGTTCAGTTCCCAGTGCCAGAAAAAACTCTACTGCCCACTCTCAGGTGTTCCTGAGACCTCCTCTTGGATGCTCAGATTCACTCCTACCTCTGTCTCTTCCTGGATTTTTATGACTTTCCTTATTATTTATAACTGGCCCCACCCCTATAGAGAGTTTGACCTGCCCCAGGTAGCTTGCTGTCATAGTGAGCTCATAGTCAAAAGGGAGGGCATACACCCATCAAAGTGGTCCAGGCTTTCCCATGATGATTTTCATACACTCAAGGCCAAGTCCAGCCCTTGTCCCTGCAACTAAGATAGTTGGCAGTGCATGCTCAGGATCAGCATGAGGGTCCTGGAAGGTCAGAAACTGGGGGCAGTGAAGTTCCTCATGTGAGTCAGGAGCTGAGCTGGATCTGGAGGACACATCAGGGAGCATAGGAGATGCGATCTCTCTCTCTGCTCATTGGAGCCTGCAGTCCTTTCAGAGAAGAAAAACTGAACACATTAAGATAAAAATAATGTACAAATAAATCTGTAGTCACAAACTGCATGTGTTATGAAGAAATACTAGATAGGGTTCTAGAGCCTGTTAAACTGGGAGTAAGGAAGGGATTCTCTGAGGATATCTGCTACTGCTGAAAGAAGATTTAGAGTGAGCCAAATAGGCTGAGGAGAGTATTCCAGGCAGAGGGGACACACGCTCAAAGCCTTGGGATAGGAGAGTTTGGTGCATCGGAGGAGCTGCAGGGCCATTGTGACGAGAACAGATGTGAGAAATGGGGCCCAGGACTCTTAAGTTAGCTGGATCTGTCAAGTCAGTTTGTCTGTGTGCTCATCCACCTGCCTACCAGTTATGTTTGCAATGTCCAGGTGGAGAAGTGCCAGGCTGACGTGGGGAGGAGAGCAGGTGACATGCCTGCACGCTTGTCAGGATCACATGGGTGTGGTTCTGAACAATACTTGAACAGTTCCTGTTAAAGTCTGGATCTGCCCCTTAGCTTACTGATGGATGACCTCAGGTTACTGAATATCTCTTAGCCGGTGGAAATTACAGTGCTATCCTCTTTAAAACAGGAACGCTACTTTCTTCATGGGTGGTCCTCAGCGTTACATGAAAGCTCATGTCTGAAGTAGCTAGTGCAGTGTTGGGCTGCTCGGTGGGTGGACGGGACCCAGCGAGAGAAGCTGCGCTAAGCTGTGCCTCCTTGGGTAGGCACAGGAAGTTATGGATGTAGGTGTGGCCCGGTCTTTCTGTAACAACACTGTGTACTCACAGACACGTGTTGTCCAGCAGTCTTAGAAGAATCTTCCTTTGCAGCAGGGAATCGGGACTCTGGAATGCTCTCACCTTAGCCCACCTGGTTTGGCATTTGGACACAAGTACCTGTTGTTCCCTGCATTGCCGTTTGGGTTAAGACTCATGCTGGAGCCCGAAGTTCTGAAATGTATGGTGACACTGTAGTTTAGACAGATGCTGCTACTCAAGGTGGGAGGAACAGGCGCTATGCAGAGACTGTGGCTATGTGATGAGTGCTCTCCGAAGGCCTGCTGCCTAGGAATGGCAACCTCTTACTTCTGGGTTTGAAGAAACAGCCCTATGAGCTGGTGAATAAGTGCCTATTCTAGGTTAGCTGGAATCTCAGTTACTTTTCTCTTGTTACTGAGACAAAATACCCACACCCAAAGTTATATGGGGAAAGGTTTATTTGACTCACAGTTTGGAAAATGTTTCTTTATTTCACATGACTACATTAAATACATCCATTATAATGCTTGATGTATTGAATTATGAAAATTCTTATACAAAATCACATCCATTCATTATTGAGTGTATGCATTATTCCTATCTTGTGTCTGTGCTCTGATTGGTCATTTGACAGTAAGTCTTGAGTTCATATGTTTATGTAAGCTTTTACCTTTCATCCAAAGGCACTCACTTGGGTATTTACAAATACTTAAAATAATCATTTTTAAATATTAATGTCAATAGTATGTATTTATATTTAATTATATGTTAATATTACTTTATAATTCAGTGTGTCTCATGTGTTGCAATGAACATACTAATTGTGTCTCTCTGATGATTCGACTCACAGTTTGTAGAGATTTTAGTCTATCATTGGCTGGCTCCAAGGCAGAGTGGCACATGGCAGAGGGGCAACAGTTTATGGCAGCAGAAGAAAGTGACAAGAGGCTTTTAATGGTGTCTTTCCACTCCTTCTTATTCAGACTACTTAGGGTGGGTAGCGCTCACACTCTTAATCCTAGTGCCCTCTGGCCCAGCCTTGCAGCACGATCAGTCACACACTGTAGACCCAAACCCCTTTGAAAATGCCCCACCTAAGAGCACATGAGGCTTTGAGGGGCCCCCTAAACACTTAAGGTGATGACTGATGGGCTTTCTGACGGCTCATCTTCGGAACGCGAATGGCGCTGGCGTAAGGAGGCTTTCACATCGCCTTCTGTGTTCACCAGGAGCTCTGGCTTAAGCCTTGGTCTCATAATGAAGTACACAGTGTAGGGTTGTTGCTTTAAGCCTCCAGTCTTTCCCTCTCACTTCTTCCAGCCATAGAGAAACATTTCCAGTCCCACCTTCAAAGATTATCTCCTTGCTCCACTTGGGCAGCCTCATCCCAAGAGACTGTGAATTCCCGCTTCTTGCCAGGCTTCTCGGCAGAATGAGATTCTGTCAGACGGCTCGGCTGTCTAGAGTTGGAAGCAGCAGATTGAGTTGGCGGCTGTGTGGAAGCTGCTTTTCAGAGGCCAAGAGAGAAGGAGGATGTGGAAAACGTGTAGTTTGTTTAGTGGGGTGGTGGCAAGTCCCAAAGGACAGTATGCCTGTTAGAGCACAGGACAGCAGAGATGGAGACGAAGAATTCAGCTCTGGGGCCAGGATGCTGCTGGTTTGCCTTGGTCCAGGTGACAGGGGTAGATGCAGAGGTAGGGACTCCGGGAAAGACATAGGGGAAATGAGCTTTGAGTACCTCACTTACCAGAGGAAGCTGAAGGAAAACAAGTTGCTCCTTACAGTGTGTGCTGTAGCTAAAGGAAGGTCCATAGAGTTGACTGAGTTATGTTTCCTGGTCTCCCTGCCCACCGCCCACTGTTGCGTTAATCTATTTACGAAGGAGCGACAGTAGAAACAGATGCACAAAGCCAGTGTTAATTAGAAGTATGTCGTTTACTGACCCCCTCCTTCCTTTTTGGGCAGGGGGATTAAGATAAAACTCAGGTGTGTTCTACCGCTAAGCAACATCTCCAGGCCTTTTTATTTTTATTTTTATTTTTATTTTTATTTTGAGACAGGGTCTTCCTTGAACTTGTATTCCTTGAACGTGAATGTTTGCTTCAGTCTCCCAAATAGCTTGGATTACTGGTATATGCCACCATACTTGGCTTATTGAGCCCTTCATATACGTAACTTTGATTCCTTTTCACTAACTCATGAGGGGACCTGTTTTCTATTTACAAGTAGAGCTAATCTTCAGACCTAGATCTGGGACCTTTTAAGTTCTATGTTATTTTAAAAGTTCATACTGTATTGATATTACAGAATGATGGATTTTGTTGTGGCATTGTAATACATACACACATGTGTCACACATGTCTGTCTTAGTTACTTTCCTTGTCAGTGAAACACAATATCCGAAACCTACAACATAAAAGAGGAGAGATTTGTTTTGGTTCACAGTCAGCTGGCACCAAGGCAGAAATGGCTTGGGGATGATAAAGAGTCTGGTGGAGGAAAGTTGCTCATGTGATGGTAGCCAGGAAGCAAGAGGAGAAGGGAGGGGTCAGGGAGGGAGATATGACCCTTCCCCCAGTGGAGCCTGGAGAGATGCAGAGCCTGCCTTTGTTATTTCTAGCCATGACCTTAAAGCAAGAGAGTTAACCTTCCTGTGCCTCAGTTTCCTTACCTGTAAAATGCCCCTGCTGACTACCCTGGATCTAGAGTTGCTATGAGAACTAGGTGACAAACAGTAGGAAAAGTGCCAGGCACAGTCGCTGATAGGTGCTCATAGACATTTCTCTCTGCCTTGTCCCATCTTACTGTCCAATGGAGAAGAGACAGTGAGGTGATGTCCTCAGGAGCACAGACTACACCCTCTTCCCTTGCTGTCACTGTCCCGCAGGGTGGGCAAGGGCCTGTGTGTAGAGCTGTCACCACTGTTTGTCAGAAAGCTCAAGTTCCCTCATTACCTCTTCATCCTTATCTCATCTGTTCTCTGTGGGCTGGTCCGAAGGCTAAGCAGTTTTATCTCGTCATCACGTTTAATCTTCAAGTTAGCAATGTGAGGCCAGGACTATTACTGTCTCCTTTTATGGACATGGGAGCTGACCCCCAGAGGTGTTGATTCCATGTCGTGCAAAGGTGTGAACTCAGGTCTCTCTGTACCCAATGCCGTGCTCTATTCTGAGGCTCCACCTGAGCCATCTGTCAGCACGCCAGTGGCCCACACACACAGGTGTGAGTCATGTAGCAGGCCCAGTCCTGGGTCTCTGGAGGGAGTCTTGTAGCTTCTCACTGCCCTCCCTTCCCAGGAGAAGAGGCTGCTGTTATGAATTGGAGACATGCATTTCACTTTCGTTTCTTGGTATCTCTCACACATTGCGATCAGTCTCACAGTTGATGGTGAGACTGTGATACATTATCAATATGACGAGTTACCAACCCATTCTTTCCTTTAATCATTCCAGCTCTCTGTCAGTATCTTCCACATTAACATGTTTTAATTTGGAACTTCACAAGAAGTTGCAAGAGCGGTAAAGAGAAGTCAGTGGTATAGCAGTTGCCCAGCATGCACGAGGCCCTGGGTTGTACCCTTCTCACACACAAACATATACAGAGAATTTCCATGTACCTTTGACTCAGCTTCCCCCATTGCTAAAATCTTGCATTACACAGCACTTTATCAGGAAACAGACTGAGACAGTGCTGCTAGGTTTGTTTTCACATTGGGGATGAGAAGAATGTAATGCCTGTCATTTCTAATATTACAATCCTGGTGGAAGACAGCTCTGAAATTGTACTTGCAAGACCCTGGGGGTAGTGCTATGTGGCCAGTTCTATGAAGGATGCAGAAGTGGTCCTCCATATCAGGCTGGGGCCTTGGCAGGGAGAGGAACAGGTGGAAGAAACCAGCTTAGTCTTGGGAGAAGAGGGAACAACCCATGCCAGGCACTGAGGTACAGAACAACTTGTGTACACTTTTCCATGGTCTAGACAGCCCTCTGTGGCCTCACAGCTGTGGCTTCTATCTCCTCTTCTTGGCGTGCTGCTTTTCCAGATGTTTCCAGGGTTGGCTCTTTCTTAATGCCCAGGCCTTGGAGCTGAGGGGCTCGCCTACCAACCATCTCTGAAGTCACCTCCCTACCTTTTTCACTTTCTCTACCCCTTTATCCTACTTTTATGTTTGTTAGAGCACTTGCCACTTTCTGAAATATTTTAAAATGTATATGTGCTTATGTGTTTATTTTCTCTCATACTTTCATAAGCACACTCATTTTTCTGCTCTACCTTAGGGCCTTGACCATCACGTGTACATAAATATTTATTAAGCAAATGAACGGGCAAACACATATGTACATCAGTGAAACTGTTTGCATGTGTCCAAGTTAGAGACTCAAAGGTATGACTGGAAAGTCTCATTTTTAAAAGGATGACATTTAAACCAGGTGTGGTGATGTATGCCTGTAATCCCAGCATTGGGCAAGCTGAGGCAGGAGGGTGGTGGTGAGGTCAAGGCCAGCCTAGGATTCATAATGATTTTAAGACCAGCCTGAACTATACAGTGAGACCCTGTATCAAAAATTTTTTAATTAAAAAAAGGATGACAATTGTGTATTTCAGCTTCCAGAGGTCAGTGTGTGTAGCCATGTGAAGGTGCAGTAACTTCTTCTTGTTGGCCTCCATCAGAGGTTAAATGAGGACCCTCGGAGGAGTACAGGGCTGCTTTGGGCTGTGGCTGCAGCCAAGGCCTGAGTCTTTCCCTGGGAGGCCCCTGATCAGCTTCTGTTCTCCATTTTGCACAAGGGTTTCCTTTTGATGTTTCCTTTTCTTATAATACACATTTTACAAAGAAAATTGAAGTGATAATTTAATTGAATAGGAAGGTTTTTATCTGCTAAATGTGCTGATAACATAAAGATGAGAGATGTCCCGTCACAGGGCCCCTCCTCAAGCAGCTAGAATCTTGGTAGGCAGCCTGTGAGAAAGCCAGAGACTTTTGGCACTTGAGAATTATTACCAATAACATCTGAATATCTTTATAGGAATTAAGAGGCAGGATTCATTTAAAGCCTAGGGGCTTAATTAAATGTGAATTGTGCAGGGAGAGAGGGAGGAGAGCTATGGCAAGCAGAAATGGGTAGTTCTTCAACTTTACTGTTGAAACAGCCCATGCAGTTGGGAATGGGGTCTAAACTTTGGGCGTACCTGTAACAGTATGGTCCCTCTCTCTTATCATGGATCAGGCACTATGTTAAGGATTAGAATACAGTAAAGAGGAAATGTAGACTAGGCTCTTAACCATCATGGAGCTAGAGTTGGTGAGTGGAAAACTAATATTAATCAACCACATAAATAAGTGCATGGTGTGCCCATCCGCAGAAGAATGGATAAATGAATTGGGGTACATTCACACAGTGAACACTGGAGCGTGAAAAGGCATGTCTCTAACTCCATGCAGTAATTGTGAATGAATCTCATAAATGATATTCCTTGAAGGTAAGTAGAGACAAAGGCACAAAGCCAAAACATGCCCAGTGATTGTGCTCATCTAAATACAGAAGCGGACGTGACTAAGCCATGCAACTGGAGGTTCCACACTAAGTGTCCTCTCAGGGTGGTGCAGCAGACTGATGTGGGCTGCTTGGGTTATCGAAGCTTAGGGTGAAAATCAGGGGTCAGGAAAGGGCAGAAGGGTGAGATGTAAGCAGGTGTGACAGGTCCTGGGGAGATGAAACTTAATATTCATTAGCTCAGTAGTTGTCAGGGTCCCAGTGCCCCCGAGGACCATCACCTCTGGATTATCACCCACATAGTGAACATGTACTCAGAAAAGCAGTGGATCTGTTTAGCTCTGAGACCACAGGACCCACAGTGATGAAGGGCCGGGAGCCCTGTGTTGTGGCTTGTATCTAGACGGTCCCCCAAGCCTCATGTGCTCATAGGTGGGGCTTTTCAGAGCTGGCTGGGTCTAGACTTTGATGCTGAGCTTAAGGCTATAATGGTGGGATTAAGAGTACCCTACCCTGTGTGGTTGGCACCACCTAGAGGGTGATGTATGGAGTATAGAGGGACAGAAAGAAGGCTGGCGGCTGCTATTGCTTTTGCTTGCTGCTTGCTGCCTCTTGCCTACCTTGCTATCAACTCTTTCTCACCTGTGATACCCCTGGCCCTTCTTGGAGCCAGCCAACTAAAGACTGAAACCTTTACAAACTGTGAGCTAAATAAACCTTTCCTCCTTCAGTTGTGGGTGTTGGGTATTTTGTCTCAGCAAGGAGAAAAGTAACTAAGACACCCTGGTTGCCTGGGTAGCACCACTACATACTGATTCTGCTGGGAAGTTCACTCCATTTGACTGAATAAAGTGTTAAAAAAATAAAAAAGGAGACTAGAAAATGAAAGTAGATGGGTATTGGAGATAAAGGCACACGGAACAGAGAAAAAGAAACAAAGAGAGACAGACACACTAGCCTAACTTAATTCTAGGAGGCCAGGCCAGTTCTGCCCAGAAAGCATGTCCTGAAATGAGTGTCTCCAGACTTCATGGACAGGGGGCTCTGTTCTTTGCTCTGCCAGTGTTTGTTACTGAGATCCTTTGCTATTGTAAGTGTTTTGCTGCTTAACACTACATTTTTTGATACTGTTTTATTTTTTGTACACTATTGACATGAATCTCTGTCACTATCTCTGTCTTAGCCATGAAGCTTGTATTTTCTGCAGGGCCAAGCTGGACCCTCCTATAAGCACCAGGCATTTAGAGCCACTGTCCTAGCCACATCGTGCTATGATCTTCAGGGCCAGGCCTCAGGCATTAGCCAAATATCAAGTATTTAGTGTTTTAAGTATTTGTTGTTATAATGCTTTAGTCTGTCAGTTACCCTAAGCTAGGTTATGCTGTTGTAAGGAGCAGTCCTCGCTGCAGTTGACAGTAGGTTTATTACATGTCCACTTTCCACCTGCTACACATTCATCTCGGGTCAGCCATGGCTATGCTCTGTGTGGTCTCCACTGGGATCTAGAATGGAGAAGCAGCCCTTAGCTGGGGCAGGCTGTTCTTGTGGTGAAGGGACCAGAGACCATGGCAGTGTTCTGTGGGGGTGAAAGCTTCTGCTCAGAGTTGATGCACACCACTTATGTAAGACTCATTTCGAACTCGGTGCTCACAAGCCAGGAAGCGTGGTCCTCTCACGGTGGAGGCCCTCTGGAAGGAATCTGCACTGGCTGGTGGAATATGATATCGTACCCCTCAACAAGCAGTGCTCTTTCATCTAGCGAGGTCAGGGAAGATGGATAAATGTAGCCGTTAAAAAGGACCATGAAGGGCCAGGGATGTAACTCAGTGGTGCCGCACCTGCCTTGCAAGTGAAAGGTTCTGAGTTCAATCCCCAGTACCCCGCCCCACCAAAACACTGTGAAGGTCATTGATTATGTATGCCAAAATGGAGGGGGAAAAGCAGATAACTATAGAGGGTTTATAATTTAGCCCCAGTTTTTAAAAACTAAAAATTTTGAATGTTTTTGTTAGCATAGGAAAATAAATAAAAGATCTTGACCAAATGTATCAAACCTAGGTATCTCTAGAACTCAGGTGGGAAAGGTATCAGATTGGCTGGCTTCTCAGTGCTGCTAGTGATTGTCACCATGCAGAATTTCAGACTCTGTGCTCTGCCCTTTTGGATTTGTTTCTTGTTGTTTTGATGAAAACCTGGATTTAAATGTTAAGAACTCTTATTTTTAAATGTTAGAAGCTAATTAGGTTGTTAAACTTACATGAGATACCAGTTTGCTACTCTGATGGGATCCAGATTACTTACTCTTCGTGATGAGATTGTATTTGTCTGTATTTTCTCATTCATGTCAAAATGGAGCATTTCTTTTTGACAAATAATAATAGGGAAAATAAAACATTTAATAAAAGAACAAGAACATTTAGGTATGGGAATTGCTCTAGAGATTGTAATTTTCTATTCATTTGATCATTGGTGCTTGATCCCAAGAGTGACCTAGCACACTGGCCCCACGAAGAGCTGCTCAGTTGTGAGTTAAGCTGCCAGGACCAGTCTGTGCCAGGGATCAGGAGAGGCTGAACCGTGAGGGAGTCCCTACAAAGGCAGGCTGGGTCCTTGTTGATGTCATGCTGATGTTTGCCATCAAGGTCCAGTGCTGGTCTTTGTTGACCCGGCGATAATGTCGTGACTAGAGAGACCTTTAGAGGAGCTAGTTGGTGCCTTAACGACGGGCTCCCTTCCGAGAGCCAGAGCAACTGCTGGATAAACTCAGATGAAACATCGATTCCAGGCTAGCAGTCTTTGGAAGAGCAGCCACCACAGCCCCTCTGCCTGCCAAGTAGGCCTTCTGCCTGTTAGGGACACAGGGCAGCGTCTCAGTGGGCGTGTGTAAGTGCACGTGTCAGAGGAGCTGTAGGTTTCACACACACTGTTGAATATGTGGGGTTTTTTCCTCCCACAGTTAATTCCCTGCCTCATCACCCATCATGCAAATGTAATTCTTATGCATTTCCCTAAATAGGTAATCAAAACAAGGTATTTGAGCTGCAAATAAGTTTAGTATAAAATGCAATTATTTGCCTCAAAAATTCAACAGCGACTATTTGGATATTTGAAAGGTTTGAATTACCCTTAATCAGATCTCAGAGTGGAGTCCACTCCAAGGAAGTAAGCTAGGACTCAACCCTAGCAGATGATAGCCAGTTTCTTTAAAAAAGGGAAAACTTTTTAAAATGCTAAAAGTATACATACTTATTATAGAAAATTTGGGAAATAAAAGGAAGTAAGAAGGCAAACAAATGACTCATGGTTCATCACAAAGATGCAATTGCTGTTCATGTCTCCTAGTTTTTTCTGTATGCATTTTTCTCTTTAGATGAACTTCTGTGAAGCTCTGTATCCTATGTTCTGCTTCTTAATATAAAATAAAAATTTCATCCTGTTTTCAATACCTTTTTTTTCCTCATTCATTCGTTCATGGCACTGGGGATTGAATCCAAGTTCTTTGCACTGAATTACATCCCCATTGATTTATTTGTATTTTGAAACAAGGTCTCACTAAGTTGCCCAGATTGGGCCCCACATTGGAATCCTTCTGCTTCAGCCCCCAAGAATGCTGAGATTATAGGCCTGCATCACCGCACCCAGCTCATTCAGGTGATTTCTAATTCCTCAGTGTCATAGGCAGTTATGGGACCCATACTGTCCTTCAGGCCTGTTCTGTATTTTCAGTTCTTTTTTTAAATAATTATCTGTGGTTGGAGGAGGTGGCAGAGTGATATTGTGGAAAGGCCATAGCCTTTTAGAGTAAGTGGATACACATTCCAGTCCTGCCCCTACTGCTTCCTGGCACTGTGACCGCACACACCTTATTAACTGCCTGTTCCTTACTCTCTTTGTACCATGAGGTCAGTGTCCCTTAACTTAAAAGATCATAATGAAATTTTAAATAATGACGGTGAAGTTCCCAGCCTCCAGGGACACTAAATTAGTTGATATGCCCTCCGTGTGCTGTAAGGAACAGAAGACCTGATGGGCAGAGACCCTGAATTTAGACACACATCAGAGCTCTGCCCTGAGAGGTCTGTATCCTCGGGCAGGTTAGCATTTCTGATCCTCAGTTTCTATTTGTAAAATGGGGATCAAGAAATAAAGCTCATAAAGTGGTTATGAGGAGTAAGTGAAATTAACAGTATAATATCGTATGTAAAGGACTTCGTGTGTTTCCTGTATAGTATACTTCAGTCCTGTATAGTATACTCAACACATGGTAACCGTGATGGTTAGGACTACTATTAGTCCTTTATCACTCTCACCTTCTGTCTGTGTTGTCAGTGAGCTCTATGAAAGCTGCTGAGGGAGAGTGAGGTTTGGCTCACTCCATTTGTGAGTGGTGACAGCAGTCATAGGACCTTCCTGGAGGGAACGATGCCTGAGGAGGGCAGAGGTCCCATTGGTGCTCCTCGGCCCAGAGAGAGAGGGAGGTCAGAGAATAGCAGGGGGCGGGTGGAGAAAGGACCAGTAGCCCCGTCCATGCAGGCCAAAGCACCACCCAGTTAACTGAGCCATGGGAGGTTAATGAGGAGGAGAGTAGTAGGTTATTAGACTGATTTCTTTGTGCTGCTTCCTCTGGGGCTGGAGCTTTCTTTTTCGTGTTGAAGTTATAGATCCGCAATGTACACATGATGCTCTGAGCTCTGTGGCATAATGAAAAAAATTTGACTTTGATGGAACAGTGGAAACACCACGTATGGAAGTAAAAGAGACTCATTCTTCCTTAGGAAAAAAGTTGACCTCTTGCGCACAGTTTCATAAAATGAATGTATCTGTGTTATGTAAGGTGTAACTTTTGTCCCTGAGTTGAACAGAGTCAAGAAAGAGTCAAATAAAACCCTTTTTCTAGACAGGTGCAGTGGTGCACACCTGTAATCCCAGGACTCAAGAGGCTGAGGCAGGAGGATTGCTGGGAGTTCCAGGCCAGCCTGGGCTCCACAATGAGACCCTGTCTCAAAAACAACAACAACAACAAAAAAAAAAACCACCTCTTTCTTTTTCAGAGTATTAAGCATCCAAGAGAATTGCTTCTGTCCCTAACATCTTCTGAGTTGTTTCCCAAACTCTTAGCTGGTATCATGAGGCCAGGTAGTGCTCGTGACACAGTGATAGTTCACAGCTTTCTTTCTGGAGGGTTATTGGTTCATTCGTCCATTCATTCCTATTTCCAGCCAACCAAGGTACCCATCAGCAGATGTGTGCTGGGTGTTTTCTCTGCCCTGGGGATTCACTAATGAGGCCAGAGAGATACTGTGCTGCCCCTGAAGGGGAGTAGCGTGCCTTTGTGAATAAACAAGGGAACAAGTAGCATTGTGCATTTATGTAGCACTTAGTTCTGGGTGGAAAGGAAATGGGGTGAGGCGGTTTGTTGGAAGGGCTGGGCATACTTAGTGGGGGCCACTTTAGGTGGGGTTGTCAGGGAAGGCCTCTCTGCATGGCCTGCAGTAGGAATGAGTCGTTGAGTTTATTGACACCTCGGCTGAGTGAATCGGACTTCACCATTCCCAGGTTCAGCAGTTATTTGTACAGCTGCCTGTGTGTCCGTGTACTCTGAGCTTGATGCTTGTCCATAGAAAACTTTAGGGCCTGGTGGAGGGGAACATGCATTCTTTGGGTAATTGCTGCCAAGTGGACCAAACCACATTCATTTGGAAAGTTGTGTTTGCGCCCATCCTTCAGGATCTTTACAGCAGAGGCCCCCACCCACCCCTGACTAATTACATTTGCTACCTTTTGGTATCCACTGTTCTGGGGAGCTTTTGTCAGTATAAAAAAAGAAGAAGAAGAAAAAGAAATGAGGGGAAATAATGTCTACGTAATGAGTCTCCTTACTCTGCTTTCATGTCCACTAATTGGAATACGCCCTTTAGAAAGTCTTCTAATAGGAAAATAATAAGGATTGTAGAAAATAAAGGCCCTGATCTACTTTCCCATGTTTTATGAAAACAAATTCAGAGCCCAGGACTGTCAGGGAAACCACCAAAGAAAATTTAACTACCCAGGCCCTGACTCTGTTTAGACTCTCTCATTCCAACTGTTTTCAGTCTTGATGTTTATGTGGTGCTTAAGGGTCATTGTCTGCTGCTTAGTTTGCTTGCTGGAGTCTGAGGTTTTTGCATTTGCATCTTCATAGTTACCTCCCACACTCATTCCCCTGCCAACCCTAGACCAGGACTGATGGGAAAATTCATCAGGTGACATTTAGCCATGTGACTTGTGGAGACAGCATAAGTTTGGGTTCTGGAATCAAAAATTCTGATTCCTACCCATCCCACTGACTCCTCCTATGTGTCCTTGGGCAAAAAATAATAATAATTATGATTATTATTATCTCCTTGGGTCTCAGTTTCCTTTTCTGCAAAATGGAGATGATAATGGAAATAAATTTATAGAATAATAGGAATTGTTGACCAGAGTGTCTGCAGGATCCTAAGATCCCAGTGACTGTTTTTTGTTTTTCTGTTTGCAAAAAATGGGAAGTGAACACTGAGATCAGAGACTTGGGCCTGGGGTCAGCCTTGTACCCTGAGAACTTTAAAGCAGGGTGTTTGGTAGCCTGGTGTAGTAAGAGAGTGCCTTAGTTACTTTTCTCTCGTGGCTGACACAAAATGCCCAACCCCCAAAGTTAAAGGGGGAAAGGCTTATTTAGCTCCCAGCTCTTAGAGGTTTTAGTCCGTAGTTGGCTGGCTCCAAAGCAGGGTGGATGGCACACGGGCACTGCAGAGGAAAAACAACATGGACGCGCGAGGTAGCAAAATCAACAAAGGACCTAATAGCGTCTTTCTGCCCCTTTCATCTTATTCAGACTACTTAGGATGGGCAGCACTCACACCCTTAACCCTAGTGTCCTAGCCTAGCATTGTGCCATCAGTCGATTCCAGCCTCACATACTCGAGATCAAGCCACCTCTGCAAAAATCTATGACCACAGGCTTTGGGGGTTCATCTAGACATAAACTGTGAAGGGGGCTGTTCTGGGGTGGGGGGGAGCTGTTGCTGCAAGTTTGATTTTTTCTTTTGTGGCCTGTCTCAGGATCAGGGTAGTATACCCACAAATGATTCCCCCAAAGCTAGTTCTAGAACAGCCTGAGGAGCAGCTGTCACTTTCTTGAGCCTGCATTTGACTTTACAGCCTTGCTGTAAAGAGACTGGGGATGGGCAGGCTTTATTGCTTCAGTTCCAGGCGCGCATCCACATAGGCCTCTAAAGATCGGCTGGCAGGGACGTGCTCCAGGCCTAATGTTTCACAAGAGGCCAGTGGCCTCTCCCAGTGCTCTTCACTTTGCTACGTCTGTTGTAAATAGAGAATAAAGCCAGCCTCCTGGGTCCCTGAGAGGGGAAGTAGGTATCACTGAGTGTAACTGTATATGAAAGGGGGAGGGTAATGCTTTTAGATGAAAAGGCCACGACCAGGTTGTTTCCCAGGAGCTTAATCTTGTACCAGCCTGTCCTGCCCAGGCTCAGGGGAGGATGGGCGAGATCTGATTTCTGTCTGGACTTCACACTGACTCCGCAGTTAGAGAGAATGCATGCTTGCTCACTTTTGTGTGCTGCCCCGGCACACTGAACCATCAGCACAAGCAGTGGCTGATAGGACCCACCTGGTATTAGCTGTCATCGAGGAGAATAAAGACATTTTGCAGGAACACAATTGTGCCTTTCACATCTTTTTTCTAAAATTCTGAACTGTTCTCCAGCTTAGACAAACATCTTGTTTATTAAACTACTGCCCAGCAAGGAGATGGTCCTATGTTATTCTTGACCAAGAAAATTAGAGAGCAACTCTTCTTGTGTCACCTTTTGGAGACTCCTGTGGAGGGAGGAGGGCATGCGCCTGCTAGAGGCACCCCTCGGGCTTTGCTTACCTCCATCTTACCAATACCTGGACACATTTCCCGGGATACTGGTTCATTACACAGTGTAGAAAACACTAGCTTGCTTGAGACACAGCTCTTACTTTGTTGCCAAGACTGGTCTCCAACTCCTGGGCTCAAGTGATCCTCCTACCTCCCACTTCCCCTGTGTTAGGACTTGTCCGGCTTAAAATGGTGGAACAGATGCACGTGGCAGGTTCTTCCTGGCAGCTGCATCCAGGAGCAGGATCTGGGTTCTTAGTCTTGGGTTCCTCTGGCTTTACCCCCCGAGGCCCCATCTAAGGGCTGTTGCCATCACCCACATTTCTGGGGCTCCCTGCACAGAGCCAGCCATCATGTGATGAGTGCACTGTTAACTCCCCTGGTCCCTCTGAGGCTGATGTGGATTGCAGTGATGGGCTGCAACCTATTGTGCCACCCCTGGGCTAGGCACTGTGGTTGGGTTTTGTATCCACCTGGCTCATGGGTGGCTGCTAGGATCAGGTGAGACCGTAGTCTGTGGCACTCGCTCAGGGGCGCCATGTGGCCCCAGCAGCTTTTTATGTGTGATGCAGACATTACTCAGGGCTGATTTTCCAAAGACGGTAGAACTTTTTTGGTGATGACCAGGAGCACTGCCAAGCTGCACTCACACCCGGGAGCACGTGTTGGCGCAGGTGCAGGCTGCGTCTCCTCCCTGGGCCCAGGCGGCAGCTCCCATCACAAGGTGGTGGGTTATGGTGGAGCTCTCAGACAGGCGTTTCTATTCAGAGAGAGGGGAAGGAACGAAGACAGGAACAGGACACCATTTTTAGTACAAGGAAATAGCGACAGCTTGGTGTGAGCAGAGCGCGTGACATTTCCGTGTGTAAGGTGTGCTGCCGCCTGCGGAGTAGAGAGTGAACACCTGGCCGCTTTCCTCTATGCCAGCTGCTGTTTTAGGAAGTCGCCTTTGTTGCTCAGCCTGTGTTCACACTCTTGACTGCTCTGACGCCAGCACGGCGAGGGATTCGGGATAACTGAGGGAGCCTCTTGGAGTCCAGACTGTGCCTGAGAGGATGCTAGAGGGTCCTGGGCCCCTGGCCCGCAGGAATGTGGCCGTTGTCCTAGGCACTGTGTACCTGGTGACCTCGACTGTGCCTTTTCACTTGTCCAAGCCTTGCTTTCTTTGTCTTTCGTCTCAAAGGATAGGCTAGAATATCTTCAGTGGTCAAATCCAGACCTAACACCTCTGAATGTATGAAAGGAAGGCAGCAGACCCGAGATAGTGAAAGATGGTTTGTCGTAGCCTGGAATGGGACAGACAACATGTCTATGAGGATGAATTTTGTAAGTGAGTGAAATCCTGTGATGCTTCAACATAACCAAAATGTGATATATTTTCTTCTCCTTTCTTCTCTTCCTGCTTTTGCTTGCTTTTCTTTTATTCCTTTCCTACTCTTTCTTTGTTTTCTTGCACTCACTCACTTCTTCATTCATTCTCCTTAGCCTTAGAGTGCCCACAAGGCTCAGCCTGCTGGCTCACTGCTGGGATGGAACAGAGGATCTAAGCCCCTACGTCCCTATCTTGCGGGGAGAGGATCAGCCCTCTGCCCAACTTGCTATGTGTCAGCTACTGTGAGAGGAGCCCAGGGCAGTGGAGTGCAGAGGCCACTGTCTGTACCACGCGTAGGAGTCATGGGTCTTATTTAGGCACGTTGTCTCCTGAGCTGAGTCTCAGGCCCCATGTCTAAGCTAGGCAAACAGAGAAAGTGAGGGGGTGAGTAGGCTGGCAGTTAGGACGCTGTCTCCGTCCTCTGCTTTGCTGGGCAGTTGGCTCCATTCCTTTGCTCATCTGACTGTGATACCTTCCCCACCTCTGGCTGTCCCCATCCACAGTCCCAGGATGCAGAGACTCTGGGAGGGGCTGAAAAACACCTAATGCTTTTTTTCTACATCATCAGTGTAACAGGGCTGGTCCTTCAAACTGATCTGGAGACTACTCCTCTCCCCAGCCCGTTAGGCTCCAGTATGCGTTCATTCACTGGCAAGCATGGCCCTGCCTGCATGGGCTCCACTCTGGTGTGGGAAGAGAAGAGCCTTGGGCTTAGGAACGTGTGACAGACTCTCCACCTGGAGCTGCAGTGTAATGAGAGTTTACCATTGACCAGTCTGGATAGCTTCAGGGATCCTGCTGTGGTCTGTCTCAGGGGTGTCTGCTCCATGCTTTGGGTGGTCTCCAGGCAGCCCTCGGAGGCCATTGGGCAGGTAGTTCACTGCAGGCCTTACAAGACAGGTGCTCAGTAGGTCCTGGGTCTTGGCTTGCTGGCTCAATACCCTGATGCCTGGCAGGTGTAGCTAGCTGCAGCTGGTGTGTGAGTTGGGGGAATGTGGATTGCATCTAGATTCTCTGCCTTGAGTTGTGTAGCTTTGGGCCAGCATCACCTCTCACAGCAGCCTAAGTAGAAGAGGGTATCAGTTACTTCTTTGGATTGTTCTGAAGGTAATGGAGGGCATAGGCACAGGGCAGAGGCCAACAAATGCCATATCTTCCCAGGGCAGATACATAGTTTTTCAGCGCCTGTGAGCTGTTTGGATGGCTGGCTGGCTGAATGAATGAATGAATGAACAGGCGCCTCAGATAGTGGATAAATGTATGGTTCTTCCCGGTGTACCTAGTCTAAGCTTTTCACCTGCACAGAAGTGGCCTCAGTGTACAGTCCTTCCAGAGCTTCCCATTATGAAACCCTCTGCTTCCTCCCCCACCCTCACAGATAGAAATCACATATAATAAATGGCTGACACTAAGCATGGCACTCGCTATGTGCCAGGCTCTGGACTGAGTGTGGTACAGATGTAACGACTGCAAGTCTGGGACCCTGTGGAGGGAAGCGTGCCTCCTCCCCAGATCTGCAGGTGAGAGGTGGAGTCTGGATCCCCAGGGCAGCATGAGCGTGTCTGGGAAGAGAGGAAGGGTGCTGTGGTTAGTTTGTGTGCCCTCCCTGCTGCGCCCACGGCTCCTTCTGCCTGCTGCAGCCTCTGAACATGCAGTTGAAACAGTAGCTTGCCCTGTGTGTTTTGAGACAAAGGACCTCCTTTCATCTTTTCTGCTTTACATCTTAAAACCACAACACAGTCAATAATTGCTCTTTATCATTGGGTGGCATATTTAATGTCTCAACCGCCTTTAATTGAATGGATAATTCAGGATTAAGCCATTGCTCCAAGAGGCCCCCATTATGTGCTTGCTAATAAGCAGAGAAGAGAGGCAAAGGAACTCATGGGGAACTTTTCTGGGCAGAGGAGCTAGGTGTAACTGGAGGGGATTTTCTGCAAGTTTTCCTGGTACTGGAGTTCCCAGTGGCTTTTCCAGGATCTTTGATTTTCTCTTTCTGGAAATGGTGATTGGTTGGTTTCAATGTTAAGGCTCAGACCCAGAAAGCAAGGCAAGATGCTGTGGCTGAGGAATGGACATACTGAGAAGAAAATAAAATAAAAAATGAAACAAAAAAAGTAGCTCCCAGCTGGGGATTTGGCTCAGTGGTTCCGCCGCCTGCTTCGCAAGCGCAAGGTCCTGAGTTCGATCCCTGATACAAAAAGAAAAAAGAAGTAGCTCCCGCTGTCACTGGGAGGCCAGATCCTTCCGTGTGGTGAGTATCATGTAGTCAGTGTGTGCCCGGTGCATTCATTCATTCGGCCCGTACGCTGGTCTCCAGGTGCTTGCTGAGTATAGAGAAGACGCAGCCCTCTCAGCCTGGGCCTTGTTGGAGACTGGCAGAACCTCAGGAAGTCCCGTCCTGTCTGGGAGGCTGCGTGTGTCCTGTATATTGAGGCAAATGCAGAGTAGTTGAGATACGCATGGACAGTACCGGGCTGAGACCGCTGGGTGCTATGTCTCACAGTAGGGAAGACCTTGGCAGTGGAGTCTAAACCACTCGAAAAGCTGTCTCCCTGAGAAAATGCTGAGATGGGCCACAGCTCCAGGCCAACACAGTATTTCTTAGATAAATGCTCAGTTAAACTATGTGACAGTTACTTTTTTTTTTTAATCAGAGCAACAGCAGTTGGGTCTTACATGTAACCGACACCTCCTTTCTTTCCTTTTTTCTTTTTCTTTTTTTTTTTAATTGAGTTTATTGGTACATTTTAGGGATACAGTACAGTTACATTCATTGTTGGGATCTTGTACCTCTACATGACAAGTCTTGATTCTCATTTTTTCCCCTTACCTCTGCCCTCCCTTCACCCCCTCCTCCCCTCCCCATCTACAAACACTTTATTTTCATCTTTTCATTCTCTCACATTTTTTTCTTTTCCCTTTTTACTCTTCCCCTACCCATCCCACCTTCCCTACACCTTTAGCTCCTTTCTTCCCATTTCTAAATGTCAGTAATCTTATTAGAATCTTATGCATTGTTGCAGATTATT
>NW_022900946.1:12454219-12467975 GCF_012274545.1 Fukomys damarensis | reverse complement strand
GAAGACACAAAAACAAATGCAGATGTACTCAGCTACCTCATCTTTGACAAAGGAGCTCACCATCCTCAGTGGAGGAAAGATAGCCTCTTTAATAAATGGTGTTGGAAAAACTGGATGTCAACCTGCCACAGATTAAAATTAGACCCTTATCTTTCGCCATGCACTAAATTAAAATCCAAATGGATTAAAGATCTAAATATTAAAACAGAAACATTAAACTTGCTGGAAGGTAAGCTAGGCAGAACCCTTTTTTCTTTTTCTTCTTTTCCTCTTTCTTTCTCCTTTCCCTGCCTTTCTCCTCTCCTTTCCTTCCTTTTTTCTCTTTTATTTTCTCCTTCCTCCTCCCCTCTTTTCTCCCCCCACTTTCTTTTTGTACTGAGGATTCGACCCTGGACCTTTGCACTGAGCTGTATCCCCAGCCCAGCCCCTATTTAAATTTTTTAATTTAACACAGGATCTCACTAAGTGGCCCAGGCTGGACTGAAATGGCCATGCTCCTGCCCCAGCTTCCCAGAGTGCCGGGATTACACACACGTGCCACCACACCCATTCGCACTGCCCTGCTTTGAAGGTGGCTTGCTGAGCTCACTCTCTCCTGTGGCATGGACACTCGAACTTCCTAAAGACTCAACTTCCCGCGTTCTTGGAAAAAACATTTTACCTCCCAACTAATGGCAGCCCGGTTGACATTTGGTCATTGAGCAGGTATTTGTGACAGTCCCGTCTAAACCAAAGCGTAGAAAATGTTCTAAATTAATTCTGAAGCATCAGTGCTGTGTCCGTCTTCATTTTAGCCAAACAGTCACCTAAACACGCTATTTAACACCTTAGAATTTAGATGCTCACTCTTCCTGGGTTCTGTTTCTTTGCTTTGCTGACCCCCACAGGCCTGTAAGACTCAGCTAGGGCTTCTCATCTGCTAGATATAGCCTCATCCTCTTCCCTGTCCCCGTGGCACTGTTTGGACCAGTCTTACAGCATTATCCTTGGTCAGTCATCGTGTGCTATGGTCTGAGTGTGAGCTCTGGGGTCCGATGCCTGAGTCTCTTTGCTCCTGGGCCACTAGCTAGTGGTGTAATGTTGGGCAGATACTTTCATCTCTGTGCACCTTGTTCATGAGGTTGAAATGAGTTAACCTGTGGGAAATATTCAGAACTGGCTCTGTGTACTCAGTTCTTAATGGGAAAGGGCTGTTATTTATTATTCTCTGTTTTATTACATGAATCCTTGCAAGCTGACTTATGTTCTTTATTATAATCGAGCAGGATATAAATATTTGAAATAAATGCTATGGACTAGCACCATTCCTTCAAATAACAACTCTGATTGTTAAAGCACTCAGGTAGTTGCAGAAGGCTTGTGGGGGTATCGGCATGAACTGTAGGTACCTTTCTGATTTGCCTTTTTCTATAAATGGGCAAAAGTATACATTAGTGGGAATCTGCTGCTGGTGGAATTATAAAAATAAAAACTCCTGATATACAGCCTAGTCCTAGGAACCCTGAAAACTCTCAAAAAATACTTTGTGAACCAATTTTCACCTCTTCTCCAATCTCATTTTTAGCTGTGGAAACAAATATAGAGAAACCACTTGGTCAAGGTTAGGGTTTCACAAAGGGGAAGTAGATGGTATAAGCCAGCTGCCAGCTCTTCTCACTCTTAAAGCAAAATCAGTTCCCTCTTGTTGTTAGAATGGGATCATGGACCCAGGGGCTGAAGGATATAATTGGACGCACGCTGAAAACTCCCTGGCTGGAGGTGAGATGAAGATTAGTGGACAAGACCGTTAGCTCGTGGGCTGTTTTTCCTGAGAGCATTTCTGTGCTATGACTAATTAGAGTACTTCATTTTACTGAATGAAAGCCAGAAGCCCTTTGGTTCAGAGCCCTCCTGTCCCCTGTCCCTCTCGACCTACAGCAGAGTGTCCCCTTTGTGGGCACAGTTGTCAGGGAAGGGCTCACAGAGCACATGTGTCGAATGGCTACCTTGGACAAAAACTTGCCCAAACCGGGTAAGAGTAAGTGAGCACACCTTGGCTTTGGCCCAGGAAGGCCAGAGATGGGGCTCATGTGTGGCGGGTGTGGGGTGTCGTTCCTAGAGTGTGCTGGTCATTGAGTGCCTCACAGCAGCCCTGCGAGGGCAGTAACAACAACGACATCATTAGCCCCTATTTTGTAGGTGAGCACTGAGGTCCAGAGAAGAAAGCTGACCAAGACCATAGCTTATAAGTGACAAGACCAAGGCTTACAGTTGGATCTGTGTCACTTCGAAGCCTGTGGCTTCCAGCGGCTCCCTGTCCCCATCACTTTCCCCGACTCCACCGAACGGCCCCACTTTCCATTGTGCACACCCTCGCGTGGTTGTAGACGGTGACATAATGGCTGAGAATTGGACAATATTTGATACGATTCCCATGACATATATTCCATGTGTTTAACTGTTGATTAACCTCTTTTTAAAAATAAAATCCAGGTTATTAAAATTGTTCAAGGAAATGAAAAAATTTTTAAAGCTGCCCACCAGTGATCTCACTTGACTTACAATTGCTTTTCCCTGTGACCTCACTTATTTTTGGGCAGCCCAACATCTGGTGAGGTACTAAAGGTTCTGAACAGTTGATGCGAAGAAGTGAATAATATTTTCCACACAATCTTCCCTTGCTGCTGTTTAGAAATGCTTGGCCCTTCTGTAGGCCTTCGTGCCATTTATTGAGACGTCTTTCCTGCTTGTGACTATGGATGTGGCTGCCTAAGCCCAGACACACCGGTGAGACTGTCGGTGAAGTGTCTAGTCCACAGTCATGTCTGTTTTTCTCCTATACAATCCTGTGCAGAGCTTCGAATATTAACTCCTTGCATTCGATGCTACTTTCTCACTTCTTGTTAAGAATCTGCTTTTGCCTCTTAGATGGTAGTGATTCTCTGGTGTCTGCATTCCTTAGGTCTAACCCAGAAGAGCCACTTTGTTGTTGCTGTTTTTTTTTTAATTGAGTTTATTGGTACAGTTTAGGTATACAGTACAGTTACATTCATCATTGGGGTCTTGTACCTTTACATGACAGGTCTTGGTTCTCATTTTTTCTCCTTGTCCCTGGCCTCTCTTCACCCCCTCCTTCCCTTCCCATTTACAAACACTTTTTTTTCCATCTTTTCATTTTCTCACATTTTTCCCCTTATTACCTTTCCCCTACCCTTCCCACTCTCCCTATACCTTTAGCCCGTTTCTTCCTATTTCACAATGTCAGTTATCTCATTAGGATCTTATGTACTATTACAGTTTATTTACACCAGAGAAACTATTTGGTATTTACACATGTGTGACTTAGGTATTTCACTTAGGAGTATATCCTCCTCAATATGTATCCATTTTCCTATGAATGGATCTAATTTCTCATTCTTTCTGGCTGAGTAATATTCCATGTTATAGAAAAAGCGCATCTTCTTTATCCAGTCTCCAACTGATGAGCTATTTCCAAGTTTTAGCTATTACAAACTGCCGCTATAAACATTGGTGTGCATATATCTCTGTGATATGATTCTTTTAATTCTTTTGAAAGATACCTAGCAGAGGGATGGGTGGGTTAAATGGAACCTCTAGTCTCAGCTCTTTGAGGTATCTCCATATTGATTTCCATAGTGGTTGCACCAGTCTGCACTCCCACCAACAATGGAGAAGGGTTCCTTTCTCCCCACAATCCCGCCAACATTTGTTATTGGTTGATTTCTTGATAGCAGCCATTCTTTGTGGGGTGAGGTGGAATCAGTGTTGTTTTCATCTGCATCTGTCTAATGACCACTGATTTGGAACATTTTTTCATATATTTACTTACTGCTTTTACTTCTTTGAGAAATGTCTGTTCATTTCAGGTGCCCATGTTTGCATTGGGTCTTTATATTAGGGGGGGCTGATTGTTTTGAGTTCTTTATATATTCTAGATAATAGTCCCTTGTCTGAGGGGCAGCTGGTAAAAATTTTTTCCCACATTGTAGGTTGTCTCTTAGTTCTGTTGATGGTTTCTTTTGCAGTGCAGAAGCCTTTTAATAAGATGAGATCCCAGTTATTGATTCTTTCTGCTAGTTTCCCTGCTACTGAGGATTTGTTCATAAAATCTTTTCCTATGCCAGTGTCTTCCAGAGTTCTGCCTAATTTATCTTCCAGCAAGTTTAGTGTTTGTTTTAATGTTTAGATACTTAATCCACTTGGATTTTAATTTAGTGCATGGTGAAAGATAAGGATCCAGTTTTAATCTTTGGCAGGTAGAAATCCAGTTTTTCCAACACCATTTATTAAAGAGGCTATCTTTCCTCCACTGAGGATGGCTACCTCCTTTGTCAAAGATGAGGTAGCTGAGTACATCTGAATTTGTCTTTGTGTCTTCCAATCTGTTCCACTGATCCTCAGATCTCTTTCTTTGCCAGTACCATGCTGTTGTTATCACAGTGGCTTTGTAGTATAGTTTCAAATTGGGAATTATTATACCTGCTTCCATGTCTCTGTTGCCTAGGATGGCTTTTGCTATTCTAGGTCTCTTATAGTTCCAAATGAATTTTTGGATTCTTTTTTCTAGTTCTGTGAAATATAGTGTTGGAATTTCAATAGGCATTGCATTGAATCTGTATAGCAGTTTTGGTAGTGTGGCCATTTTCACTATGTTGATTCTTCCTACCCAGGAGCAGCGGATACCTTTCCATTTTCTTATATCCTCTTCAGTTTCTTTTTTCAGAGTGCTGAAGTTTTCAGTGTGGAGGTCTTTTGCTTCTTTTGTTAGATTGATTCCTAGAAACTTCATTTTTTTGGATGCTATTGTGAAGAATTGTTTCCCTAATTTCTCAGTGAGTCTGTTATTTTTATACAAGAAGGCTGTTGATTTTTGGGTGTTCACCTCATATCCAGCTACTCTGCTAAAAGTGTCAATTAAGTCTAGAAGTCTTTTGGTGGAGTTTTTTGGGTCTTCAATGTAGAGTATCATATCGTCAGCAAATAGTGACAGTTTAATTTCTTCCTTTCCTATCTTTATTGCTTTAATTTCTTTCTCTTGTCCGATTGCTGTGGCTAATGTTTCCAGAACTATAACGAAGAGGAGTGGTGATAGTGGGCATCCTTGTCTTGTTCCTGATTTTAATGTGAAGGTTTTCAGTTTTGGGCCATTTAATGTGATGTTGGCTGTTGGTTTTTCATAGATAGCCTTTATTAATTTGAGATATAGACCATCTATTTCAATTTTTTGCAGAGTTTTTTATTATGAATGAGTGTTGAATTTTGTCACATGCTTTTTCTGCATCTATCGAGAGGATCATATGGTTTTTGTCCTTGACTTTGTTAATATAGTGTATTACATTTATTGACTTATGTATGTTGAACCATCCTTGCATCCCTGGAATAAATTCCACTTGGTCAGAATGTATGATCTTCTTGATGATCCTCTGTATTCTGTTTGCTAGTATCTTATTAAGGATTTTTGTATCTATATTCATTAAGGAGATTGGCCTGTAGTTCTCTTTTTTAGTTGTGTCTTTCCCTGGTTTGGGAATCAAAGTGATACTTGCTTCCAGGAATGAATTTGGAAGTATAGCTTCCCTTTCAATTTCATTGAAAAGTTTGAAGAGTAAAGGCAGTAGTTCTTCTTTAAATGTCTTGTAAAATTCAGCAGTGAATTCATCAGGACCTGGGCTTTTCTTTGTTGGTCCATTTTTAATTACATTTTCAATTTCACTGGCTGTAATCCAGGTGTTTAGAATGTTTTTATTTTCTTTGTTCAACTTCGGTAATTCATAAGTATCTAAAAATCTGTCCATTTCTCCAGAAGAGCCACTTTGCTTGCCAGGGACTAGGGAGGTTTCTTGGGGAGCAAGATTCAGTTCACTTTCAGCAGACTGAGTGGCCTATGTTTCGCCAGGTTTGCTACCTCGAACCTGGGATAGAGAGATGAGGACGCATGGCTGCTTACCTCAGATGGTGCTCATTCTGAGTACACAGGGGAGGAAGGGACTGCAGCAGGTGCAGCAAGGGCAGGACAGTGACAGAAACTGGCCTCAGGCAGTGATGGCGAAACTGTTAGAGCTTTCGGTGATACAAAGAGCCCACTGTGGCACACAGACCATAAGTTCACCACCACTAGCCTAGGTCATCCTGGAACCCAGAAGGTGGGCATCATTGGGAACAGGATGAGAGACCAGAGAAGGGTATTCCAAAGAGGAGATGCTTGAGGTAAGCTTTCCAGGCTGAGTAGGACTTATCCAGGAAGAGAAGACATGGGGCGTCAGTGAATGTGAAAACAGGTATGGCAAGGACAGGGAATGTGGTACATGGAGAGCATGAAATACTTGATGCAGGGGGCTGACAGAGTGAAAGGTGGATTTGCATCTGACATCCTCTCTCGGATGGGGCAGAAGACCCAGCCAAAGTGACTTAAACAAAAGGGAATTTATATTTCCTTGCAAGTGAAGTCTTGGAGGATGCTGGCTTCACACACAGGTTGATCAGGAGCTTAAAAACAATGTGCTCATTCTTGAATCCCTTGTTTGGGATTGAGGGAGTGAGGTGTTCTGGCTGGCTGAGGCCTCGGTCATAGGCCCCATCTAGAGCACTCAGTGTAAGAAGGGAAGACATCTTCCTTCCCTAAGAGCAGGCTGGGTACCAGAAAGGGTACACTGTAAACAAGGACCCAGAGCAATAAATATCCAGGGCAAACTAGCAGAAGGTGAGTTCTTGGTGTGCACAGTGTGCCTAGGAGCCTCCAGAGCAGTGTGAAGAGGGGAGAGAGACTGTGTGATTGGTGTCTCGGGCCAGTCGCTCTGTTATACTGGGGATGGTGGAGTTGATTGAGAACCATTTGGAGCTCCTAGCAAGAGTTGACAAGGGACTGAACTCAGGAGGATAAAAAATGAAACCAATCCAGGTCATAGGAGGCGGTGGAACTACTTGGACTTGCTGTGTCCATTTGGCCAGTGAAAAGATGGATTTCAGTGCCCTGAGCAGTCAAGTTTAGAGAATAAGTAAGTGCTGGAGACACCAAGGCTCTGAGCATGATCTCAAACAGAGTGTCCGCTTTCTGCAGACAAAGGAGGAAGTGTGTCTGGTGGCCCAAAAGTAGCCGTTTTTTTTCCTTGAATAGAAAAACTCCAGAAATACCAACTGCTGTTTTTATTTATTCAGCAGCCCACTGCCCAGTAGCCCCAAACACTTGAGATTTATGTCCTCATTACTCTTCACCACATTCCTCTAAAGTACACATTAGGTTCATAAACACGATTTCAAGGCTCTGTAAGAAAATGGAGATGCACTCTAATAGAAAATTAGCTTCCCTGCCAGCTCTCAGATTTCATTTCCTTTGACAGCAGAGTTGTTGGAGTGGGGAGCCAGGAGTCTGTTGGGTTGGAAGCGTGGAGGCCGTCTCTTATAACCAGTCATTTAATGGTACGGTGGCTACCCCGTATGCAAGATGGTGACCTGTGACCTGTTCTGTTTTATTAACCAACAAAGACATCCCATGCTTTGAGGGAAAAAAATCCCTCAGTAATTACACTGGGCAGTAATTACACTGCTTCAGAAAATAGATGGTTTTGAACCCATTTGGCCTTGCTGGGTGCCTCCTTCTCCTCCATTCCTAAAATACAGGAACAATGTGTCCAACCATGGTGAAGCCATGTTAGCCAGATGGCGAATTTTCTCTAGAAAAGACCAGTTCCCAGTATTGGATTTGGGCAAGTTATCGAGTCTGTCGGAATCTCCTTTTGTCAGGTATGCAATAGGATGGCTGTATATGCCCCATTGGCTTATTGTGATGCTCACATGAGAAGTAAGAACTGTAAGGTGCCAGGTACAGTCACTAGCCAGTCTCTTCTGAGACAGTGTCCTTCAGTGATTCTCAGGGGTGATTTGCTCCCCAGGGGACTTTTGGCAACACCTGAAGCATTGTGGTCGTTATAGCTCGGAGGAGGGACAAGCTTCTATTGGCATCTAGTGAATGGAGGCCAAGGATGCTGTTAAATATCATATAATTCATAAGGCACCACCACAGTAAAGAACTTTTCTGACCCAAAATGACAGTAGCATTGAGCATGAGAAACTGATGCGTGGACACTTCCTATGATCTCAGTGCTATGTCCTCCGTAGAGGAGGTCTGTAAAACATCGGTGCTGTGTGCAGGGATCATGCTAAGTTCAGATAGGGGCTGGCGAGGCACCTCGGTGGTAGTTTGCTTGCCTAGCATTCACAAAGCCCTGGGTTCAACCCCTGACACCATTGAAAGAAAAACAGAGGCCACAGACGAATAGATGTCACCAGTGGTGGTGACGAAAGCTCTCTAGAGCATCCCACACCCAGCCTGAGACAAGGATGGGTTGAAATGTAAGAGTGGCTTCTGAGCAGAGCATCTGAGCCGAGTCTGACAGTTACCATGGACCATTTCCCCTCTGGGGTTGCTGCACGATGAAGGGTACCTGTCCCAGCACTCTTAAGACCCAGGTGGCCCCCTCCCAAGACCCTGGGGCTCTCCAAGTGCTCAGTCACGTGGGCCTGGGGCAGTGGCAGCAAGGTTATTGGCAGGCGTGGTGAGTGGGGACAAGAGCTGTCACTTGGCTCCCACAGGAGCTTGCAAGTCTGTACTTTTAAAGTTGAATTTTAAAATTAAATTGTACCTTGTTCTGATTGTAGCTGCCATTTCTTTTATTGTTTTTGAGGCCATTTATTAGTAAGAGAAATAATTCAGAGTGTGGAGGTGGCCTTCACTTTGACAAGTCTCTAAGCACAGATTTTCTCAAGGCACAGGGCCCTCAGTGCACAAAAGATCCTTGGAAGCAGCACCTGGGGCTGTGTGTGCTTCCTTTCCCGCCTCTGTCCAGGTGTAGACATCAGAGCGTGAATTCAGCTTCGCCTGACAGACCAGCCCCAGTAAGCTTCTAACACAAGAATGCAAGATAAGCACCCCTCACGATCATGCCCTGTTATTGGTCTGCGGTGGATGTAGTGTGGAGAAGAGGCAACAGTCCTCCTGACGAGGACTCCTTCCTTCTTAGGACCTGAGCTGTCAATGGGCTCTGAGATCCCCTTTTCCGTGCCAGGGCCCTGAGTCATACTTGTAGCCGTCCAACCTTGGTGTATTCCTGGAGTTTTCCAAAGCACCCACAGCTCTGGGCCATCTGCACAGGGCCTTCTAGACTGGCTCTGCCCTTATCAGAGGCCTTTTAATGAGAACCTCTCCTTATTCTTGGACAGCCGCATTCCTAGTCCGCAAGGGAAGCTAGCCTGGCCAGTGTCTGCTGTGGCTATAAGTGACCTCTAGATGGCGTTGGCTGCCTGTTTGGCTGTGGCTCTCAGAGCCAGTGTAGAGGAAAGTTGTTTCCTCTACCTTACCAGAGCACCTCCCTGCATCTCCCTCCCTCAGCTTTAGATCCTGATACTGATCCATACCTACTGCTTTCTCTCTCCGTCTCGTCTAATACCTTTCTGACGTACCATATTTTTGCTACTGTGACTGTTTGGTGACTTTATCAAGGAGGCTATATAAAGTCTTCATTTGTTCTGAGGGCTGGAGGAAGGACCCACTCAGAAGACTGCACGCACAGACAGACCATGGTCTTTATTGTCAAAGGCGTCAGTACATTGCTTGCTGTCAGACGTGTATCGGTAAGGGTGGGTATGTATCATGTGCATGTCAGTGACTCGGTGCAGAGGATGAGCCATTCCCATACCTACCTTCTCTCCTTCCTGCCTGTCTGCCTTCTTTCCCTCACCCCCGTCCACTGCTTCATCCATCTGTCCAAATGGCCATTCATTTCTCCATCCACCTGCCCGCTGTCCAGCACCCACTTGAGTGCCTGAGGAACTGAAATTCCCAGGAGCACCAACCATAGGTTCTTACCTTCCAAGAATCTCACTGTTGTGTAGAAGCAGAGAGGGATTTGTAAGCAAATGCCCTGTTGGTGTTCATTTATTCATTTGCTCATTCATTCACCGAATGGTATTTATTGTTTTGTTTATTTTGTCCATTATGTTTAGTTACATTTTCTTTAAGCTCACTGAGCACTTTATTGATCTCTTTTTTTATCTTCTCTTTTATCATTTCAAATAATTCAGTTGTGTAGCTATTTATTTCCTCCCCCTTAATGCAGTATGGATCAGTTTTGAGGAAATTGAGAATTTTGGGAAGCATTTTATTATCTTGTCTTCTCACCCACCCCTGCTCCGTGTGTGTCTCTTCCTCCACCCCTCTCCCTCCCTCCTTACCTCCCCGCCTTGAGGTTTATAGTGGGAGACTTTGTTCCTAGTATGGAGACCTCTTAGTGTGCTTTTCAATGCCTATACTCTAGGCATATACTCTATGGGCTTTTGCCTGTGTCCCAACATCAGACCACCTCCATTAATTTCAAAGGCGAGGCTGCAGTGTAATTAATTGGTCCAGTACCAAGTTATCTTGGAATGAGCCTCGGTATTGATAATGTCAAAAGACAATCTAGATAATGGCATAGAAAGCAAACCTATGAATAGCAGCAACTGTGTCTACTTGGCAGTAGCAACAATAATAGTGTCAAAAACAAATTAGAAATTGACATACCATAAGAGTAATGTACCACCCTTAACCATAGAAAAAAGATCTATCATTATAATATAAGCATTAAAACAAACCAAATACTGGCATATAGTAAATATCAAATGCAACCACTATACCTCCACTAACAATAGAAAAGAATTCAACACTAATAACATAGAGTTAACTATCTAAAGATTAATAAAGTTAATTACTTATATTAGTATCTTATACTAGTTACTTTTTCTCCCTACTAAGACAAAATACGCAACTTCCAAGTTAAGGGAGGAGCTTGACTCACGGTTTGTAGTAGTTTCAGTCCATAATCAGCTGGCACTAAGGCGGGGTGGCATGGAAAAGGGGCCTCACAGAGGAGAAACAGTTCATGATGGGCAGAAGACAGCAGAGCAGTACAGTAGCAAAGAAGCAGCAGCAAGCAAAAGCATCATCCCTCTTTCTGTACATTATGCTCTATCCAGGCTACACCACATTAGGGCAGCTAGCGTTCCCACCCAGGGTGGGCCTTCCCATTATCCACACCCCCAAACTATGCCAAACCAGTCAGTGAGGTAAGTTAGTAATCGCACACCCTTAATCTCAGCATCACACACTCTAGATCCAACCACCTCTGAAAAGCCCCACCTGTGATCACATGAGGCTTTGGGGGACATCCAGACACAAGCCATACAACTAGTGAAGATGGAGGTGAGGAATGGGAGCGTGAAAAAGTAATGAAAGATGAGGAGCAAACAGTGAGATAAAAGATCTTGCTAAGGAGTAAAAGGAAATTCATAGAATTAGGTAAAAGTAACAGAAAAGAACGAACAATAAAAAGAAGAAAAAATAGCATAAGGGGGGGGCGGTAAAGGACAAACAACTGACTCAAAAAAGAAAAATGAGTCCAAACAAATTCCTCTGAGTTTCTGAATGAGTGGTTTTCAGTATCTTCAGTCTTGGAATCCAGTATATCTTGGTTTTCTCCAGCGAGCTTTATGGCCTGTGGGTTTGTGGGCCCAGAGGCCCCTCTGTCTGTACACCCCAGGCTTTGGCAGCTATCCAAAGTGAGGCAGGTCCTTGCTCATATTGGTAGTTGGGAAAACCAGTCAGACCACCAATCTCTGAAGGATGTAGGTAGTGCAGCGAGAGTTCAAGCAAACTGCTGGACTCAGTGCTGGCACTCTCAGATCTAGCCGCTTGTTGAAGTGTGTCCACTCTGGAAGTAAAATCTCCTATTGTTTTTGCAGTCTACAATAGCTGAGATCTTTTCTTGGGGCTAGCACTGCTGGCCCAGTCTGCTGTTTCTCCCTGAATCTGCTGACCCTGAAAGCTTGCCAGCTCTCTCAGTGTTGGCCTCATCCATAATCCATTTGGTCAGTTGGTGCCTCTGCTGCTCCATGCTGAGAGGAAACAAAACACAGAGTGGGGTCAGCGTTGGCCAGTGGCCATAGCCAAGGCACAGAATCCACAGGCTCAGAGTTAGATGGGGGAAGCACAGCTATAGTGGTGAGTTTCAGAGTCTTTGGGTCCCTGCCCACCCCCCCACACCCTCCAATGCTGAGATTTCCTACAAGAATAGGCAACTGACTCCCTTCCCACTGCCATGTTTCCAAGAATGTCCAGTACTTATCAAGTGTCTGTTATTTGCCAGGTAGTAATTGATCTGGGACCTCAAGCATAATGAGTACAGCTTGCGGAGTTTACCTGCTAGTAGAGAGAGGGAGAGCAAGCTGTAAATAAATATACACGTTAATTACTCATTATGCCAGTTGCTGGGGAGAAACAGGATAATAATGTGCAAGATAATTTGGGGGAGAGTTGTGATAAAAGCTTCTGTAGAGCCTGGTGGAAGCAAAGGAGGGAGGGGCCAGGCTTCCCTCAGAGTATGGTTCTGCTAAGGCAGTGGAAGCTGAGTGAGCCGTGCTTGGGGAAGGCGTAGGTTTGCCAGGCGGACTCGGGGGGGCACTGCCCACAGAGGGCCCAGGGAAAGGAGCACCAGCAGGCTGAGAGCACTCAGGTGTCTCAGTGTCTAGCTCACTGTGGATATGGAGGGGACCTAACCTTGTGGGCGACGTGAGGCTGTGGAGGTAGGCTGGGGGGTATGGGAAGGGCCTTGTGCGTCCAGTCAAGGAATGCAGCCTTGGTCTTCATGCCTGAGGGCTGTCAGGTTCAGGCTGATGTGACTTGGCCCTTCATGTGCCTCAGATCCACTTCGGTTAGGACTACTGGGAAGGGCCTTGTGCATCCAGTCAAGGAATGCAGCCTTGGTCTTCATGCCTGAGGACTGTCAGGTTCAGGCTGATGTGACTTGGCCCTTCATGTGCCTCAGATCCACTTCGGTTAGGACTGCACATGTGGGGCTCTGCACCCATCTTTGCTTTCATGAGAGCAGCTCTGCCGTCACTGCTTAAATGTATTGGATCTGTAGGTAAAATTTGGTTTGAAAAGGGAGTTTGTTTGCGTGCTTGAAGCTGGATGTGGGGCACATACCTATAATCTTAGCCACTTGGGAGGCTGAGACAGGAAGATTGCAAGTTTGAGGCCAGCCTGGACAATTTCGTGAAAACTTGTTTTAAAATAAAATAAATTTAAAAGGGCTGGTGTTGTAACTCAGTGGTAAAGTGCCTCTGGGTTCAAGCCCCAGTACAAAAAAATATATATTTTTTTAAAACTAAGTAGGCATTTAGGGTTAAACAGAGTCTCAAGTTGAATGTGCTTGTTAAACACATGAACTGCTGCTGTCCGATCTGACTCTGAGTCCCAGTTTGTCTATAAAATGGAGCAATAATAGTGTGATTCAGTGCCTAGACAGCCTCTTGAAGAACTTTGCCCCAGCAAAGTATTGCCACCTCGTTGCATCTATAGAAGGCCAGTCCACCTTTCTGTGTGTCAGTCTGCTTCTGGATGGTGAGGAACCTGGTAAGACCAGTGAATTCCATGAGCATGAGCCCATTGGCTTACTTCTTGGCCCTGAAATGTGTTCTTCGGTTAGAAGCCAGTGGTGTGAATACCATGATGGTGTACAAGATGTTCTTAAGTCCATAGACATAGTTTTAGCAGAAGGATGACATGCAGGGAAGATAAATTCATACCCCAAATAGCCTATGCCAGTAAGGACAAGGGTCCATCCTTTTCATGATAGAACTGGGCATTCTCTTGTTTTGGGTCCCACCCAAGCAGTAATTTTGGCCAACCTTGTTTTTTGCCATCGGGGGGGTTATTTATATATAT
>NW_022900946.1:12404170-12454006 GCF_012274545.1 Fukomys damarensis | reverse complement strand
TTACAGTCATTTAAATGGACTCTTTTTTGTAGGTCTATATTCCCTTATTCAAAACGCTCAAGGTCAGCACAACTCAAGATAGATAGCTTCCCTTTTCTTGGTGGATTTTAGAAGGGAGTAAGTCGTATAGTGAGTAGTAGGTCTATGGCAGCACCATGCATCACACATGGCGTTGTCTCGACAGAGGAGCAGGAACACTGACACTAAGTGCAGTGCATCTTGCTCACAAACACCTTCATTATGGTTCAGTCGCGTTTTCCTGCCAGGCAAGATTCTACTGAACTTTAAAGGCCTTTGTTCTGGGCTTTGGAATGTGGAACCAGGTGCAGCTGGAGAAGAACTGGAGCTGTAGTAATGTTGCTGGATGGTGTGGCCTCCTGGGATCACACAGGCAGCTGGCTTTAACCCTTGGCATAGGCCCCTCTTCGGAAACAGTACAGGCCATACTTGTGCCCCTGTCTGTTGGTTTGGGTCAGCAGGCTCCAGATTTGTGGTTTGGACAGGTCCTTCCTGGGTGAAACTGGTCTGTCTGCTGATGGCCTCTGGGGTCAGGCATAAACCCGTGTCGAGTTTTCAGAAGGTCCTGGGGGATCCTGAAAGGGAGACAGCTATATAGAGAGGACTGGGCTGGTGGATCCCCGCCAGGTTGTGTTGTATTGTCTGTATTGTCAGGGCTTGGTCACCCCTTCATCTTCTCCTTCTTTATCTTGTTGGCCAGAAGCTGGGAATGAAGGGGATCCTGGAAGTAGGGCTCTCAGTGCTTTCAGGCAGCTGTGGGTCTTATGTGGACTCCTCTGGTGCCCAAAAGGCCCAGGCTGAATCTCCCAAGTCACCTTGGAGAGGCACTGTGTCTCCATCCCTAGAGTGGAGCTGGACTCACAGGGTTGCTACAAGGAGTCAAGGAGCATGGAGGCAAAGCCCCGTAAGGGTCGGCTCCCTGGGGCTGTGCCGGGCTCTGCTTTGGGTTCCTCACCAGAACGACTGAGTAGAAGACTCGGAGATGATGTGTGAGAATGTGTAACTGAAAGGGAATGTATGTGTACATGTGCGTGTACATGTGTGTCTCCCTGGAGTGGGAGCGGAATGTGTGTGAGTACCTGGTAAAGTGTGTGTGCACCTTTGTGTGTGTGTGTTTCTGGTGAGGGGCGTGTGCGTCTGTTCAGTGGGACGTGTGTTGTCTTTGTTCTGGGAGAGGATTGCAGGCTTTATGAGTCTTTCCAAGGAGTTGTGGCGCAGAAAAAATAGGCAAGTTCCAAGCTGCTGTCCTGGAAAGACATGCGTGGGTAGACGAGTGGCCCTGGACGTACGCTCTGGGAGCTAGGGGCCCTGTCTTCTTCTTACCTTCCAATAACCCTAAGTGTCTCCACTCCAAAGGAGTGCAGGACGACTGCTGACAGCTGGCTCTGACGTCGAGGCTCCTTTGCTGTTGTACCACTCCCTTTGGTGGGCACCCAGTTCTGATACCGGACAAAGCCACGTTCCTTTTCTTCTCCTTTTCAAGTAACCACACATTTGTGGAGAGTCCTCTCACACTGTGTGTCTATCTCTCATGGAACAAGACCTCAAGCCCTCACAGAATCACTAATGACAGCATGATGGGTATGTCCTATGGTATGTCATTGAGCCATCACTACCCCTGTTAGGCAGGTGCTAATTGTGCCCCATTGTTCAGCTGTCAAATCCAGAGGCAAGAGGTTAAGTAGTTTGACCAAGGCTCCTCAGCTGGCAGGTGATAGAGCCGAGCATAACCAAGGCAGTCAGTCCTACAGCCTTCACTTTGACCTTCGGCTCTGGAGTAGGATCTTCCCACTCCTAGCTATTCAGAGTCCCTGGTCTGTGTTCTGAAGAGATGTGGTAGGTCTGAAGGGTGACCTACATTCTTGCCTGGGCCTGAATTCCTTCTCTGCTGTTCGGGGATCAGGGGCTGGAAATGTCACAAGTACAGTCATGTCTCCAACACGAGACAAGGCTCTGGGCCTTGGGGCAAACCCCTGTTTACCTGTTACTTACCTGACAGAAAGATGCCAACAAGACAAAGTGACCCACAGTAAGCATCTGCTCTAGTGTTTTCCAAGTCTGTGAAAGAAAATTTCCTTCCTAGCCCATTTTGAATGTCAGGAACTTTTTCAAATAATACAGTACCGTCGTGTGGACAAGACTGTGAGGGAGAGAGGAGTGTGCTGGGCCATCAGCTGTGCTACTGTGTTGTGGTATGCATGCAGGCAGAACCTGGTTTCGTGGGGAGATAAAAGAGGGTTTTCATGATGACTGATAGGTCTCTTTAAACGTGCATCAGAGAGAGAGGTGCATGGAGTTCGCACATCATGTCTGAGTGTTCTATTGTTCTGTTTGTTTTTCATTACTCTGAAACGATTACTGCAAAAATTCTTAAATTGGAGGCTTTTCAAAGAGGAAAATTAAAGAACATAAGTACAGTCTCGCAGCTGCGTGAAAAAGAGTGGCATCTGTGTTTCTTCAGGCTGCTTTGGCCAGAAAGCATGAGCACCTTCATCCTGGGCTCTGCGCGGCGCGTGAGGAGGCCACAGGCCCGTCACAGAGGATGTCAGCGAGGCTCTGTCCCCGAGCCTGAGTGGACCCAACTCAACACTGTCCTCTTGCAGTACTTAACTGAAGAAGACTCCTCAGTGCCTTTTGGCGGGGGTTAGTGCCAAGTCAGGGACGCTGAGGCATTCCTGAGAAGCAGACACCTAAGTGACTGCAAAAGAAGAAGAAAACCTGTGTCCTGGCATGTCCACCCAATCCTGGGAAGTATTGCTTCAGAAGCTGTTTGGAAGGTTGTCACACTTTGATCAAATACCAGTTCTAATCATTGATGCTATACTTATTATCAACTTTTTGTGGTGCTTGCTGTTAGAACACTACCTCTAATCTGGTTTCTGGGTCAAAGAGAAGATTATTTTTATTCCTGGTTGGCTGCAGTGTTGTTCCAGAGTTGCCGGGAAGGGGTGCAAGGAGGAACTTTGGATTGCTCTGTGAATAGGCCAGAGGTGGTTAAGCCCAGAGAGGAGAGTGGCCCAGGCTGTGAGGAGGAGGCTTCCTTTAGAGGAGTGCTTTTCCGTCTATATCTGCTGCTCTGGGAATTGTCCTGCTTCCTGTATGCCCACTGTAGAGAGGAGGAGGCAGGTTCTCACCTTTGCCAGACGGCTCAGAACAGTCAGTCTCTCGGGAGAATTCCCTAGATAGTATCCCAGGCCAGTTCTTTTTATTATAAATACAAAATCTCATCTTAAAGTGGCTTAACCACAATAACTTGTTGTCTAATGTAATTAAGGAGTTCAGTTGTGGTTTGATCTAGGAGCCCAGTCATTTTCCTGCCATACTTAGCCCCCAACCCTCACCCCATTCTGCTTTCCTCTTATTTTCTACTATACACCCCACACACACACACACACACTCAGTGGTGGTCACAGCAACTCTGATCTTACAGCTCATTGGTCAAATATAGTAAAAACCTTCAGCCTTTACCCAGACACACAGACTCCTGACCGGCCTGGCCTGGGTAAAATATTCTCCTGTGAAGTGATTGGCTGGGCCTTGATCTCCTGTCCCATTGAGGCTCAGAGAATGGAGCAAGGCCATGTTCATAGGTGATGCTTTCCTCAATGTATGGGACTGGCCCACAGAGCCTGAGTCAGTCTGAACATCTGTGGGACCCTGGAGGGACATCACATTTGTACCGTGAGCTCTAGGGGTGGAGGAAGAGCAGAACTGAGTGGGCACGCAAGGAGAGCAGAGTGTCGAGATTTGTGGCCAAATCTTCTGGGAGGCTTTCTGGTTCCAGGTCCAGCCCCTGGGAGACCTGGAAGCACTTCCTGCTCTTAGATCTCTGAGATGCCCTTAAATTCTTCCAGTATGCCTCCATTTTCCCAAAGCCATAGAAATCAGTTTTTCTTTCTGATAATCAGAGTCCCCAACTGAGAAGAGAAGGACCAGTGGCACTGACGTTGATAGGCTGGTACACAGCTTCACTCTGGAACAGAGCCTCCCCTGGCTGCAGTGTGGCTTAAGCCCTCAGACAGACTGTGGTAGAACAGAGCAGAGCCTGCCTGGCTTGAATTCTGTGCAGCAAGCTGCAGTTCCTTAAAGGGCGATTAGCAGTGGTAGGAGGCAGAGGGTCGTCCTTAGTCAATTAGAAGATGACATGCTAATGGCCATCCTGGCTGAATTATTACCTCCTAGGCCTACTGGTTTACAAGAGAGCTGCATGGTCGCCTAGTACTTCATCATTCAGCCAATGTCTTAGAGGCCACATGCAGCCCACCTGTGCCCTACTGTGGGCTCTCTGCCTCCAGAAGTTAAAGCCCTGAAATTATCTGTTGGGGTAGGTATTTCTCTGGTGTCTTCCGAGTTTAGTGTCCTGCCAGTTCCTGTAACCATTTTATTCTTAGTAATCCTGTGTCCTCAAGAATGTTGGATCTGGGAAGGTATCCATGCAGTCCAGTAGGCAGCTCTTTCCTGCACCAGCTTTGGCCTGGCCTGCCCTCTGGTCACCTGCCTGCTCCCGATCCTGTTCCTCCTCATGCTTCAGTGCATGGCAGACACGTGGCCTCCTCCAGAAAACCCTCTCTGGTGGCCTCCCCACTGTATGCCTTTTACCTCTGCTCGTGTGTGGGCCTCCTAAGCTGCCATCTGTTGTAACTCACACTCTGCTGGGCCTAGCTTCTGTCTGGATGTCTGTCTGTCTGACCAGCATGCAAACTGCTTTAGAGCAGGCGCAGCGCTTTTACTAATAGCTAGTGTTTAAGTATTTACATGCCAAGAAAAGCTGTTGATTTTAAACACAATTCAGACAGTACAGTAGATGCCCTCATTGTGCATCAACACTTGGAGAAACATAGGTGTAGTAAAGCACTTGTGCAGCTAATAAGAGCATCAAATCTAGTAAGAATAAGAGATCAGGATCTAACTCCAGGTAGCCATGGTCCCAAGCTTGTGCTCACAGTCACTGCCCCATGCTGTCAGCCCAGCTGCATGCACATCCGCTTGGCCAGAACAAGTCCTAGTGTGAGCGTGTTGTAGGTGCCCAGCAAATACTGGGTGAACTGGAGCAGGTCAGATGCAAATGAACGTGCGGCTCTGCCAGCCCAGATGCACACAGTCAGAGGTGGATTGGCTTCTTCTCTTACTGTGACTGGGGCTACAGGCAGATCTGACCTCCTGCTCACGTTTTCACCACTCCCTTTCTCCAAGGCAGAGAAACACCTGCTTTCATTGAACCCTGTTTCCTGCTGTATTGAGGCATTTTTTGGCTCCAAAGCTGGGGGGTGAAAGTAACATACCATCCATCACAGCAGTTCTGTTTGCAGCTGAAAACTAGAACATCAGTTCTTCCAAGAGGGTTTTCTTCACGTTTCATCCAGTTGAAAAATTTAGGCAAGTACAGAGGTCAGTGTCACGGACATTCAGGGCCAGGGTTCAAGCCTCACACAGGACGCCCAGCATGTTCTCCTGCCAGGAGCGGGCCATGTGGTCCCTGACCAGCTCTCTCTCCCTCGGGCCTTGTCTGGGAGGCCTCGTCGGCCTGCATCCCCCACTCATTGCAGATATTGCCTGTTTGCTCCTAATGGACAGAGACGCTCTGCTCATTTTTGGAGATGGTCAGTACTGCTCAAACATCTCTACAATTTAACATCCATGCAATTATATTTGAAGAAAAGAACGAGAATCAGACATGCATTGTTGTCATGGTGATGGCCAGGAGGCCCACTTGCTTGACAAATATCATTCAATTTTTCTGTTACCAGAGTCAGTGCTGAAAAGAGGAAAGAGATTTCAAAAATTTAAAAAACCATAAAGAACATAAAAATCTACCAATGTTCAGAAACACTGTTGAAGTTTTGATTTGTTTCCTGGTCTTACTTCTGGGATATAATTACACACACATATTTGATTGGAATCATACTTATCAGTGTATCCTGCGTCCCTAGATCACATTACTTTAGGATAAATAGAGATCTAGTTTCGGCTCTCGGTGTGCTTCCCCCACCCCAGGAAGACACGGCTGGTATTTATTTACATCATTGAAGAGAGATGCAGAATCCTCTCCTGCCTTCTCAGTGAAATCTCAAACTATGTGTGACATCGGTGCTGCAAACAAATCAGCCAGTGTCTAGCAAGTGAACATCTTCCACCATGAATATTGCAAAAGGATTTAACATGCATGACTCATGTGACTGTGGGGTGAAGTCATTTCCTTTCTCCAAACATGATCATTGGAGCCTCCAGCAGCTTGATTGCCAGTAATTAGCTCCCATCAAAATGGCTCCAGCTATTCTGAGTTTCCCAGGAGCTGTCTCATGTGACCTCAGGGATCTGCCCCTTGTGATTCTATCTGCGGCCTGCTCTCCTGCTGAGAGCTGAGCTGAAGAGGATCTTTGTCAGGACACCAGGTTTCTGGGCACAGCTGCCCTCTGATGGTCAGTGGGGGTTGAGGTGCTTCTGCACTTTGCTCTTCAAGCTCAGATCCGGCAGCTGGGGCTGTTCCTCATGTTCCCCAGCACTGCTGAGACCAGGCTGGAGTATTTTTCTTTCATTGTCTCTTATTTGTTTAATTTTTCATTGAAAAACATTTACTTGATAAAATTGTATATATTCAAACATGTAAAATGATGATTTCATAGATGTATGAATTGTAGAATCACTACTGAAATCAAGTTAATATACCCACCACCACCCATAGACGGCATTTTGTGTGTTTGGGAGTGAGCACATTTAGAATCTTCTGTTATGCAGATTTCAAGGAGGCAGTACAGTATTATTGACTATGATATGCACATCAGATCTCCAAAGTTTACCTCGTAATTGAAAGTTAGTACTCTTTAGCCAGGCGTGGTGGTGCACGCCTGTAATCCCAGCACTAGGGAGGCCGAGGCAGGAGGATCGCTGTGAGTTCAAGACCAGCCTGGGCTACATAGTGAGTTCCAGGTCAGTCTCAACTACATAGTGAGACCCTGTCTCAAAAATCCAGGGGAAAAAAAAGTTAGTACTCTTTGACCAACAGCCCTTGTCTTACCGCCCTCCATCCGCACCCCAGCCTCTAACATTTCCTTCCTGTGCTCTGCTTCTGTGAGTTGGACTTGTTTAGGTTCTACACATAAGCTCATACAGTATGTGCCTTTCTGTGTCCAGCTTGTTTTACTTAACACAGCACCTTCCAGGTGCAGGCATATTGTGGCAGACGGCACAGTCGCCTATGGCTGAGCAGTGAATAAAATTCATACGTACATCATCACCCACCACGTTTTCTTTATCCTTCCTTTAGTCTTCTTTTTGTTCCAGATCCAACATTCCCGCTCAGCTAACCCTTCCCTACTCAAAGGCCCGATACATGTGAAAGAATCTTTCCTTTTCCACAGCTCTTAATCACCATTTGACCTTTAAGTGTTCCCAGTCGTGATTACATCACACCTTGCATCAGGTAGGGGTCACCCCGGGGCTAACTGGTACGCTCCCTGAGGCAGGTCTTTGGTCTTTGAATACCACGGCTGTGCCACTTTGAGCAGCATCCAGGTTAGTGCTGAGCGTACAGGACAGTAAGAGCTAGGCTGCATGTAGTAAGCAGAGCTGTGTACTGCAGGTCTCCCCACAGAAGCAAGTCTGCGTGTCAGCCACATGGAGGACTGTAGCGTTGCTGTTCCGGGCAGAGCAGAGACTGTGCAGGATCTCTGCTACATCTAAGCCTTCATTCTGTATCCTGTGGGATTGTACTGGCAATTCTTAGTAAATAACACATATCCTCTTCTACTTGTCTGCCTCATTTACATGACCCAGTGAACTGAAAAGTCATTTTTCTTTGCCTAAGTTGTTCATCTTATTCTGGGCATTGGCTGCGGTAATATCACTCTATCAGCATGGTCATACAGTAATTCAGGCATTTCGTTCTAGCACTGAGGACACTTACAGTTAATAACACATGAAGCCATTTCATTAAACGGCAAGTTTTGCTAGATACATTAACATCGGCTGTGAACCATAACACAAATCTTTTCAGGCTTTGGCTATTAAGGAAGCAAAATGAATTAGGAACCTAAAGCCATTTAAAAAGATTCTTTGTTATCCTAATGTCATCAGACTGTCTTTGCATTTGACAGTCCTCATAAAGGGTGTCAGCATTCTGGAGAGTTCTTGGTGTTTATTTTTCTCTGAGATGGAGAAGTCGCAGCTTGGCTTTGGGTATAGCATCAGCTGAAGGCCCCATTCTGAGTCTCTGCTTGCTCCCCAGGTCAAGGTGGGCATGTTGCTTAGTTACTCGATAGTGCTGTTTAAGGCATATAAAACTGCAGGACTTTTGGTGACATTTTTATGTAAAATGTCTGGCAAAACTAAAGTATGTTTCATCATCCGTGAGTCCCAGAGAGTGATAGTTAATACTGGCTTTGACTCTTGACTGTTGCAATATGCAAATGAGCATTCTCTTCCAAGGGGTGGGACTTCGGATCATGTAGAAGTTACATGAACTTGGAAAGGGTACAGGTGTCTGATGTAAGTTCAGTGAGCAGGGGTAGCCTGACCTTTTAGTCCAAATTAGTGGAATAGAAATAAGCATTTGTATCATAGGTTTTCTCTGTAAGGCCTGATCCTTGCCAAAGTTTGCAGCATCCATTGAGTCTCTTAAGAGCTCCTGCTGCTGAATAGCACCCTGGTCCAGGACCCCCGTAGGCTGTGCATCAGGGCTCTATAAATGTCCCTGCTTCCTGTACCAGCACAGAGGGTCACCGGCTTGTGAGTCGGAGGTACAAGTATCGCTTCCCAGGTTTTGTTGTAGCACTTGAAAGCTGGCTTGCCAAAGAAGCTCATGTTACTGAACTCTGCTGTCTTCTCTGAGCTTTCTGCAAGCAAAGGAGATGCTTAGCTGCTCAATCCACAGACTATGCTTTATGTTTGTGTTTCCTCGCCTGCCTAGCATTTGACAATTAATTAGGCATGGTAATTGCCTGCTTTAATTTCATGATTGCACATCCTATAATTACCCCTAATTCTGTAATAGGTAAGTTCATGTACACAAAGGCGGTGGATGATGAAGGTGACAGGGGTTGCCATATTAACCACTATCATTGCTTACTGCCTGCCAGGCATAGGTGAGTCTTATTACCTCACCTGGGGAGGCTGGCCTCATCCCCACACTGCGGATGGAGAAGAGGAGTCTCCAGCTGAGGTACCATCCCCAGGGCTGCAGCCAGAAAGGGGCGAGCTCTGGTGCAAAGCCAGGCCTTTCCTGTGCAGCAGCCATCAGCCGTACCCTCTCCCCATGCCCTTTGGCCTGCGACCCACATGCTTTGGCCAAAAGAGCCTGTGCCTATTCTTGGCGGGCCTTAAACCAGATCCGGGACTCCAACTCACTTAAAATAAACTTTTAAATCTTCATTCTCTCTCTGCTTGTCTCTCTGTCCTCTTCTTATTTCCCCACCATGTGTGTGTGTGTGTGTGTGTAAATGAGAGAGAGCCTTTGAAACATTTGATGCTGGGCAGTTAGATGTGTTCATACATATACAGAATGTTGGCCTGAACATAATCACTGAGTCTCCCCCTACTCCCAGACATAGCTGTCAGCCCCACTCTCATTTTCCAAATGAAGAATTGAGCCTCAAAGAGGTTAATTAACTTGCCCGTGGTCAATTGGTTAGCGAGAAGTGGAGCTGTAATTTGAATCCAGGTCTGCTCTGGCCTCGTTTTCTTTTTTTCAGACAGGGTCTCACTATGTAGTTGAGATTGACCTAGAACTCACTATGTAGCCCAGGCTGGTCTCGAACTCACAGCGATCCTCCTGCCTCAGCCTCCGGAGTGCTGGGATTACAGGTGTGCACCACCACGCCCGGCCAGCCTCCTTTTCAATGCTGATGTCCAATTGTGTGTCAGGTCTGTGTGGATTCTGACCCACAGAGCCTTTGGCACCATTCTGGCCCTGTCCATAGTCTAGATTAGACATTCTAAATTTTCCAAAAGTTAGGGTGAGAACCCATTCTTCTCAGGATGGGGAAGACATGAATATGTTTTGTTTTTAGTTTTAAAATTAGGGTTAACATACATACTTAGGTTCAGTTAATTTTTACTCTGTTCCTGTGTAACCAATGCTCAGACAGAGATACAAGACATTTCTAGCACCAAGAAAGTTCTTTACGCCCCTCTGCGTCCTAGGTAGGAATCCTTGGCTGCCCCCCATGTTCATGAAGATAGTCTGCTGTTTTCTCCTAGTAGCTTAATGATTTTTCCTTTCATATTTAGGTTTGTGATCCCAACTGAAATGACTACAGAAGCCATGAACATGAATATTCATAGCTGCCTTATCCATAATATCCCCAAATGGCAACAGTCTAAATATCCCCACATGATAGGTAAATAAATGTGGCATTTTTACACAGTGAAATACTATGCAGCAATGATAAGGAGCAAGTGAGTGTTATGTACAAATGCAGACGAATTTCATAAATGCACTACTGTGGAAAGAAACCAGACACAGAGCACACACCATATGATGATTTTTGGTTTTTTTTATTTAAAGTTTTAAAACAGGTAAAAGTAATACAGGTACGAGTGTTCAGCACTGTGAGGGAATTTTCTTGACAGGTAAAAGGAAGTGGTAGTGGGAGCTCCGCAATCTTTTTTTCTTTTTTTAACCCAGTATTGTCCTTTTTTAGTACACATTTGTAATACATAGTGTTTGCATTCAGCTTGGGAGTTTGAAAATATATGTTGCATCTGCTCCCCACCGTGCCCTCCCCTCCTCCCCCTTCCATCTCCACAGAGTCCCTGTTTCTTGCCATGGCTCTTTATTGTGCTCTTGAAGTTGTTTGTATTGTGAGTCTCTCGTGTGAGAGGAGCCACATGACATTTAACCTCTGGTAACTGACTAACCTCCCTCAGCATTGTGTTCTCAAGATTCATCTGTTTGCCCCGGAGGACTCAGACTTAGGCTCCTTTATGGCTGAGCAGAACTCCGCTGTGTGTGTGCGCCATGTTTTCTTCATTGCGTTATTTGTTGGTAAGCATCCAGGCCACTTCCATGAGTTAGCTGTTGTGAGTTGTGCTGCTGTAAACGTGCGTAGGTGTGCATCGTTGCAGTAGGGTAACTTTATCGCTTCTGGAAAGATGTTCACCAGAGGTGCAGCTGGGTCAAAGGGGATTTCTGTTTTTAGTTTGCGATGAGTCACCATGTGACTTCCAAAGCGGTCGTACTAGTTTCCTTGCCACCAGCAGCGTGTGAGGAGGGTCCGTTCTTCCCCATGGCCTCTCCCGCGTTCCTTGTTAGTGAGTCCCTGATAGTGGCCAATCTTACTAGAGTAAGGAGGAGTCTCTGATGTTTTGATTTGCTTTTCTCTAATGACTAAAGATGTTGAACATTTTTGCTGTATTTATTGGCCATTTGTGTTTCTTCTGTGAAGTGTCTATTCATTTCAATGGCTATTTTAAAAACTTCAGTCTTTTCTTTTTGGTGGTTTAATTTTTTGAGTTCTTTATATATTCTGGATATTAGTCCTTTGTCTGAGGAGCAGCTGGTAAAATCTTTTTCCCATTCTGTAGGTTGTCTCTTCATTCTGTTGGTTGCTTCCTTTGTTGTGTAGAAGCTTTTTGATTTAATATAACCTCATTTATTGACCCTTGGTATTATGTCTTGTGCTATTGGGATTCTGTTCAGGATGTCTTTGTCTATGCCTATGTCTTTAAGAGTTTTGCCAATTTTTTTCTTCCAGTATTTCTTCAGTGTTTGTTTCCATATAAAGATCTTTGGTCCACTTTGATTTGACTTTAGTACAGAGTGAGATATGGATCGAGACTTATTCTTTCACATACAGTTTTACCAGTTGTTCCTCAGACAAAGGTGTACTATCTAGAATATATAAAGAACTTAAAATATTCAGACCCCCCCCAAACATAAAGACCCAATTCAAAAAGGGGCATCTGAAATGAACACACATTTCTCAGAAAAAAAAGTAAAAGCAGCAAATAAACATAGGAAAAAGGATTCACCATCACCTGTTATTCAAGAGATGCACATGAAAACAACACTGAGATTCCATCTCACCTGTGAAAGAATGGCTGCTATCAAGATAGGAACCCTTCTTCATTGTTGGTGGGAGTGCAGACTGGTATAACCACTGTGGAAATCAATATGGAGATACTTCAAACAACTAGGATTAGAAGTCCCATTTGACCCGGGTATTCCCCTGCTGGATATCTTCCCAAAAGAATAAAAAGAATCATACCACAGGGATATATGCTCATACAAGTTTATAGCAGCACAGTTTGTAATAACTAAAATTTGGAGAGAGCGCAATTGCCCATCACTGGAGACTGGATAAATAAGTTGTGTTTTTTGTTTTTGTTTTTTTTGGATTTTTTAAAATATAAAATGTAGTTCTCAGCCAAAAAGAATGAGAAACTAGAGATATTTATAGCTAAATGTATGCACATTGCAGCCATACTTTTAAGTGAAATTAATAAGACACGTGTGTAAATACCAAATAGTTTCTCTAGTGTGAAAAACAAAGTGTAAATAAGGATCAAAATTTATAATTGATATTGTGTAATAGGAACAAAAGGTCTTAAAGAGAGAAAGTGGAGAGGGGTAGGGAAAAGGTAAAAAGGGAATAGAAAAAATATGTGAAAAGAAAAAACATGGAAACAGTGTCTTTGTAAACAGGGTAGGGTGGAGGGACTGAAGGGAGGGTTGGGGAATGGGGAAAAATAAGAACCAAGATAAGTTTTGTAAAGGTACAAGATCCTAATGATGTATGTAACTATATTGTATACCTAAATTGTGCCAATAACTTAATAAATATTTTTAAAAGCCCACGTGGAAATAAAGTAAAATCTTTCTATACCAATTTTTTTCAAGTTCTTTTTTTTTTAATCATGAATGGTTGGATTTTGTCAAAGGCTTTTTCTGCATCTATTGAGATAATCGTGATTTTTTTGATCCTTCTATTTATGTGATATTATGTTTATTGATTTATGTACATTGAAACATTCTTGCATCCCTGGGATGAAACCATATTGGTCATGATGTGTGATCGTTTTAGTGATTTGTTATATTCTGTTTGCAAATACCTTGTTTTGGATTTTTGCATCTATATTTATTAAAGGAAATGCTCCAAAGTTTTCTTCTTCCTCCCTTCCTCCCTTCCTCCCTTTCTTCCTTCTGTTACTGTTGTGATTAAGAACTTAGTAGTTTTGATATCAGGGTAATGCTATCTTCCAGGAATGAGTTTGGCAGTGTTCTCCCCCTTTGAATTTTGTGGAAGAGTTTGAGAAGTACTGGCATTCGTCCTTCCCTGATGTTCATGTAAAATTCAGCCATGAATCCACTGGGTCCTAGGCTTTTCTTAGTCGGAGAGTTTTTTTATTACCGCCTAGGCTGTTATTATACTGTTGAGAATTTTATATCTCATTTGCTTGGTTTAGTTTGGGTAATTTATATTGGATCTAGGAATATGCCTATTTTTTGTAGATTCCTCTATTTATTGAAGAATAGTCATTTATAATCCTTTGGGTTTGGGCAGTATCCATTGTGACTTCATCTTTTAGGTTGTTTCTGATTGCATTAATATGGGTCTTTTCTTACCTTCTTTTGGCTAAAGGTTTGTCTATTTAGTTTATCCTTTAAAAGAAGCAACTCTGATTCATTGTTTTTATTTTAAATTAAATTCCTCTGCAACCTTTATAAATTCCTTCTTTGTACCAGTTTTGGATTTAGATTATTCCTGTTTTTCTAGGGCCTTGAGGTAAATCATTAGGTTACTTATTAGAGATCACTCTGTTTTTCTAATGTGAGTATTCACAGCTACAAACTACTTTAGGATTACTTTCATTGTGTCCTATAGGTTCTTATATGCTGCACTGGCATTTTCATTGATTCTAGGAATGTTTTAATTTCTTCTATGACTCATTGATTATTTAAGGGTATATTATTTAATCTCTATATGGTGCATAATTTCTATGGTTTCCTTTGCAACTGATTCCTAGTTTGTGATATGATTTGTTAATATGCATGAATTTACTTCAGTTCTTTTGTATTTATTTAATCATACTTTATTGCCTAGTATGTGAGATCACATACATTTTGGAGAAAAATGTGAATTCTCTTGTTCTTGGGTGAAACACTCTATAGATATCTATTAAGACCATTTGTTTGAAGGTGTTCAACTCATATTTCTTTGTTGATTTTTGTGTAGATGGTCTATTTGTGGCAGTGGATACTGAAGTTCCCCACGATGATTGTGTTGAGGTTTATTTAATGTTTTGTATCCAGTAATAATGAGTGTGTTAGTATTCAGCAAATACTTATTTACACTTGTTAATCTCTTCCTGTTGAATTGTTTCCTGTCTTCCTGTTGAATTTAGTGACCTTCTTTTTGTCTTCTAATAAGTTTTGGCTTGAAGTCTACTTTATTCCTGCATGTTTTTGTGTTCCCATTTGTCTTGGTTACTTTTCTCGTTGCTGAGACAAAATACCTGACACACAAAGTTAGAGAGGGGAAAGGTTTATTTAGCTCACAGTTTGCAGAGGTTTCCGTCCGTAATTGGCTAGCTCGAAGGCAGGGTGGCATGGCAGAAAGGCAGCACAGAAGAAAAACAGTTCCTGGTGGGCAGAAGGTAGAAAAGCAAGCAAGAGGTGACCACGGCTCTTTTTGTCCCTTATATCTTATCCAGGTTACTTAGGGCAGGTAGCACTCACACCTTTAATACTAGTCCCTTTGATCCTAGTGTTGCATCATGAATCAGTCCTAGCATCATACACTCTAGATCCAGCCACTTTGGAAAAGCCTCACCTATGACTGTGTGAGGCTTTGGGATGACATCTAGACACAAGCCATAACACTACTGCATGGAATTTTGCTTCCATCCTTTGATTTTTAGTCTGTGAGATTCCCTCTGGATTAAATGTATCTCTTCTATGAAACGTAACAGTTAAGTTTGTGTTGAAAAAATTGCTGTAATTCTTTTACATTTACTTTTATAAGTTAATTATTTCCTTTCTCTGTCACCTTTTAGAATTCTGTTCTTGTGTTGGGCTTCTTAGATTTTAACTATGATGTGTCATGGAGAGGTTCTTTCTTGATTGTGGCTATTTGGGAGTCTATATGCCTCATTTACTTGTATGTTGAATTCTTTTCATGTGCTTGGAGACGTTCCTTTTGGTTTCTACAGAGTTTTTATACCCTTTGTGCTCTTAAATTTTTTCTTTAAATCCTTTTATTCTTAGATTTGTTCTATTTGAGTTATCTAGCAACATGTTAAATCTTTTCCCAATGTGGCATATTTTCTGGAATAGGGGTGGAAGGGACAGCCCAACTCCTCTTTCTAGAACTGGATGTGATCAGGTGGATTTTTCCTTTAGGTTGGCTTCCTGTGTCTGGCTTTCTTTGGCTTCCGAGCTACTTGGTGCCTGAATTTCTCATCACACATCACTGTGCACATCTGCTGTGATGGAATCTCCCCCACAGAAGTTGTTAATCTTCTCAGTAAAAGCATTTCTCTGAGGTCTTGTTTATTCAAGAGTTTGTTTCTAATCCTATTTATTGGTGGACTTAGGTTTTTCTCCACCCTCTAACTTCCTCTCCTTCCTCTTATTATTATATGGCATTGCTGGGGCCATCCTTCCCAAGGGAGAAGAAATATGGTTCAAAATCTGAACCCCTCTTTTAAACCAGGGCACAGAGGGTTTGCCCTGACTCCCCTTTGCAGATATTACCCTCTAATTTTGTTTTGCTTTTGCTGAGTCAAGGAGATTAGACTTGAAGTGGCTTTTTATTGCTTATTTTAAAAGGGAGTTTGGTTGTATCAGAAGAGGCTGACTCTTTTATCTCTCCAAGGAATTATCTTTATGGCTCAAGCTGAGAGAATTGGGGACAATCAAACTTAATTTGGAAGGAACCCTTTAAATAAAATAAATAAGTAAATAAATAACCCTGTCAGTTTTGAGCATAAGCTCTTTCAATTCTTCTGTGAAATAAGCCCATGATTTGATTAAGTATAATTCAAGGACAACTTAATTTACAATGTAAGTTTCCCAATTTTGGATGCTAAAAGCATTGTTGTTGAGGATGGACTGTTAGATAATAGCAATAGATTAAATTGGAAGGGAGAAATATAAATGAGAAATTAAGATTGGAGGCTTTGGGGACCCAGGACACATTCTGAGGTCATGTGTTCTGCCCACAAAAGGGACACTTGGCCTCAAGGAATCCAGCAAAGGCTCTTTGTTCCCCAATAGCTTCATTGCTGACTTGGGGCCCCAGTCACTGCAACAGACCGCTGGGGTAGGAAGCACTGGGCATTGGGTTCAACTCTGACAACTCACAGGCAACTCGCAAGCATCTCTGGGTTCAAACCCTTCATCTCCCCACTTGCCCAGGCAAGTGACAGAACTGTCAAGTCTTCATCAGAAAAGGGGCTGTTGCTCTCAGTTGCCTTGCAGGCTTGCATGAGGATAAGGACAGCATGTGAAGTACCTGGTGCCATGCCCCATGCAAAGCAGCAGAGCACGTGCCTTATGAATGGCAGCTGTTAGCATTCAAGGTATTTATGTTATGGTGAAGTTTAGAAATGACATTATTTTGCTGAGCTTGATGTGGCAGTGGCTGTTCTCCTTTACTTATTTAATAGAGCTTCAAGAAACCTGATGCTGGCCTAGGTAGGCAGGATGAAAACAGTCAGAGCCCTCTCTGCTCCTAGATCCTGACATTCTCAGTTGTCACCTGTGTCCCCTGGCCTGGCTGCATGACTGTCAGGCAGCTGAACGTGGGATGCTTTTGATGTTGCTTTTTCCCTTGAAAATCAAATTTCCCTAAAGCTAGCCTACAGGTCAGGCCTCTACTGGTTCTGTGAACTCCACAGTGAAATAAGGGGAGAGTACAGAATGGGTGAGATCCACTGAAGTGCTTTGCACTTATAAATTATCCAAGAACTCAGAAGGTCAGAACTGGAGAGCTGTTCAAGGATTGAGAGACCCTCATGTCTAATCCTGCATTTTACAGGAGAAAACTGGTCCCAGAGAAGCCAGGATGTCCCCCAGACAATTGTGTAGCTGAGAGGAGGGGAAGGGCACCACCCAGGCCCAGCACAGAGCTTGTTTTTTGTGTGTGTTTTGTATCGGGGATCGAACTCGGGTCCTTGCGCTTGTGAGGCAGGCGGCGGCACCACTGAGCCATATCCCCAGCGGAGCTTGTGTCGTGTACCCCTAAGAAGGAATTTGTTGTAAGATTCGTGTTTTGGAGTTTTTCAGGGGAGGGCATCGCATTAATATTTTATTTAAAAATTAATGACCTAGAGCATAATTTGTTCAATTTGTGATCAGAAGTCTGCATACTTGCTCTTCCCCTATCAAGAGCCCTCTAAGAGAGATTGTACAGTCACAGTGTGACTCCCTTTTGGTGCTCTTTAAAGTTTGCATAATGTCATCTTTCTGGTGAAACGTGACGATGGTGAGGTCAGGAGTGACAGCAGCAACAGCTAACAGTCACAGAGTACCAGCATTCTGATGAATGCTTTGAGGCATCTTCTTTCGTTTACACCCATTTCACAGATGAGTGAGCTGAGACTCAGAAGCAGCCTGCCTAACATCACATAACCAGCCACGAGGGAAGTGCTGCCTTCTGTAATGCTGCTGCAGTCTGTGAGCCAGAGTGGAGATGGCTAGGTGGATTTGGAGGTCCAGCTGGCAGGTGCTGTGGGTCAGTTTTTGGATGTGTGTAGGGGGGATGAAGGGTAGTAAAGAATAGGACTGATCAGAGTTAACAGTCAGATTTCTGGAGCTTCCATTCTGTGGTGGAACAAGGTCCTAGGAGATGCAAACGTATGGACAAATCCCAGCTGCAGATTTAGACATGGTGAGTTTTAGGTGTCCGTGGGGAATCAAATCAGTTTGGAGTTCATGTGAGAGGTACAGACTGGAGGTAAAGATTTGAGAGTCATTGATCTAAACATGAAAAATGTAAACCTGTATGCTCAGGCTTCTAGGGAGTGAAAACAATGAGATCTTCAATACATGATACAAGAAATGTAGAGTCAGAATTTGTTATTTATATTGAGATGTCTGTTTTTATTGATCTGTTAAAGAGGCTTTAATATACACAGTATATTGACATTCACTGATTGCAAATTACAATAGTCATTTGTCTGTGGAGACTTCATCCTTTCTTCTGTTCTAGCCTAATGTTTTTAAGGCAGTGATCTCCCTCCCACCCTCTGGTTTCCCTTCAGAGTAGCTGCTCTGTGTGCCTGGAAAGTGTCAGGGTCTGCAAGAGACCCAGGAAAGAGTGCTCATATGAACTACTCAGAGCGTCCTCTTAGGAGCCACAACTTGGCTAAAGCAGAGTGGTGGCATATGCTAGATATGCTTGACCCATCCAGACATGCCTTGTTCACCTGGGCTGAGAGTCCGGATCGCAACCTTAGTCCCCTGTTATTCCCCGAATCAAATTTCCCTTGGTCTCTGTGGTGTCTGTGAGATGTCCCATAGCTGCCTTACTTAGGGACCTCGATGCTCTTCGTATGACCTGGGGTGGGAGCTGCTGATCTCAGTTTCTTTGCACAGGTGAAGAAGTGACTGGCTGGAGAGGTGGCGCGCCTTTCTGTCTGACTCTCAACTCTGTGATTTATGTGAGGGGTCCCCAAGAGGCCCACTCATCAGAAACACTGGGGAAGCTTTGGCATACTGGCTCCGGGGCGTCCAGTGGTTAATGCAGCTCATCCAGCGCTGCCCCACTCTACTCTGGATCTTGGATACATTGGTAGAAAAAATAACGATAAGGACTTCCTGATGCTCTAGGCTAGAGGCCCTCCAACTTGTTACAGAAATACTTTCAGCTTTTCATGTCTCTGTAGCAGCTAGTTAACTGTCATTGTATGACACAAGTCGCCATGAACAATAGGTGAACAATAAATTGTAGCCTAATTTAGCCCGTGATCCAGTTTGCTTACCCTCATGTAGAATAATTACAGCCATGCATGATAAGACAAGTTATTATCATAGTTTTTTGTTGGGTCCCCCCACCCCGGTGCTGGGTATCAGACTCAGGACTTTGCACTTGCCAGGCAGGTGTGCACCACTGAGCTGCATCCTCAGCCCAGATCGGACAAGTTATAGTACTTGGCACTGGACATCTGTAAAAATATACCACAAGCAGGTATGATCTGTTCAAAATGTATTGGGTCACCTGCTAGTGCAAAGGTCCTGAATGACAGATGACTGTTTCTCTTTGTTAAAAGAAAAAAACCTTGAGTAACTAATCAAATAATTGGTATGTGATGCTCATCAGATACCCAGAGTCCTTCTGTCTTCTATTCACAAGATTCTTATAATCAGAAGATAGCTGGTTGAGGCTGTAGTCATCACCTCTATGTTTGAGATAGAAAAAGGGCAAAGGGGTAATTAATAGCTAAATTAAGTTCTCTCTGAAGAAATTTCATAGAAAACTTAGAAGGCCCCAGTGGTTTTTACTCATATCTCATTAGCCAATCTTAGGTGCAGAAGAGACAGGAAAACACAGGTTTAAAATTCTATTTTCTTGTTTTGATGTTTTGGATGAACACATTGCTACCCCAGCAGTTTTAGAGGAAATTTGTTTTGGAATTCCTCAGAGCACTGCTGGGTTTACTTGTGAACTGATTTCTCATGTGTCACCCAGGCTGTGGAGATTGTGAAAGCTTGAAGTTCGGATGGCCACAGCCAGCCAAGCCTCTCCAGATGCTTTGGGGTTTAATAAATGCTTATTATTGTAAATCAGATACCACCATGTTTGTGCCAGCAGTGGTCAGTCCTCGTCCACCACTGTTTGGACACTTAGCACCAAGAAGCATCTCAAGACATGCAGTACATGCCTTTGGGCAGCTTTGGCTGCTAAAGTTTTTCCCCTCTGAAACTGGTCTTCTCCGCCTGCTGGAGGTCGATTACTTCAAACCACCTGGCACGCGTTGTATTGGTTCTTTTTTCTCAGGACAGCCTTTCCAGGAATCGGAAGGTCTCTGCCCCTCCACCTTGCTCAGGTGTATCATCCTTCAGCATTTTTAATCTGTATTATCCTGATAATTTGCAAATCATCTCTAGGGCCTAGAATAAAGTGTGAATGAGCCCCTGGAATTTCTTGTTGGAATGCATATTCTGAGTCAGGACATCTGGAGCTGAGCCTAAGATTCTCTGCTTCCAGTATCTTCCCACGTGGTGCTGTTGCTGCTGGGTCACGGGCCACACTTCACGTAGCAAGTGAGCTGAGCCTTTCTGGACATATTTCCATTCATCTTTAATAGTCAGCTTCCAAAGTCAAACTCAGCGGTCTGGTGAGGTTAGAATGGAGCCAAGTTTTCACCTCCTTTTGTCTAGAATTCATTCTATGCCTTCTAATGATGCCTGCAATTTCGTGAGCTTTTTGTGGTTTACTTAAGCTGTTCCATGGCCACTGCTGTTGTGCTGTATCCTCCCCTCTTGCAAAGGTCTGACATTGATCTCTGAATTCCATCAGAGATTGAGCCCTCGGGCCAGTCTGGATTGCTTTACGTCTGTTGTCCACTATGTTTACTGTGGGGGCTCCTGTAAACGTGATAGGCCTTCTGTGTTTCTGCCTAACTCAGCTGGAAACTTCTATCCATTAATTGAAGTTCTTTGGTATAACCCTTTTTCCAGTCTTCGTCTTTTTTTTGGTAACAGGCATCAAACGCAGGACCATCCGCTTATGAGGCAGGCAGCGGCACCACTGAGCTAAATCCCCAGCCCATTTCTCCATTCTTCTGGTCCACAGGGATACTGTGAAAGGTTCTTACCACTCTTCAAAGATGTAATGTCTTTATATTTTGGGAAGATGGGTAGTTTTCATGTAGAGGCAGAATTTAGAGAGGTCTGTTTTTATGGTTAAAGGGGCTTTTAGAGGGTATTGACACTCACTGATTGTAAATTACGATAGCCATTATCACAGGGAAGTTTACTCTCTGGGCTGTTCTTGCTTGGATTTTTTAAAAGTGCATTGATCTCTTTCCCACTTCTCTGTTTTCCACTGTGATCAGATTACTCAGAGGTACTAGGGCCCATGAGAAATCCCTCACATTTTGTACCCCCAAAGTGTTTTCTCAAGAGTTACAACTCAGTTAAAATAATGAGGCTTTGTCCCCCACTGTGCTGTGCTTATCCCATCTGGATGTGAGCCTGTTCTCTTGGATACATCCCACTTCAGCCCCTTTCCTCATTTCCCAAACTGAATTGTGCCCTGCGCATGTGGTAGTCTGTGTGATCCCTGGCTGGAGGCCAGTCCACCTGGACACTGTCCCTCTCGCCTGGGGAGGCACCGTGGGATGTGTTCTCAGCTGCACTGCGCAAAAGCAAATGGTGGAGAGGGGGAATAGCGCCTCACCAGCAACCTGTTAGTGCAGCAGTGGGCATGGGGACAATATGGCAACGCGTCTCTGCTCACCTTGGGGAAATGATGCGCGGTGTCATTCTGGTCATCTGCCTGCCCAAGTCTCTCATGTGCCCACTTGTTCAGTCAGTACCGTTGAGTTCTGTCCCGTGCAGGCACATGGGATCCAGTGGTGTGTGAGACCAGCTTGGCCCAGCTCTACCACAGTCCTGAAATCCTAGCCCTTTGCAATGAGGGTTTTAGGAGAAGCTTACGTTGCCTTTCTTTTTCTTGTTCCCAACAGATTTATATCCGGATAAAAGATGACGAGTGGAACGTGTATCGGCGGTACACAGAGTTCCGGGGTTTGCACCACAAGCTGCAAAACAAGTACCCTCAAGTGCGGGCCTACAACTTCCCACCCAAAAAGGCTATTGGGAATAAGGTACCACCCTTCACAGCCTGTACTCAGCAGATCATTTCTTCTTTCTTCTGTTATTTTAAAATGAAAAGTTGGCCAAAAAAATAGAAAAAGGAAATACTCACCCACCATTTCATCCCCCAAAGATATTACCACTATTCTTGTTTGTGAGTTTCTCCAGGACAAGGGTTGGTTAGCTTTTTCTTTAGGACCAGAAAGCATGGAAAGCAATTTTTTTTTTTTTAAAGGTAGCGTCTCACTATGTAGTTCAGGCTCACCTTGAGCTCCCTACGGGCTCACTATGTACCCCAGGCTGGCCTCAAACTTGGAGTGATCCTTCTCCTCACTTTCCTGAGTGCTAGGATTACATGCATGTGCCACCATGCCTGCCTAGAAAGCACATATTTTTGACTTCGTGAAGTACAGTAAGTCCCTGACTTACGAATCCTGTTCCAGGAGAATGTTCATAAGTGCAATAGAGTGAGTCTTATGCATCTTTGACACAAATATACAATGTGTATTGCTTCGTGCTTCCTAGCAGTCCCCTCCACATTGCCACTACTTTTCCTCTCACTTCCGACCAGCCTGGGCTCCAAGCACTGTGCAGAAAGTGCACGGCAGCACCGCTGGGACAGGGTCCGGCTGACACACGAGCTACTTCTACAATTTATTCACATCTACAAATGTTCGTAATGTGAGGTCCGTCTGTGAAAGTTTGCACCTCGACTCTTTGTAAGTCGAGGACTTACTGTGTCCTGTTTCAGCAGAAAATTCTCTGCTCTGCCGGTGTACTGTGAATGCACCTGAAGGCATAAACAGGTGTGACTACGAGCCTGCACATCTTATTTTGAAGGATAAGTGGAAGCTGAGTTTGGCCTATGGGTTATAGTTTGCAGACCCTTGCTGTGGAGCCCTATTCTTTCCTAGTTTTCATTGATAATTAATGGTCATGATACTGCTCTAGACACATGGCTGTGGGGAGGAGTCTGTTATAGGCCGTTGCTGTCATGAAGGTTAGCGACTTGTGATGACATACTTTGTTTCTGTGTGTCCATCCAGTGCCCCTAAGGAAGGAGGTCCTGCCCTTGCTAGTTGATTAGTTTCACTCACCAGCAGGTATTTATTCAGCACCTCTTAACTTGTCGCTGTGCAAGAAACCTGGCTAGGTCTGAAGCAGACAGATGGGTCTGGGCCTAGTGTGGTGCCTGCTGTGTCCTCAAAGTGTGACTGCCAGCCAGCAGTATCACCGTTGCCTGAGAGCTTGGTAGAAATGCATATTTTGTGTGTGTGCATGGTGGTGGTGGGGCAGCTAGGCAACTTTTCTCACTGAGCTACGTTCACAGCCAGAAATGCACGTTCTTGGCTCCACCCAGAACCTGCTCTCTTCCAAGCTCCGGAGTGAGTCCCAGCGGTCTCCATTAACTGGCCTGCTGGCTGGTGCTGATGGACAAGGCAGTGTGAGAGCCACCGTCCTACGGCACTGACAAAGCATGTGGCAGATTTTGTGTGCGGTGGATTTCCTAGCTTCTCTCTTCAAGAGGCCCCTTGGATGTTTGTCACAGAAAAGCAGAAAACAGTCTCTGTGCCCCTCTACCAGCACTTGGGAATGCCGTGGAGAGGACCACGATTGCCAACTGCCGTGTTTATATGTGCATAGATTTCTGTGTTAAAGTCCATTTGCTTGAACGTTTAGTTCAATTCTGATATTTCTTTGTTGGTTTTTTTGTCTGAGGGTATTGAGGTCCCTTACTATAATTGTGCTGATGTTTATGATGTTTTATGTTCAGTAGTGTTTGTTTTATGATGTTGGGTGTGCCGGTGTTTAGTGCATATATTCTCCCCTCCAGTACTGTGGATCAAACTTAGGACCTTGAGCTTTCCAGGCAGGGATGGCGCCACTGAGCTACCTCCCTGGCCCTCTAGTGTATAATTTTTGTCACTTCATGTTGAATTGCTCCTTAACATATACATAATGACCTTTTTCACTTCTTCTAGTCAATTTTTTCTTGAAGTCTAGTTTGTATGAAAATAAGATAGGTGCTCCTGCTTGTTTGGGAGTTCTCATTGGATGGAATATTGTTCTCCATTCTTTGAGTTTTAGTCTGTGAATGCCTTTTTGGATTAAATTAGAAATCTTAATACTTTAAATTCTGTAAGATTGCAATATGAATGATTTTTAAAGCAGCTTTATCTCAGACTGAGAATAAATGTCCTCCATCTTTGTGTTGCAGGAAAGTGGAGTTGAACCTACACGTGTAGAAGACTTAAAAACCCTATACTTGTCCATAGCAAGAATTACAGTAATTCTTTTGAAAAGAGAAGGAAACATTACATACGATTTAACCTAATGACTTATAGCGCATACAAATTCTGAGGCCCATACAGAAAAATTTAAAACGTCGTAAAGCAAAATTCTGCCTAAACACTATGTTATCATTTTAAGATGCTCTCATTTGCAGGCAGGTTTACTAAAACCTTCAATGAACTTGGTCTGGCTGCTCTAGTACAAGGCTGAATCAAGGGGATGCAGATGGTAAAATGTCTTAAATTGTATATTAGCTTCTTATTGCTGCTGTAACAAATTACTACAAACATAGGGGCCTAACAAAACACACATCTGTTATCTTACAGTCATTGAGGTCAGAAGACCAAAATCAGTCTGATGGGGCTAAAGTCAAGGTGTCAGCATGGCACATCCTTCTGAGGGCTTCAAGGAGAATCAGCTCATGGCTCTGCCTTCTCGGCTTGTGACCCTCTTCGGTCTTCAGAAGCAGCAGTTGCCTCACTGTCTCCTTCTGCCCTCGTTGTCATATGATTCATTCTCTGGTTGTGACCCTTTCCTTGTGATCACAGTGGTCCCCTCAAGACAATCCGAGATACTCTCCATACCAAGCTCATTAATTTAATTATATAGGCTAAATCTCTTTCCCTTGTAAGGTTCTGGGACTTAGGATGTCATTGGGTGCCATTATTCAGCCTAGCATACATTATACATTCCTAAATGCTTTTTCTGTAACCTGAATAAGCTCCCTTACCATCTAATAACTCATCAAGCCCTGCAACTAAACAAAACATGTATAAAATCAAAAGAATCTACCAAGAACACCAGTCCTGAGGATGCTGGAGTGTGAGGGTCAAGTTCAGGAAGATGAAGCTAGGCCTGAGAAGTAGGAGAATTTTTTTGGAGCCAAGTCATTCAGAAAGAGCAGGAAGCAGTCAGAGCAGCAGGGACTTTGCATGAGTTCCCCTTGGAAGGAATCGTCAGGGCCCTGCTCACTTCCAGGTTATAGCAGTGTTCAGCAGTTATCTTCTCCTCCTAAGTTTATGTGCAAATAAATGAGCTTGGAGATTAAGGGTGCCATCTTGTGGGCCTGGCCCAATGAGGACTGGCTTGTCCAAGTGCACTGGCTACTTTGTAGTCAGATTTATGGTCCTGCTCTCTGGAAAGAGGTGGAGCTGTCAGTCATGAGCCCTGGCCTCCTCTCTAGCCTGTGGTGTCCTTTAAAACTTTTCCTTGGTGGAATGCACTTGGATTGCTCTTCTCCTCTGCGTTCAGTTAAGATATACACACTTACAATTAGTCTGCTTTGGGGCTGCTTCCCCGGAAATACCTGAGTCGTTCTTTCAGTTTTCAACAGAGGTCTGAGTCAGGATCCAGGACCTTCAGTGCCCAACAGAGGCCATTGATGAACTCAATTTAAAGCCAAGCTTTCATTCTGCTTTGGTAACCTGAGGGCAAAACTTCTAGAGTGCTTTGATTCTAAATTGGCCCAGAAAACTCAGCCATGTCAGAATCTTTTCTTTGATTGGATTGCTTCAAGGATGACTAAGTGGTCTGCTTGAACCATTAAGACACACATCCAGACAAGACCTCTTTGAGTTGATTGAATCTTAAATACATTGTTGCTCTAAGCTTTGGACCCATTAACTGAATTGCTCTCTAATGCAGAGACCTGAACATTATTGAAAGAAATATTAAGCATAGTTTAACCTTTTTTCGTATTTCAGGTGAGTATCTTTTTAGCCTGAGTTTCTGTGTAATTTCCCTACAGTACCATCACTGATGATTATCAGTTTTAGAATTAAAATATGATCTCAACTCCAATTTGAGCCCATTTTTACTGACAAAATCAGTGCATTGTGAGCTGAGCTTGTTAACTCACGACTGTAATCTCAGCACTTGGGAGGCTGGGGCAGGAAGATGGAGATTCCAGGCCAGCCTGGACTCCATAGAGTTCAAGGCCAGCCTCAACCACATAGCAAGACCCTGTCTCAAAAAAAGTAAAAATAAAAATAGGCCATCGTATAGAGTGTGAACCTTGCATTTGTCTTTACCGAAGAATTCCTGTTGCTATAGTGTGCCATGCACGTGTTTAATTGTGGACATGTGGGGTCAGCAGTGTACTTTGTAGAGGTATCCATGCTTTCACATTCACATCAAGGCCAAGTGACATGGATATCAGTGCACCCTTGATCAGGGCTGTTCCTTGTAGCTGAGTCAAAGCCACAGCACGTAGCTAGGATGCTAAAGTTATTCCTCAACTCTTTGGTGGTACCACCAGGGATCCAACACAGGACCTGTGCTTGCAGGCAGGCGGCGGCACCACTGAGTTAAATCCCTGGCCCTCTTTAACTCCTAAATATCTCTGACGTGGGGCTTTCGTCAATCAGGGTAGGCTTGAAGAAGCTGAGGTGACAATTCCAAGGTCTTGGTGATGGTGACATAAGCTGTCAAAGCCATAATTTTGACTCCCATTTCATATTCCTCATGGGCTGTCAGGGAGCTCTGTTCACCCTGGTAGGATCCAGGCTTCCAGAGGACCCATCTTACGCATGTTGTGGGATCATGACAACAGGGGCAAGGAGAAGGGGCCATTCAGGCAGTGACTCCTAAGCTTCTCCTGAAAGAAACACGTGACAAAGTCCCAGAGCAAGTTCCGCAACCCCACGTAGTGCCAAGGAGCAAAGGTTGCACTTCTGCCATGTGCCACAAGGAGAATCAGGACCTTTATGTTCAGCTGTGGTGACCCCCCGCTGTGGAGTGCTGGCGGTGCCTTGTGGAGCCACACTCTGGAGCAGGACAGACACAACTCCACCAGTCCCCATTTGGCAGTCCAGTGGTCCCTGCTTCCCAAAGACACCCCAGCTCATCTGCTTCCTGCATCCCTGCTTAGACTATTCCCACCTAAGCCCCTGGTGTCTCTGGTGTGGGCCCTGCATGGCTGCCCTTTTCCTCTCCTGCCTTCCCGTGGTCCATTTTGCACCATGTAGCCAGAGTGAAGTTTGTACGACGGAAATCTGATTGTGTCACCATAGTGACCATTGTGGCGCTTCTCACCATGTCTTGTGCCCCACCCCTCCCCTCCACACAGTTGATCCACACTGTTCTCACCTCAAGGCCTTTGCACCTGCTACTTCTCTGTCTGGAATGCTCTTCAAGATACCTGCGTGCACAGCTCCTCTGATTCATCAGGTCTTGGCTCAGATTTCTTTCCTCAGAGAGAGCTGAGTCACTCTCTCGCCCATATCACCGCTTACTTTTCTTCCCACATCACATTGTTGATTGAAATGACTTCTTTGTGCACTCAGGTGGCAGCCTGAGAAGCAGGCCTGGGGTCTGTCCTATTCACTGCCCTGTAAGAGGACCTGACACACAGAGATACTCCTGGCATAGATTAACACAGTCCCACCAGCTTGAACCACCAGTGGTACATGCATGACTGGCCTGTTGGGGAGCCTGTATCACCAGATGGGACAGCCCCGTGCCACCCAGTGGGACAGTCATGCATGTACCACCGGTGGTTCAGAGCCACCCAGCAGCTAGACATACAAATTATAGCCCTGTTGTGAACATGTTAATGAATAAATGAGCAGAGATACATGGGAAGCTTCCTTTTTATTTTCTTCACTGGGCCTTGCTTCTAATTCCAAACTTTTGAATTCTGGTAGAGCATAGAAATCACTCGGGTGACTAAAGAGGTTGTTCTTGCTCCACTGTTGGCAGGATGCTTGTTGCAGGATGGGCAGGAGGCCAGCAGCTTCTGATGGCAGTAAAGGTGGCCCTTTCAAGGTCTGCAGAGTTGCCCGGCAGGCTCCCTGCCCACCTGACCTTTGTCAGCAGGAGGGCCTAACTAAAAGACTCGTCTTAGATGTTGTAAAAGTCTCCACCATTGTTTGGGGACCAAATGAAAACTGAGCCTGTCATTCCTTCCTAGGATAATAGATTCAGTCTCTGAGAATTCATTTGGCGCTAAGGCAAGGCAAATTGCTCTCCCCAGAGCCACAGATAATTCACCTAGCTGGAGAAATTATGCACTAAAAACACATGCACTCATGCAGCAGAGGAAAGACTGGTGTGTGTTGAGCTGGGAAAGTTCCTCTGTGGCTTCTTGTGGGTGTATCTGAAGTGCAGCCTGGGCTTCATGGTCATCAGGGGAGGAGTGGGGTGGGAGCCAGGGACACTTTGCAGGAGGTGAGTTTGCTCCACGTTTCCATGTAGCCAGTGTCTCCAGAGCACAAGGGTGTGTGTAGGTGTAGAAGAGAAAGATGAATACAGATGTCATCTCTGTCCTCAACAGCTTTGCAGGGAGAATAATAAGGGGTAGCTAGAGAAGGATCTTCCCATGGCCTAGGGAGGTAGAGGAGGGAACAGCGCAGCTGGCTGCCTGCAGAAGTAAATGTTAGGTCAGCAGGGCTCCTGGTGACCGTTCTGACAAGAGGGAGCCAGTGGAAAAGCAGTTCATGAGTGTACATAAACATAGGTTTATTATCTTACAAGTCAGGAGATCAGAGTCCCACACAGGACTCATCACGTTAATTAAAATCATGCGTGGATGAGACTTCATTTCTCTTGGAGGCTCTAGAGGAGAATCCCTGTCTTTCCCTTATCTAGAAGTTGCCTGCATTCTTTGGCTTGTGGCCCTACCTTCACCTTCAGTGTTAGATTTCTCCTGCCGTTCTTCTGTAGTCACCTCAGCCACAGCAGGGAAGGTGCTCTGCTTCTCCAGAGTGTAATTTGATTGGGCCCATTCAAAGAATTCAGGGCCATCACCTTACCTAGAATCCTTAATTTAATCACTGTGCAAAAGCCTCTTGCCAGGCAGCGTAACATCTTCTAGGTTTCAGAGATTAGGGAACGGGCATCTTTTGGCATCATGCTGCCTGTCACCTAACTCTCCTTCCTGCCTTGGCTAGAGCTATTACTATTATCCTGAGAAAACAGAGGCACAGCGAAGTGAGGTGTCTTGTCCAAGGCCATCTTGCCGGGCAGTGTCGAGGCTGATGTCTGGCTCAGGCAAAGAGAGTCCCATCCTTCAGCCTCCAGGAGCACAGCTGCTCAGCAGATGGCTGCAGAGCACCCTGGAGAGAGGATGAGCACGGGGAGCATGCCCCACACAGCTGGCTGACAGTTACCCTGACTCCATAGGGCTGTCTGCCACCTAGGTGCTGTGGAGAGCAGGCAGTAGGTCGGTTGCCTTGCTCCTGCTGAGGTCCCACTCGTACTTGGGGCTGCGTGTCCGTTGTCGTGGTCTCTCCCCAGACTCGTGGAAATGCTCGTGGTCATCCTAAGCATGTGGGAGACACCTATTCACTCACTCGTTTATGAGTGCATTCCGTGGGACTTTGCCAACTGTGCAAGTTAAAGGCTACGAGACACTGAGAGCCGGAAAGGAGAGGGGCACGGACTCCTAAGGCTTTACTAGCTGTGAGGCCTGGAGCAAATGATTTGACATTCCTGTGCCTATTTCCCCTTCTCTATACCAGGGGTGGTCATGGCATTTCTGTTGTTTCTGTGGAGATCAAGGCAGTGAGGTTTGTAAAGTGCTTAGAACATGAGGGTAAGTGCCATGTTCCTGTTTGTTAAATGAAGAAGTTCAGGGGCTGGTGATGAGGTGCAGCCAGCAGACATGTAAGTGCATTCTTGTTTCTGGTCCCATGTACTGGATGACCCTCATGTGAGTGGTTCCTCCAGAAGTGTCTCACCCTGTGTTTCTGTGTTTCTGTGTAGAGTGGAACCAGCCATCCCTAACAGATTTGTGATGCACACCAGGAGATTTATATTCACTTACTCATCAGGCAGTTTTTGTTAAACCCCCTATAAAATGTTTTGTTACATGCAGAAACTTGGATTCAAGGACAGTAAGCATCCTGCCCAAGGCCCAGGAGCTCATGAGTGCCAGAGCCCAGAATTGAGCCAAACTCTGCTAAAGCCTCTGCACCCGTGCCTCTTAGTGGAGAAGCCCTTAAGTCCATGCCTAAATCTGGGAGCTGGTGACCCACAAAGTCAGTTAGCACAGGCTTCTATACAGAGCTGGAGAAACTCCCTCAAGTGCCTGCAGTCCCAAGACATGGACGTGAGCCCTACTTGGCGTGGAGATGCCAGAGCTGACACTCTGCCCAAAGTGCACATTTTCCAGAGAGAAGCAGGAGAATAAAGAAGCTCCAACCAAATAAAGCCATGAACTCAAGCTTGTGTTCCACTTGACACTCTGCCAAGCCCTGTGTAAATAGTCCTGCTACTTAATATATTAAGCGAGAAGAAAAGAGAAGTTGGGCTCATTATACATCGCACATTTGTGTTTCTCTTTAATACAATAAAAGCCTCTTAAGACATTTTCCAGGAGAACAGTTGCTAAAGTCATCTTGCCAGAAAAAATCATCTCAGGAGAGGGACATGGATGAGCTCAGACTTGGAATATGTATATGCATACATATTTAATAAGCTGGGGCGTCTCAAGAATATAAAATTAAAGTTTGATAAAACATCATACTCGTTTATAAAGAAATGATACAGAGCCAGCACTAGAAGTGTACTTGCTGCTCTGTTCCCAAGTCTTTCGTGTGTAGCAGACAGGGAGGTTGGGCCCAAGGAAATCTTCCTGGTTGTCTTGACTTGTACACATGCCGATCATGGTGGCCTTAACACCTTCTCTAGGAAGTTATCCCTGAGCTCAAAGCTTGAGCTGTCTCTGCTCTGAGCCTCTTCTTCGTACTCCATCCTGGCCGCCTGTCTTACAGTTCTCTCTCCCCCAGCACTCCATGGAATCGGAGGAGGGAGCCTGGCCTTGATGAGTCTTTGTTTTCTTGGAACTTGCCGAGTGCCTGGGGCGCAGAGCTGCTGAGCACCTCTTTTGGTGAACAAATGAATTCAAACTGTGCAGAAAGTGGTTTGTGGCACCATTGTTGTTGATGAGCATGAGGAGTGTGCCCCACTCCAAGTTGATGATTATCTACTTGTCCTACAGCATGGTGTTGTGGATAATTATTCCTGGGAACAGAAGCACAGTTCTCATGGGGCTCTGTCTGCAGTGCCCACTGGATGTTGACGGGACTGAACTTTGAGGAGGTTCATCAGTCTTTACCCAGGGTGTGATACGCCTGGTGGCAGAGGGATTATTGAACACATCTGGGGCTCGCCTTCCAGTTAAGCATCCAGGATTGGCCATGTCTCCCCGCTTCAGTCATCTTAGGCTGAATTGGAGAGCCTTACTTCTGTGTCCAACCCAATGGTTTTGTAATTGACGTGAATTACAAGACAATTGACTCTCTGCTGGGCATAAAATGTTGTCCACAATATTTCTGGGGCTTTTAAATTGCTTATATCATTATTTAATCTCTCCCTCCAGCTCTACAGGCCCTCTGAATATACTTAACCTGGGATATATCTGCTTCTTTCCTCACATTTTTGGACAACTGATTAAAATCTCAATGTAGAAGGGTACTTCTCAGCTCTTACTCTCTTCTTGAGTAATTGAGAATAATTACTACCTTCCCCTCCAGTGCTCCGATTAATATTTGAGAGCTGGGTATTGCAGTCTTTGTTCATTTTTAGCATGCCAGTAAAGAATATTTTCAGTCTCTCAGATTGCTGTTTCTTTCATACCACCTTTCTGAGGCTGAGAGTCAGAATCCTCCTGTCCTTTTGTGGAGTTTCTCTCATGGAGTGTGTGCATTTTTAGAAGCCACACAATCCAGAAGCTACAAGTTTGGGCTGTGGAATCACAGTGACCTTGGTTCAGCTCCCACTCCTGGAACACACACTGGCTGACCTTGGGCAGGTCACCCATCCTCTGTGACCCTCAGCTGTCACGTGGCAGTGTGGCGCCAATGGCACAGGTCCTTGTGAAGATCCAGCAAGACCCTAGCTGTTTGACACAGCATCTGGAATGTCTTGAGGCCTCAGATGCTGGCTTTGGAAAAAGGTCTCGGGAACACCTTGCCAACTCAGGTCTTACTGTTTTGTAATTTGTGATGACCCCAATGTACGCTTGTTTCATTCTTCCTTCTTCCTTTCTCATCCTCTGCCTCTTTATTTCTCACCCTGTTGTTACGGTGGTGGGAGTTTTGTTGTTGTGTTTATGTTTTAAACTGAGATATGACATGCCTCCGGTCTTAAGATGTAGTTGGTGGATTTTCACACAGTAGACACAACCATACAAACAGAACTAGACACAAACCTGGGCCACCGATCCGGAGCAGCCTCGTCTTGTTACCCTCTCTCACGGGAGCCACCGTCCTGATTTCTAATGCTGCAGAGTAGTTTGCCTGTTTTGAAGCCTCACATGTAATCCTTCATGCCTGGCTTCTTTCTCCCAGCATTATATCTGGGAGATCTGTCCATGCTTTTACAAGTGGCCGGTGTTGGCTCCTTTTTGTTGATGTGTTGTGTGACACTGTATGAATAACTAATTACCATTTCATTACCTTTTTGGTTGGTGGGTGTTTGAATGCCGTGTAGTTTGGCTTAATTACAAATTGGGCTGTAGTTTCTTTTCTTTTTTCCCCCATTAAGTTTATTGGTACATTCAAAGCCAGCAATACAGTTATGTTTATCATTGGGATCTTGTACCTTTACATGATATTATCTTGGTTCTTATTTTTCCCCATTCCCTGCCCTCCCTTCCCCTGCTTCACCCTTCCCCATTTTCAAAGACTTTGTTTCCATTTTTACATTTTTTCTTTTCCTTTATTTCCTTTCCCCTCCCCTTCCCACGTCCCCTTTAGCCGTTTTCTTCCTATTTCACACTATCAATTTTACCATTTGAACCTTATGTACACATTTAGTTTTTCACACCAGAGAAACTATTCGGTATTTAGTCAAGTGTGTCCTATTTATTTCACTTGAGTGTAGCCTCGATGTGTAGCCTCACTTAGCTATAAATGTCTCTAGTTTTGCATTCTTTATGGCTGAGTAGTACTCCATTTTACAGAAAATACACATCTTTATCCAGTCTCCAGTTGATGGGTATTTGGGTTGTTTCCAAGTTTTAGTGATTACAAACTGCTGCTATAAACATGGGTGTACATATATCACTGTGGTATGATTGTTTTAATTCTTGTGGAAAGATACCCAGCAGAGGGATAGATGTCTGCTGCTGGTTATAAGCCCTGATTTCTGTGATTTGTACTTAGGAAAGGAATTGCTGGCCACAAGGTGTGCTGTGATCCATGGTAGGAGACACTGCCAAAGGGTTCCCCAGAGTGATCACACATTGAGAGTGTTTTTACAAAAAGGAAAAAGAATTCATAGAATAAGATAACAAGCACCCCATGTTCCTACCATCTAGAATTAACAGCTGTTCATATTTTGTCATATTTGCTTCTAAGTTCTTTAAAAAATTATCACAAAATATTTCTAGTGTGCTCCAGAGTCCACAGAAAAACATAACAAACAGGAACATATCACTGTCTGGATTTAATAAATGTTAATGTTTTGAAATTAAGCATCATAAAATATAGCTGAATTCTCATTGTACCCTCCTTCCCAGAAGGAACCACTGTGGACTTGCTGTTCATCTTTCCTGCTTATACTTTTATTAAATATGAGTTTATTAATATGAGTTTTATTAAATATGAGTTTTCTTTTTTGTTGTTGTGGTTGTTGCTGTTTTCTTTTTTTGGTACCGGGGATCAAACTTGGGACCTTGTACGTGGAACCACTGAGCTAAATCCCCAGCCAGCATGCTTGTCTTCAACTTGCCTAGCTTTTTTAGCAAATGGATCTCTAAGGTAGAGGCACCTGTTATTCAATTCCAACTAGGCGGATGAGAGTCCTCGGCAGCACTTGACACCATTAGACCTAACTTGTATTTTGCCAAAGCAGTGGGTACAGAGTAGCATCTGGCCATGTTTTTAATTCCCCGGCTACTGATAAAGTTGGTGATCTGTTCATGATTTCTAGTCAGATTTTTTCCCTTTCTTGCCTTTGTGTTTTCTTTGGTCACTTTTCTCCTAGAGAATTTTTCTTGCTGGTTTCTAGGGTCTCTGTGTTTTCTGGATGTCACCCTTTGTCTTTGTTCCTTTGCAAGGATATCCGTAGCTAACTCTTGTCTCCTGGGTGAAGTTGTAGCTCAGGATCCTTCCACAGTGGAATTGGTTACCTTCCTTCTCACTGTGCCTCCTGTGTCTGCCTCCTTTTCCTGCTGAACCCCCATAGTGCTATAATGAACGCTCTTGTTTACATGTCTGCTTCCCTCACTGGACTGATTTTCTGGGAGAGCAGCAACTTCTCATGAAACTTTACGCACACGCAAACCAGCATGATGCCTCACATCAGCTGAAGCTGAATTTGTGGTTTGTGTGAAGGAACATTGGGCCCCAAATTGCATTCTTTAATGTGGCATTAGAGAGTAAACCCAGAATAAATCTGCTCCCCAGCTCCTCTCTCTGAAATGAGATCCAGAAAACTGAGTGTCCTGGAAGTGTGGGGCACAATTCAGGTGCTTCTTTGGGAACCAGTCTCTTGCCGGTTCACAAGTACGTTCCAGTTATCCAGCCCCTTGGAACATTCTCATCATTTTAAGTTCTCAGTTCTTTTGCCTGCTGAATAAAAATAAAGTTCTTTTCTATAATGAGTTTTAAAGCTTTTTTGAGTTAAGTGCCTGATCCCCATAAGCCAGTAAAAATGAAGTTGTTTTGTGCCACAAAGGAGCCTTTGATATTGGCTTGTAGCTCTCCCCTTGGCAGCCTTTTTCCTATTAGCAAGAAATAAGCCCTTTTCACATCAGTGGTGCCATCTTAATAAGAATAGTGCCTAGTTATTGAGTGCTAACTATATGCCAGGCACAGTGCCAAGGACTTCACATGCTGGCATTTAATCTAAGTATCCTGGTGGCCAAGGGATTATCACCCACACCTCATGTGACAATGTATGTCTGCCTCTTAAATCTTGAACCTATAAGCCTCAGGACCTTTGCACATGGCAGTTTCTCCTAGAACATTTTTTCCCTATCCTTCCTGTGGCTATTTCTCTTCTGTCAAGTCTTAGGGTTTGAGTTCATCCTTTTCAGAGAACCCTTCCCCAACTGGCTAGAGTAAGTCATCTTCCTTTGTACGTTCCTTTAGCCCCTTGCTTGTTCGTTTGTACTATTAGCAGGGTTTGTACAGTTATTCATTGTTTAAACATGGTATGTGTTTGTGCTAGGAGAGAGAGCCACTGAAATATTTGAAGCAGGAAGGTATCCAGATCCACTTTGTATTTTAGAGCTGTCACTGTCAGGTGAAGGGTGTCTGGGTGGGATCAGCACTGCAGGGAGAGCCGTGAAAGAACATGGCACAGTGTCTGCCCCTGGTCAGGAGGGGCTGAGTCATTGCAGAGCCCTTGGGGACTGAGGGGAGTTAGGGAACCTGCCAGTTGTAGAGTCTGACCTGGCAGGGACGGGTCTTGCAGAAAAGTCAGACTCCTGCATTGCTGCTGACTGCATTCAGCACTGGGCAGGTCCTGTAATTGTGCTGTGGACAAAGCCCTCATGCAGAAGGTGTCAGTTGGTGACCCACATTCTCCTCAGATGTGGCCCGTAGCCTTTGGTGCTGGTGACGGTGACCGAGCCCCGCCGTACCCGTGCCTCCTCTTTGTTGCATATTCACGAGGCCGCCATTGTCCTGCTCCCCAGGCCGCTTTACTCTGCTTCTCTTACTTGCTGAGCCCTGATGGCTTTTGAATTTTGTCACCCTGGGGAGTTCAGGGCAGGAGTTCTTGGAGGGGGGTGGGTTTTTTCATCTGAGCTTTGAAGCATGAAGGAGCCAGAGAACCAGTGGGCACTCTCGGCAAGGGGTAGGTTCAGACAGGTGGGGGTCCGGGGCACCCTCACTGTGTGAGGAGGGGCCAGGGGCCTCCAATGAAGTCCAGATGAGCAGATAGCACGGCAGCAGAGACTCCGGGTCTGATTCTTTCTCACAGCTTGCACCTGCACCTTCTTGTGAATACCAGGATCTCTGGCAACAGAGGTCTGGAAAGCAAGTGTCTGGGGTGGAAGCCCTATGGCATCTAAGAGTTCTTGGTAGAAAGGCCCTTCAAGTAAGACAGAGTAGAGAGAAATCATTCTTTCATTTCCCAGATACTTCAGGGGTATCTATGATGCATCATCTTGGGGCTGATGAATAAGACATCTTTCCTGCCCTCATGGAGTTCACAACCTCATTAAGTGCAGCAGGGAGGGTCAAATCCGGATATGTGAGAGCCTAGAGTAAAGTGTATCACCTAAGATACTTTCCACCGCAAGAGACACAAAGTCAAATTCTTTTTATTTTATTTATTTATTTATTTATTTATTGGTACCGGGGATTGAACTCGGGTCCTTCCTTGCGCTTGCAAGTCAGGCCACGGAACCACTGAGCTAAATCCCCAGCCCTTAAATTCTTTTTATTTTAAAAAGAGAATGTATTGGCTTGTGTACCTCTGAGGTTTAGGTTCTGATGTCAGGAATCGCTGGTGATATTATCAGATGTGTGTGTGTGTGTCTCTTTCTATTTCTCACTGGCTCTTGCTTGTTATCTGTCTCTTGGCTTCTTTTTCTGTCTGCTTTTTTCTGAGTTGACTGTTTTCACACAGCCTCTCATGTTGGGGGTGACCTCTGACTTCTGGCCTTTCTGTCAGCTGAGTACCTCAGGCAGAAGGCACAAGTTGCTTTCTCAGGAATTTCCTCTCTCTTTGCGGACTTCCCTCAGGTCCAGCCAGAGTCCTGTGGCTATCCCAGGACTGGGATTGACTGAGTCACACGCCTGACCCTGGGTTGGGAGGTCCTAGAGTGAGAGAGTTGAGTCCAGGGAAGGGGTGTTGTCGCGAGCCGGCGACGCAGAGCACTGTCCAGCAGTGTCTCAAACCTGAAAGAGCAGCGGGGTGGAGATGGGGCAGAGAGAAAAGAAGGACGCCAAGACAAGAGTCTGATCAAGGCGGTGTTTATTGCCGGCAAGCACCAGCCTTTTAAAGCAAAAAACCACAAACTATTATGGGATGGGTTTTCCATAGTAACTGAGAGGTCACACAGGAAAAGAGCAAACAGGTTCACCAAAACAACCCACCGTGAGTAGTAGTAACCCGGACAACCACACATCTAAAGGTCAGAGACAAGAAACTGTAACTTTCAGGAATTCCACAAAGGAAACACTCTACCTGCTCAACTGGAGAAGCTCAACACATATAGAGTTACTAGAGTTAACAATACTTACAACCAATACTCATGATCCCCACAGGGTGTGGCCCTGTCACCCCGAGGAAACATCACGGGTAGTGACCAAGAGAAGGAGGGAAGACTGGGGAAGACGGAGGCTCTGCCTGCCTGGGGGCTTGAGAGGTGGGCAGGAAGCAGCTGTGGAGTGAGGTGGGGCAGTTCCAGGGGGAAGACACAGCTCCTCTGAAAGCGGCAGTCCCGGGACAGCCCTGCCTCCTCAGGCTCCTGATACCTGCTGACAGACAGCCTGGGTCCACGCAGCGGGTACACAGGGCAGACGAGGAGAGAGCCAGGCAGAGCCAGTCACCTTGCACTCAGAGCTGAGGAGTTTGGACTTTAATCACGTGGTGTTTTAAAGGGGGTTGCCTTTTTTTTTCTTGAGAAAATCCTCATGGGGAAATGATGTGGAGGATGACGTTACTTAGCAGGAGAGCCTCGCCTGGAAACTGCACAGAGGGCTGCAGACAACAGGAGAGATCATTCGTTGTGTCACCCAGCAATTCTTTCTCGAGCATCTGCTGTATACAAGCCATGGAGAATACAGCGGGGGACTAAACAGGCAATGTCTGTATTCACAGAGACTCACAGTTTGGAGGGAGCAGCTAATGTACATATTAAAAACACATAGATAATTCCTAGTAATTTCTGAATGGCCTAAAATAGCTAAAGGGGATTTAATCTAGAACTGTAGAAAGGGACCCAGGCCCTAGAAAGTGTTGTTACAAACAACACAGCATGGAATCTCTTAGCCTTACAAGTGAAAGTTCTTTCTGTCCGCTGTTGTCACCGGAGTGAAAATTATCAGTTCCCTTTGAAAGACAAGGGTAAAAATTGAGAGGTGGCAGGGTTTCGGAAGCTGGCGGTGAACTATCACTTGGACTGGACCTTCTGCTATTGGGTAGCAGGAGTGGCTCTGTGTGCTGGTAATGGATCCATAGCTCATTTTGGACAGGTGCATACATCTTTTGGAGGAGCTGGAAAGATGAGCCAGCCAAGCAGACCTGGCATCTTGCTTAATCCTCACTTCCACCTTCTGTCGTCTCCCCTTGCCCTCTGCTCGTTCCTCTCTCCTGCAGCAGGAAATCCCAGCCGAAAGCACAAGCTAGGGCTTTTTTCACAGGCATGCCTCAAACTGGACCAAAAAATAAACAATGATTTTTGTTACTTGGTGTGCGTCTCTCGGTGACACTAGTAGTGTTCAGGCCAGTCTGCAGAGGTGTAAAGTGTGCCCCTTCCCCAGGGCTTTGGCAATGATTTGATTCCGGAAATAAGCAAACGTACGAGTTTTGCCTTTTCCGGTGGGTTAGACTTCACTGTGATGCTCTGGAGACTGATGGGCGTGCTGATAAGGCCAGCACTCACTTGGTGCAAGAGATGGCTGCACCTTTTCTAGATTCTCAAACGAAATACTGTGGTAAATGACTACATCCTGGGATTCTCCCTAAATACTGCTATTTAGACCTGATTGTGTGCCAGTGGTCAGAACCAGGAACAGCACCCCTCTGGATGTGTACTTGAATCACTGGGGTTTAAACAGATCCAGTGATCAAACCATACTCCAGACTGAGTGGATTAGAACCTCCGCGACAAAGCCTTCCACTCTGTTTTTGAAAGGCCCTTGGGTAACACACAGCTGTCTGCAGGACCGTGGTCTGGTGGCAGGACCTTGCAGAGGAGGAAGTACCTTGCTTGAGGTTGAACAGTGAGGTGGGTATTCACCGAGCCAAAACTGGGGCTTCTGATACAAGTCCACTTCTCCTTTGAAACCTCACTGGGCTCATCTGCCCTCATTCCCGTGCTGTTATGCAGTGGAACAAAGAACATGGTGGCACATGGTCTCGGGAGTCGGTGCCAGGTCTCCAGCTAAGCTGTGACTTGAGAGGAGCGATACTTAGAACCTCCAAGATTGATTTGAAAAGTGCCTCATATCTGCTCTTTCTGAGGATCTGGCCACTTATGCTGGGGCCATGGACCAGCAGCTTCAGCCAAACCAGAGAGTTTATTCAACTTGCAGGATCCTAGGCTCCATCCAGAGCCCTCAGTCAGAGCCTCGGGCTGATGGGCTCCCTGAGACATGTACACAGGAGACTTGAGAAGCAGTGGTCCATGCCACTGTTGTGGTCACTTTCTTATTGGACTCTTCCAACAGGGCTCTTTCCTATCTCCTCCCTGCCCGGCTCACCCTATCTTCCAAGGAAGAAGATTACTGCTTAGTTGTCAGATTGCTGTGCCCTGGGCCACCGCTGTTGTGCGCAGAGTCACTGTGCGTCCACTTAGCGCATTGGGATGTGCCTGTGTCCTGTTTCTCCTTCCGGCAGAAATAGGAAGCTGCCCAGAAGCAGACAGGGCTGAATCTTTGCGTGTCCTCTCCCATGTGCTGTTTATTCCTATTCATTTAAGCATTGTATTTAAGACAGTGGTGAAAAGACAGATGTGGTCCCTGCCCTTGTGTAATGTTCAGTCCAGGAGAGACTGAGGACATTAAACAGTAAATGTATTTCAGCGTGGTTCTAGACTGCCGTTCAGGAATGAAGTGTGGAGCTGTAGTAGAGAGGTCCTGAGTCAGTCACAGGGCCTGGGCAAGGACTCTTGCCCTGAGATACAGAGAGTGTCTTGTGGGAAGCCACAAGGTAACAGTTTTCTGGGCAGGGACAGAAAAGGGCAGGTGCAGGCTTGCGCCAGCTCCACGCTAGCTTTTAGGTTCGGGTGATGCTGTTTCTCATTGACAGAGTCTTTCCTGTCTTGGAAATGGAAAGATTCTACTTCTCCATGAAAACTTAAGGTCTGCTGTTTGTCCAGATGCAGGACATCCCCTAGCTGCTCGGGTGACGTGTTCCATACAGACAGGTGAGCTTTAGAAACCCAGACTCCAGTTTAAAGTCTGCCTCTGCTTCCCTTTGCTTTGGGACTTAGGAGGTAGGAGACCGGTAGTGGAGGGCGGGGGCTCTGGGCTTAGTTCATGTGGCTGAAACCCAACAGAAGTGCAGACCTGCACATGACCTTGCTGTGCTTTGATGTCCTCACCAAGACAATGGCATGTGCCTCCTGTCATTTCCCAGCCTTAGTGAGGTCGTGTAGGTGGCTGGCTCGGAGCCTGACCTGGCCTGCAGAGAGAACCTGCAAACTGCAGGTGTGGTGGCAGCCAAGCCAAGGCAGTATGTGGGAGTTCCTGGGCCTCCTGGCCAGTGTATCCCACTCCTCCCCGCTTTCATCAGCTCCCTGTAGTGGGCAGGGATTCCTGGCCCCATTGTACAGATGGGAAAACAGGCTCAGAGTGGCCTGTTCAGAGGCTCAGCCTGATGTTCTAGCCCAGGACTTTTTATCCTGATGTTTGAGGATAAAATCCAGATGACCAGTGAAAAAGAATTACACTTGTACCTTCACAGCTCTCTGCCAAAACCACAAACTTCAAATGTGAAACCTAGGTGACCCTAATAACAGCAGTTGAAATCAATAACACATCTTTTTCATATCACATTATAGTTGCTGCGCATGTCACCAAATGTGGCTAAAGTTTATCACTACTTTGAGAGTTCTGTAGTGATTAGAAATGCTGCTAGATCTTGTTACTTAATTCATCAGAAAAGAAGTTCTTGCATTGCTACATCACAGTTTAGGTAACTGCATGTAAATACAAGTGCCTTTCTCTCTAATCCTATGTACCTTGCTTCATGAATGGAAAAGCAACTGATGGAATCCATCACGGCCCCACACAGGACCCAGCCAGCGCCCTCTCCCAAGATCTCAGGGTCATTTGGCTCCCAGCCAACCTTGCTCCCTGCCCTGCTGGGTCTCCCACCCACCACTGCTGTTTTGAGCTGCCTTACTCTTTCCAGTCTCTTCTCCCCATTTCTTCCCTGCTGAGTTCCTTTGTGAAGCAGGTGCTAGATAAATAATTAATCAGGTGGGGGAAACTTGTTGGAAATAGCACAGCTCGTGCTTATTTTGAAGCAGCTGAGTTTCAGAGCCCTGCCCCAGGTGCAGTCCAGGTGGGAGAGTGTCTGGGACTGGCCGGAGGCTTCATGTGGTTGCTGGGAGGCTGCTCTGAGCAGGAGCAGGAGGAGACATCTTCGGCAAGTCCACCCACTGAGAGGTCAGGGCACTGGGGACCGGAGAGGGCTCCCGGATGGCAGTCCAGAGAAAAAGTGCCCATTACCTGCACAGTGAGTGGAGGGTGGCCAGGGAGAATCAAAACTTCATTGGATTTCACTGATCTGTGGAGCTTGTTTACCTGTTCTTTTTCTTTTCTTTTCAACCATTTTCTTTTTATTTATTTATTTTTTGGTACCGGGATCGAACTTGGGTCCTTGAGCTTGCAAGGCAAGCAGCAGAACCACTGAGCTAAATCTCTGGCCTTCATTTTCTTTTTAATAGCTCTATGGGCTGTTGCTCACATACCATGTGAGTTAGTCATCTGAAGTGTGCAAATCAGTAGTTCTTAGCGCATTCACAGACTTGCGCAGCCATCACCATGGTCAGCTTTAGAACATTTGCATCACCCACCAAGGAAAGTCTGTACCCATTAGAGCTCACTCCCCGTTTCTCCTCAACATTCAGCCCTGGGCAACCACGAATCTATTTATATCTATATTTTCCTATTCTGAAAATTTCTTATACATGAAATCATACACTAGGTATCCATCCTATTGTGATTCATAGAAGAATAATGTTTCAGGGTTTACCTGTGTTGTAGTATTTATTGGTATTTTGTTCCTTTTTATTGTCAAATAATATCCCATTGTACAGATATACAATATTTTGCCCTTCCATTTATCAGTTGATAGATACTGAGTCGTTTTCATATTTTGGCTTTTGTGAATAATCCTGTTGTTATTCTTTGGGCAGATACATGTTTTCCTTTCTTTGTTCTTTCATTCTCTTCTTTCGTTTCCTTTCCCTCCATTCTGTCTAGGAGGTGGAAGAGCTGGGTCACATCATATCTTAGTCCATTCAGGATATTGTAGCAAAATATCATAAGCTAGGACTTATAAATAAGAGAAATTTGTAGCTCACACTTGTGGAGGGTGGAAAGTCCAAGATAAGTTGCCAGCAGATTGGGTATCTGGTGAGGTCCTGTTTCCTGGCCATAGGCGATGCCTCCTGGCTGTGTCCCTGTGTTGTGAGAGGAGCTAGCTCCGGGGGCCCCTTTTTATAAGAGCACTAATCCCACCCATGAGGCCTTCACCCTTGTGCCTAACTAACCTCCCCAAACCCTTCTTCCTAGTACTGTCGCCTCTGGGGTTAGGATTTCAACTTAGGAATTTTAGGTGAACACAAGTTTTCAGACTAGTTTGTGCGGTGTTTAGCATTTTGATGAATTGTCAAACTGTTTCCTGAACTGACTGCTTTATTTCAGAACCATATGATTATGCGTGCGTTTATAACTTCTCCACATTCTTGCCAGTGCTTACTATTAACTATCACCCCCATCACAGCCACCCTAATGGCTGTAATGTTGTATCTTGTATTGATCTGTGCCTCCCTAAGAACTAATGACATTGAGCATTTTTCATGTGCTTACGGGCTATTTGTTCATCTTTGGAAAAATTCCTGTTGAGATTCTTTGTCTGTTTCTAAATTGGGTTACACTGTATTTGGGTTTTTTATTATTCAATTATAATAATAGTTTTATATGCCCTGGATATAAGTCCCTTGTCAGATACATGATTTGCAGGTATTTTCTCTGTCAGTTCTCTTTTCACTCTCTTGATAATGTACTTTATAGGGCAAAATGTTTTAATATTGACGGCTTCTAATCCTTCTTTTTTCTTTCTCTTGCTTGTGTTTTTTGATGTCGCATCTAAGGAATCTTTGCCAAACCCAGTGTTATAAAGATTTATAATTGTGTACTTCTAGTAGTTTTATGGTTTTAGCTCTTTAATTCTGTGAATCATTTGGAGGTACTTTTGTAATGGAATAAGGAAGACATCCCAACTTGATTATTTTGCATATGGAAATATACTTGTCCCAGCACCATTTGTTTAAAAGAACATTCTTTTCCCCACTGATGTAATCATCACTAGCAACTTTATGGAAAAATCAGTTGTAAGGGTTTATTTCTAGACTTTCAGTTCTTTTTCGTGGATCTAAATATTTATGCTTCTACCTGTTCGGTACTGTCTTGATTAGTGTGGCTTTGTGGATTGAGAATTGGACAATGTGAGTCCTCCAACTTTGTTTTTCAAGAGTAGCTTGTCTGCTGTGGGTCCCTTAAATTTCTATATGATTTTTGAACCAGCTTGTCTGGTTCCGCAAAACATTTTTTGTAAAAGCAGCTAGAATTTTGATAAGAAATTATATTGAAGCTGCAAATCAATTTGGGAAGTATTAATATTAAAATCTTCCCATCCACAAATATGAGGTTTTTGCCATATACTTAGGGTCTGTAATTTCTTTTAAAGGTTGTAGTTCTTCAGAGTTCAAGTTTTATATGCCCATCATCAGGCAGTGCATGTCCCTGTTGTTGGGTTAACTGCTGTGGCCGAGGTACCGGACCTGACTGTGCTTGCCTCTCTCTGGTTTGCTTTCTTTTCCATCAGTGACAGAGACCAGAAGTGGGCAAGGAGAGGTGTTTGATCAGTACTTCTATGGAGCCATGGGTGGGCAAGCAAAAGTTAGAAAGAAGAAAAGTTATTGGTTGTAAATTCTTGTAATCAAAGTTTCATGAAGGTATCTAGTGGAGCTGCCGATGTAGTTTAGTGGTAGAGCATTTGCCTAGCATGCATGAGGTCCCGGGTTCTGTTCCAAGCAATGTTAAAAAATAAGTTAAAGGCATCTAAAGTGACACGAAGGCAATATAATTGGGGCTGACGAGGCCATTGTCTATTTGGTTACCCTAAAGAGAAAGAAATGAGAGAAAAATAATCACCAGTGACTGTGTCATCTTATCTAGAGGGGTTTCTTGGAATCTTATGCTCAGCATAGGTAGCACATCAAAGGCTTAAGAAAAGGTGGGCCTGGGAATTGACTCTGGTCAGCAATTGATGTGAAGAAAACTTGGCTGTGGAGGTGGGATTTTCTGGTTGAATGGCTATCCTGTCTACATATCCTTCCCAACCAGCTTACCTGGTCCAGCTGGAACCTTTTCATACCTGAGGATTTGTGCCTAATGTAGCACACATCTTACTACCTTCTAATATTCATTCAGTTTTGCATTTATGTATTTGGCAAAGCTGTGACCTGAAGACAGTGAAGGCCACGTCTTCTATGCTTATCCCCCGGTAATGAGCACTGTTACACTGAACCCACAGGCTGTTGTGAGTGAGGTAGACTGCTGATGACTATGATAATGGCTCACAAAAACCGAGGGCTTCCTCTGTGTCCAGCACCACAACTACTGTTATTGCCCTTCTTTTAGAGATGATAAAGTAGGAAGAATTTTAAAAGGCCAGAGGCTGAGGAGGTGGGTGGTAGAGCCAGGTCTCAAAGGCAGATGGTCTAACTGCCAGCCCAGGTTTCATCCCTCATGTCAGAACATTTAGCACCAAACCTGCTGCCACTAAGCGGGCCCTTGTCAGACATAAGCCTGCTAATTATAATAAGGAAAAGAGAATCTGTGTTACCCTTCAGAGTCACTGACATCTGTGCGCTGGCTTTATCTGTGGACCTACCGACTGGTGTGGCATGGGCCTCTCCACCTAGTTCTGTCTTCCATGCGTATAACTGCAAAGAGCTGCTTAAACCCTAAACTCGCAGCCTGTTTCTTGAGGACATTCTTGTTCAGATGGCTGTGGTCAGCAGGTGGCTTAAGTACCAGTCCGTGATCTTTCTGACCTGGATGGGGTCAGCAAATTCTTCCATGAGGGGTCAAGATAGTAAAGATTTCCAGCTTTGCAGGCCATACAGTCTCAGTTGTGACTGAATTCTGCTGTAACACGAAGCAGCAATGGACAATACAGAAGGGTGGCTGTGCGCTAATAAGGTTGTGTCTAAGAAGATAGACAGCAGCTGGATTTGGCCCATAGGCTATGCTTTGCCACCTCCTAAGGTCTTGGGATGTTCTTCACGTGTGGGTGGAGACACTTCTGGGGAATCCTTTGAAAACCTCTGAAGCCTCTTTTGTTCTCAGGGTCTCTGAGGTCTGGAGCTGGCTTGAGTTCCTGTGCTTCATGGGCCCCATCTGTACACTGGGGTTGACAGTCCCAGTTCAGCCATCACAGATCCCTGGAGGCTAAAGGGGGAGATGAGTGGAACATGCTTTGAGGGAGCTTTCAGGGAAGCAGAAGGAGGGGAAGTAAACACCCCCTGCAGAGAGAGACACCAGCCCAGGTCACACCCACTGGCCAGAACTACTCCAGCGATTCTCCTGTGCTGCTGGAGTGCATGGCAAGTGGAGTGGAACACTTGGGTATTTTGTGGTGCCACTTTCTGTCCTGTCGCTTTGCTCACTACTGTGCCCCAGCACGTTGGGTGAATAAATGAGCAACGGCAGCTTCCCTCTTGTCTTGCAGATAAAGAAGCCAAGACCCCAAGTTGGGACGTATTTTGACTATAGCTACAGTGGCTCCTTACTTGACTTTGTTTTTATTTTTACTTTCCTCCATATCGAAAAACTCCAGAGCCTGTCGAGGGAAAGTAATATTCCCAGGTAGAACTTTAAAATAATCCCTTTATCTTCATTCCCTCACCTCATCTATTTGGTTTTCATTGCATTAAATGCAATGCTCCTAAAAGTTAGGGTGTCTGTCCCCTACCTCTTTCATTTTTCCAGTCCTCCTAATGGACCCAGAGACTCACTTAAGGGTTTTTAATTGAATGGAATTTTTGTAAACTCCTTTGTATCAACAGAGAGACAATGTATGTATGACAGCAGAATAGCTGGGTTTAGAAGTTGACTGGACCTGTGTTCAAATTCTAGCTCTGTCACTAGTTACTGTGACCATGGATGAGTTAATTTAGCTCTGTGTCTCAGTGTCCTTATCTGTGAAAGGAAGATCCCACCATGTCCTCGAGAAGAGCATTTTTGAGTATTTGGTAGAAGGCCATGTTCTACATGTCTGGTCTTTAGCCGGTATGGTAGATGTTTAGTCTGTAGCAGTTACAGTCAGGCTGAAGTCTAGGCAAATGGCCCCAAGCCTGCTCTGGAGGGTGAGCTGCTCCCATGCCTTCCCTGCTGCCTGGATTGTTCCTGTGGATATGTGCTTGGGCTTTGGCAGCATAGCAGTGTGCTCCCTTCGTGGGCGCAGCTTGGTGAGCTAGACCAGTGTGGTAGAACCAATCTTGCAGAGCTCTGTTTTCATGACCTATTGATTTCCTCTGTTGCTTCTAAAAGGCTTGCAGGTATATTATTCTTTGTCTGGGCCATGATTTCAAACATGTGAATTAGAATTGAGAAATTTTCACCTAATAGTCAGGTTTGCAGTTTCCCTTAAAAAGTGAGAGGGTCTGGCACTGTGGGCTCCTGTTCCCTTGTGGAAGTGACCTGCTGAACATTCTGTTTCAGCAGGATTCCTGTCCATCTGTCTTGCAGCTGCTGTCTTTACCCTGCCATGGAATGTGGCTAAGCAGAGAAGGAAGTTGAGCTTGGTATCAGTTCCAGCTCTGGCTCTGCCACTCCTTAGCTCATCGGTATTGGCCACAGCACTTAACTTCTTTGAGTCTCACCCATGTAATGTGATTGGGGTTAAAGGCCATGTTCGCAAGTGCTTCCACTCAGCTCCTGCCGTTCTGCACACCCTGGCCGGTGTTAACAGTCGACATTGTGCTGTTTGCCCACCCAAACATTTCAACCCATGGACTTGGGAGTTAAGACTTTATACTGATGGTAGCAGCTCAGTTAAGACAGAGATGGTCCCACGCAAGGCCATTGCCACTGCTGTTAGAACCTCTGGGAATCTGGAAACCGGACCTGTGTGGCCATCACAGTGTCAGCAGACTGTGAAATGGCTCAGGGCCCCGGGAGGGAACTTGCTTGTCCTTAATGAGGGAGTAACAGTGTGTGTGCCATCTGTTAGCCTGGACATCACTCTGCCGATATGGGGCCAGCACAGCCAGAATAGTTGCTTAGATGCCTGGAGACAGGAGAAGAACAGGCCCATAAGGACACTGGGAAGGCTGGGACATACTCGGAATCAGCAGTTGGATTTCTACAGCTCAGGCTTAGCCTCTAGAATTTTTCAATGTGGGAACTTTTTCCAGGCAAAATGTGCTAGAACCCAAGATTTGGCTTAGATATTTGGTTACTACGGAGGAGGTCTCTGTAGCAAACAGGTGTACACAACAGATTTCTCTCCTTTCTGTTTTCTCTTTGGACCTTACTTGAAAAAAGTGAGTCACTACTGTCCCTCAGCTCCTGCCACTGTCCGGCCAATCACTGTAACGCCAGCACTAGTCATTTCTTCTCCCCATCAGTCTCCTGTCTCCTGGCACCAGCAGCTGCTGCCGTGGGTCCGTGTCTGTGAAAGGTCCCCTCCGAGAAGAGATTGCATTGCTGGGATATACAGTCCTCATTCTTTCCCTTTTCCACTCAGCAGCATGCTTAGGATCTGCACTGGGCTTCTCTGCCTGTCATGTTCTTGGGTGTGCCCTACCACGTCTCACTGATTCTTTCCCCCAGATATGTCACCAAGTGACTCCCAGTTCTCCACTACTCCAAACAGCGCTGCAGCGAGTCTCCTTCTGTGTGACTCCTACAGTTCAGCATGAGAATTCCCCTGGATTAGACACCCTGAATGCCAGGTTATTTAATTTGACAAAATATGGAGGAACTGCTAAAAAGGCAGAAGGATCCTGTTATGTTTGTTCTAAAAAGGGAATTCATTGTATATTATCTGTTATATGCTGAGAGCAGCCCTTGTTTTTCTTTAACAGCATTGTCTCACTTGGTCACACAATAATCTTCTGAGAAGGACATTGCAAACACCTCCGTTGCACAGGCAGAAAAATTAAGGTACAGCGAAATGGAGTAAATGGTTCAGTTTTTTGCCTGCTAGCCCTGATTGCTGTGAATTTGTGGAACCTGTTTAAATTGAGAGGCGTCTGATAGATTACAAGACTACATCAGTGGTTTTATCTGGCCTGTGTTTTGCTTGATCCACATCGTCATTAAATTTGTTTATAATTGATTTTCAACATTTTAAAATGTGAGCTTTCACATTGAAATCTCAGCTATCCAGCAGTAGTGTCCCCACCCTCCCACAGGGCCGAATGACGGGAATCAAGTCCTGGCTGCCCCTTTCCAGCTGCCCCTTCTGCAGCAGCCACTTCAATTGCCTGTGTTACCCATGACTCTCCTGACACTGGGGTTTGCGAGTCCTGGCCAAGACACATTTGTGTGTGGACAGCATCTTCTGAGTCATTCTCATTTAGTGTGTGAACCAACCTCTCCCTCTCCCCACCTGCCCTGCTGTCCAACCCCAATCTCCCTCACCCACAAAGTCAGTAACAGAAAAATAGGCTTCCGCTGCCCTGCAGCTTGCTGCTTTCCTGCCGTGGAATCATTCATGTGTCCACTGAGGGCCACCCTGTGCCAGTCTCCATGGAGGGTAGAAGAGACATGGCTGGCTAGCTGCTGCCTGTGCAGAACAGGCCACCGTCCAGAAGGCACTGCCGTGGAGCCTCTGTAACCCACCCTCCGGCACATGGGGCCTGTTGGTTCATCCAACCACAGATTTTTACAGCATTTGGTTCAACCTGTGTGAACTGTAGGGCTATTCATTTTTCATTCCTGTTTTTAGCAAAGCTAAAGGTGTCCTGCTGTTATGACCGCCTTGGTCCTCAGAGGGAGGACAGGCTTGATCGTGGCAGCTGGGTTGCCTCGGAGAAGGCTTTTCGTCTCTGAGAGCCTCAGCTCTTTCATCTGTAAGATGAATCTGCACCCTCAGACTGTTGCAGGAGCCTGTGGAGCCTGTGGAGATGAGCTGGTCCCCCTCGGCTTGGCACACGGCAAGCTCACAACAAAGGATATTGTTATGGCTGTGAGAAGCTCAGGGGGCAGGGGAGAGTACATCTATCTACTGTGCTCCTTTTTAAAATGTGAGTATCTTATTTAATGAGTACATGTTAGGAGTTCCTGCAGTTTATAGTCACCTTGGGTAGTGGTTACATGTATGTACCACAACTTGGTTTTTTTTTTTTTTTTTCGTTCAATCCCTCCCTCCTTCTCCAGTTCCCCTATCCCTTTTCTCATTCTTCTGGATATTATTCATCTTAGCTTGTGTTATGGCATATAATGTTGATACTAATTGAGTTACTGGGTTCCTGTACACGGCAGATCTTTATTCCCCTTCTTACCCCTTCCCCTCCTCTTCACCCCTCTTGCTGTTTCCCTTGGACCACTTCCCTGTTGCAAGGGATCCATCTCCTTGTCCCCTTCTGTCCATCCTTTATTATTCCCTTTGTACTGTGCCTCACTCAGATGAGAGCTATCACACGGTGTTTAGGCTTGTGAGTCTGTTTTATTTCACTCAGCATTATATTTAGACAGTTGTGCTTGCTCTCCTGTGTTTGCAGCTCAGGTTTGATGTAGCTAGGTCTCTACTGCACAAAAGGGAGGGCCAGGATTTATTTTCAGGTCTGGAAGCCATTTCACAGTGTTCAGGATCTCTCCTGCGTACTCCCTCCTGGAGCTGCCCAGTCTTGGGCTGGTAACCTGTCACGCGCCCCACCCACCCACCCGTGTGAA
>NW_022900946.1:12389036-12404113 GCF_012274545.1 Fukomys damarensis | reverse complement strand
CTTGGGCTTTCCCATAGCCTCCTGTGGGACTGAGTGCAAGGAGGAGGCGAGAAGAACCAACCCGGGACTTGAGACAGCTGCTCAGCCCTGGGCTTCTACCACAAGAAGAATGTGAAGGAAACCTTTGGGTCTTGGGTGTCCTCTGGAGTGCGCCCTTTTTCTTCCCATTGCAGGCAGCGGCAGCATCTTACCTAGAGACCCTCCGATCCCAGCCTGGGAGCTACAGGCATAGTCAGTCGTAGTCACAGTCATAGCCTGTGTGGGCTGTATGAAAAGTCATAATTGAGGATACAATTGCAAGGCGGATGGGTCTTGAGAAGCCCCTTTGTCCTTTCCCTAGGGGCCTTAGCATGTGCTGATGGTGGGGCCAGGGGACTGGGGTTCACACCGCAGCTCTGTAGGGTCAGGTCCAGGGGTCTGCATGTTTCATCTCCCTGCACCTCCTGTTCTTGGGGATCAGGGTGATGATGGGGCTCTCTTGTGAGGCTCAGCTGTGGGTCAGCACAGGAGCGTACAGGGGACACCAACGTATCACAGGGAGCCCGAGGCGCTAGATGTTACTTTCCTGTTCTTTACCTGTCTGCTATGAGGATGTTTTAGTTTCTTGGGAGCCTGTGCTCCCTGCTGGAAAGCCAGGTTCATGATTTTGCTTCATCGCTCCCTCCCCCTGCCCTGTCACTATCTACACAAAATAGAAGCGGTGATTTAGTGTAGTGGACGTGCAGGTATGGGGACTGAGCCTTTGCATGGCTTTGGGAAATTAACAAAACTCTTAGATCCTAGACTTTCCCCCCACTCCCTGCCAGACCACAGGAATGAAGTTGCTGAGGGTGCACAGTTGTTCCGTGGATTATCCAAGATTCCAACTATGGGTATGCTCTGCTCTCTGCCTTTGAAAAATTTTGATTTTTCTCCCGCTTATAAGCAAACACCATAGAAAATACCGGCAGGTGGTGAGGTGCAAAGATTCTAGTGTTCGGGCAGGCACAGATCGCAGCACCGCGGCTTTCCGGTGGTTGACCTTTGACATGGTGTGCACCATCAGGAACCTGTGTCCTCCCTCATCCATGAAAAGGGGACAGTAACGGCAGCGTCTCTTCACCAGACCCCCCAGAGCGGAGCTCAGGGCCTGTGCTTCCTGTGAGCTCCACGGTGGTGGTCACTGTCTGACTGTGATTCCTTATCCCTCTGCCCTCACCTCACATTTTCACCATTCACAAATCAACAGCAGCAGTTTTGGACTTAACAGTAGGAGAAGGGAACAGGAGGGGAGAAAAGGAAAAGGAAAACAATAATCAAGCCCCTTAAGGTTACCAGAGAAACTCCCGGGAGAAGGGTCATGGCTCCTGGACCGAAATCATTTAAGAAGCAGCACTAAGACTGATCAAGAAGAGCAGAAGTGGAAGTGTCCACGCTGGGGGCTCCTGCCGCAGAGGTCAGGATGACAGGAAGACCTGCAGCCCCGCAGGGTTCTGGATTCTCTGATCCTGCTCTGGGTGAGACCAGGCCACTGTGCTTTCACCCTGCCGGCTTCCACCCGGGGGCTGGGGTGATGTGTCTGGTGTGCTGTAGAGACGCCTAAACCAGTGGCGATGGACCTACGGCACGTCTGCTACAGCGGGCTGTTTGTGTTGCTGAAAGCTCTAACAGGTTCACCATGACTGTGCCTAAACTAACAAGAATAACGTGTGCTGAAAATACTTAGGGGTTCTCCTTTGCTTTAAGTAGCCTCGAAACTTTCATGCAAAGACAGATGCTGGCCTCAGCCAAGAGTTCTGTGGTGTCTGCACAGGAAAGAAGCAGGGAAATGGCTCACTTGCCTATTCCCGCTGCCTTTACAAATGAGGAAACAGAGGTGCAGAGGAGGCCTGACCTTCCCAAGGACATCCACAGAGTGGGTTGAGGGAAAACCAGACTCTTTATTTCCTCAGCTCTACCATACCACAACAACTGAGCATTAAAAGCAGTTCCGTTCTAGGGTAAAAGAGAAGGTTTCTTCTGGTTTCAGCTCATCCCTAGAAATGTCTGCATACCAGGTTTTCATGCCTCTTAGCTCTTAGGGTTTGCCAAATGCCTCTGTCTGGAACTTATGCCAGCCCTGTCTCATGGAAGGTGAGGGTAGAGGAGTCTCTTCCTAGAAACAACAGGTCTGCAAAACACGTCCATAGAAAGGGCAGGTTGAAGAAAAGCTAGACGTTTGGCTTACCCCAAAGGAACCCATGGTAGTTGGGTGAAGAGTACTCCAAGGCAAGAATGAGGTGGATAAGACAGGCATGTGGCCGCATCCCTTTCCGTATGTTCCCTTCCCCTGACTGCCTCCACTCTGGGGCACAGGAGCCTGCTCTCATGGTAACCCAGAGCGTCAGAGAACTGAGAGCAGCCTGGGTGGCCTGTGGCTTCCGAAGGAGTCCACAGCATCAGGAGAGGAGAGGGGAGTCAGTAAATGTGGCCCCTAGAGGAAGAACTGAGGTAGGCCTGGGTTCAGTTACAGATCTTTGACTCACTGGTTATGCAAAATTAGGCATATTTCTTAGCTTCTCTATGCCTCAGTTTACCCATCCGTCAAATGGGAGTGGAGTGGTCCTGATCTTAGAGGGTCCCAACATAAGCAGTAGTTTGTTTATAAATACTTAGCATCTAGAGGATGCCAGGTACTGTCACCAGGTACTAGAGATAAATACTGTCATTGCTATACAGAAAAACAAAGGACAGGGAGCAGTGGCTGTGCTCCTTCAGAGTGGACAGGGAATCCTCTCAGAGAAGGGATGTTTGAGCAGCAGCGATGTGATCCGTGAGCTATGTGGAGGAAGAGTGTACCAGACAGAAGCATTAGCAAATGGAGAGGCCTGGACACAGACATGTGCTTGGCGTGTGCAAGGAGGTGTGGGTGGCTCAGGAGTGAGCGAGCAGCCAAGTGGAAGGACGTGGGTCAGGGAGTGTGGGAGCAGCCAGGCAGTAGGTGGCCTTGGTGTCAGGTGAGAACTGGGGCTCTGTTCCAGATGAACCAGGAAACCACTGGATGGTGTGGGGCTGGGCAGATGTGGGCTGGCTGCTCATCAGCCACTTGGGTAACAGCTGGAGCAGTCACAGGAGTGTCTTTGTGACCCAGCACTGTGCCAGGTGTCGCAGACAAGACAGACCCTCGAGGGGCTTTAGGAGGTGGGGAGAACCAGATGTGTATAAGCAAATGAGGCCAAATCACAGCGGGTCCTGGGCTCCCTGGTACAGCAAGCAGCCAGCTTTCCCCACCACGCTGACAGCGCTCACAGTGGACCCAAGACTGAGCCTGAGTCAGCCTTGCAGCGGGTGAGGCTGGAGAGGCCGTGGGAGCTGAGATAAAGGCCTTGAGTGCAGGGCTGGGAAATTTGAGATTGATCCTCAAGGCCCAGGGAACCACTGAAGGTTCCTCTACGCGAAATGAAAGGGATCAGATCTTGGATGGGATCCGCTCCAAGGACCCGAAGCATCTGCCGCCCGCTCGCTGTTCACATTCACCCTGGAAGGCAGGGGACTTTTTAAGTAGGGTCAGCTTGGGTTCAGCCTCAGACTCCATGTGGCTGCCCCTTCTCTTCCCAAAGAATGTACAGGCAGCACCTGGCTGCCTGGGTCTCAATCCTGGCTCAGCCACTTTACTCTTGGGCCAGATACTTCATCCCCCACCCCCCGCCTCAGTTTCCTCAGATGTCAAGTGGAGACAATAATTCTGGTCTTGAGGAGGCTTTCCTTATCCATTCAGGAGGAGCAGAGACTTTTCCCCTCAGTTAATGGGCCTCTGCAGAAGCTTATGAAGGAAAAATCTCACCCACGATGCTTCAAGACGCACCTGCCCGCCCCTAGGCACACTGCTCAGAATAGAGCCTCAGCACTGTCCTCCTGCCTGCGGTGATCCAGCTGGTGATCAGCTAGAAGGAAGCTCAGTAAACCAGTCCAAGGCGTTAGATCATCCTCCCGGTCCTCACCCGGCTGGCTCTCTGGGTGTGGATGTCAGGCCCTGCATGAGCACGCAGAGATCAAGGCAGTCTCCTCTGCTGTGTTAGTGATTCCATTGTTTCCCCGAGGGTCTCAGGTGAGGCTGCCTCATGCAGCTTTGCCAGAAATACCTGATCAGAAACTTATAAAAGGGCTGGGCGGTATTTGGAAGGCAGCTTCAGAGGGCCCGTCGTGGGCAACTGTTACTGCTCAGATGTCCCCGTGGAGAGTTTTTAAAGTGGCAATAACAGGAATTTCTCTCCTCACTTTCCAATTAGCCATTGCAAATAGTCTCCCTATAAACAGTTGCTCGGGCCTTGGTACTGTGAACCCCGGCATTAACCCCGTAATAAAGCTAAGCACATGGTTTGCCTGTCTTTGTAGTGGATTTCAGCTCAGTCTCTGAATTGCAGGATGGCAAAATTTGGCTGGTAGTTCGGATTAGCTGCAGCCTCGCCTCCCAGCTGACTAATGCTTGAAAGAGGGAAGGCACGTTTCTGTTACTCCAGGAACCAACTGGAGTGGAAGCATCAGCACCAGGAGTGGTGGCACAACCCTGCATTCGCAGTGCTGGGGAGGCTAACGCAGGCAGGTCGCTGCAAGTTTGAGGCCAGCCTGGGGTAACACAGTTCAAGGCCATCCTGAACTACACAGGGAGACCCTGTCTAAAGGGAAAAAAGAAGAAACAAGCTTAAGAATTTTCAGTGTCATAGAAATGAAGGCCGATTGTCACTGTCTTGCTTAAAAACACCTCTTACCCCGAGGGTGGAGTCCAGATTGTGTGACTTGGTTCCCCAGGACTGGCCCAACTTTCCACTTCCAGTTCTGCACCCCAATTCCCCTCTGCTCCTGAATCCTGTGGTTCCTCCCAGACCATGGTCTTTAGAATGCTGTCTTTGGTTTCCCTGCCTGAAACATCTTTCCCTCCCTGCCTTGGGGCAGAATAGGTGAAGACTTGATATCTGGGGTCCTAAACCAACTCCTGTTCCACCCTTACTCATAAGTAGTTGTGTTTCTGAGTACATGGTCCTTAATTTCTCTGAGTCTCATTTTCCTCCTGCCAAAGTGGGAATACTGAGCAGCCGCTACCTCTTTTGCTTCTGAGAATGAAATAAAATGGTGCATCATGCATCAGGATACTTAGCCCACTGCCTGGTAGAAGAAACACCTGCTAAATGTTCATTGTAGCAACTGCTCCTCCTGTTGCTGCCACCCCACTGTTCCTACTCCTAATAGCAGGATAATGAGTGTATGATTCAGTCCCTTTATGCCCCACCGCCATGTTCTCCCACAGCAAACCAGGTGTATATCTTTAACAAACATGGCGCCTTCACAGTTTTGTAATGATTGATTTTCTGTTCCCCAGCTGACTCTTAAGCTCCTCAAAGGTGGAACCCGGCCTTATTTTTTATTTACAGAGCTTAGCTCACAACAGGCCCCGAGAGAAAGTCCATGAATGAATGAGCTAATAGGTCAGTCATTGCAAAGTTGAGTGATCTGATGAATCTAACCCATCAGCAAGTCCACCCGGGCTCTTAGGTCTAAAATAGACTCAGATTTTTTCTTCCATTTCACTGTGCCTGCCCAGTTTCCAGTCTGGGCCCTGTCACTGATGCTTCCTCCCTGGTGGGCCACAGCAGTGTCCTCACAGGTCTGCCTGTTTCCTTCCTCGCATTCTGCAGGCCTCCTCCTCCGGTGTCTTCCTTTCCTCATCAGCCGGGCCAAGGCCGTGTTCACCCCAGTTATATCACATCCTCTATCAAGTCCTGTACCTGCTGCATGTCTGTCTTAGAATCGTGCTGCTTGAGGACAGGGACACATCTTTTACTAGGCCACATTCCTTTGTGGCACAGTGTCTTAGACATGGGCAGGTGTGTGGCGAAGTCATTGAGTGAACCAGGCCAGCATAAATGATGCAAGTGTCGGTAACCAGCATGTGGCATAAATCTGAAGGGCAGTGGCCTACTACTGCACAAGTTAATTCCCTACTCACATCATGGTCTCGTACAGAACAGGTGGGTTGGTGGCTTTCCTTTCTTCTTGTGGTCCTGCCATCTCCACATGTGGCCTCCATCCTCCCAGAGGAGGGGAAAGAAAAAAGAAAGGGATGTGGGTAGGCTGGGGTGCAGCTTGCCCATCCCCATTGCCTGACATTGGTCAGAACTTGGCTGTGGCTTCCACGTAGTTGCAAGCCATGATCTTCCTCTGTGCTCAGGAAGCACGAATGGGTTTGGTGAGCCAGTCTCATCACAGCGGACACAGAACGCTGCCTCACAGCCTGAAGACTTCAGTCCTCCAGCTTGCGTGAGCCAATCAAAGTTGTGTAGTTCTCTAGCCACTGACAAGCTGTAGGATCAGCTGGCTGTGGAGCAGGCCTGAGCTGCTTGCTGCCCAAGATGGACCAGACTTTCTGCTTACTTTACAAAGCGCCGTGATGTTCTTAGACAAAAACAGAAGGGAACTCTGGAAATCCAGTCCCCTGTGGACTCACACATGGTACAGCCCCTGAGGCTCGCTGGAAAATGGGGTGTCCATAGTGACATCCATTGCTGGGGCTGTGAGGGAAATTGTAGGGGCCGGGCTTTGTTCACAACATTGTGTTGGCTGTAGAATAGCTACTCTCAGTTTGATGGTATCTTTCTTCTCTTTTCTTTTCTTTTCTTTTTCTCATTGAGTTTATTGGTACATTCTAGGTATACAGTACAGGTACATTCATCATTGGGATCTTGTACCTTTACATGACAGGTCTTGGTTCTTATTTTTTCCCCATACCCCTGCCCTCCCTTCACCCCCTCCACCCTTCCCTATTTATACTTTGTTTCCACATTTTATTTTCTCATATTTTTTCTTTTCCCTTATTTCCTTTCCCCTCCCCTTCCCACTTCCCCTACATCTTTAGCCTTTTCTTCCCATTTCACATTGTCATTTATACAATTTGGATCTTATTTATGATTTTAGTTTTTCACATCAGAGAAACTATTCGATATTTACAGATGTGTGTCTTATTTATTTCACTTTTTATTTTCTTGTAGTTTAAAATAAAATGAACCTTTTCTGTAGGGGAAAAATACTCCCATTTTTAAAATCCTGACTGGTCTGTGAGGGACCACTTTCTGGTCCTCTGCCCTCTGCCTCCTTGCCCAGAGCCACTGGGACCCAAGAGTTGGTTTCCGGGCCAGCGCTACTCTCTCCATCCCACTCCATCAGGGCCTTTGTTTTCTCTTTCTTGGGCCTTGGCAGCAGCCTCCAGATCATTCTCCCTCTTGCATCTTTTAAATCCACCCTCCACATTTATCTATTCTTTCAGGAAGTGTTTGTTTTATCTGGGCTTTGGCAGTCCTCAGGCTCTGTATTACGCTTGGGTGCTAAAGGAAAGAACCAGACAGGTAAGATCCATGCCTCTGTAGAATTTGCAGTGTACTTAGTAGGAGAGGTGGGGAGTAAGAAGCTCCAGAGGAAAGAGAACATTCCAGGTTGTTGTGAGCGCTCTAAAGGAAAATGAACAGGCTGGGCCCAAGAGGATCTGGATGTGTTCCAAGAGGTGGACAGAGTTCATAGAGAACCATTGAAAGATCTCTGTGCCAAAGCAGCTACAGCCTCCTTCCCCTGTTGTCACCTTGATGAATGCCTCTGGCTTCCTACTCCCCTTTTGGGTGTCTTTCTGTTGTCTGCGAGGCTGTGTGTGAGGGGCTCCTGCTGATACTCCCTCTGATCTTAAGCCACGAAACCAGGAAGGCTGGCCGCACAGCCCTTTCTCTTTGCTGCTCCAGCAAATCGACTTTCTGCTTGTGAGGTTTTTGCATTTGCTATTCCTTCTACTTAGCATGTCCTTGCCTTACGCTCGGGGTATCTTCTCAGATTGCCTGATGGATGTGCACCTTTGTTCCAACAGCCAGCAGAAGCAGCAGCATCCTCTGAGCGAAACCCTCTCCATCCTCCTGCAAACCTGCTCACTTCTTTCTGCAAGCTGCCTGGGGATTGTAAAATCCTTGCACTTGTCCCAACCTATCCTATCCCAGTCTACACATGTACAGTCCTTAAGGAAAAGATTCTCAGCTAAACAACTGTGAATCACCAGCGCCGCTCCCAGAGTCTGCAGGCCCTGCTGGTGATGAGGTGCTTAGCCTGGGTTGTCACAAATGAGGGGAGCACTACTTCATTCCCCTTTGCAGATGAGAAACCCATGCCCCCAGAACTGGAAAATGGTACTGCGGTCTCTGTGACAGCCTCAGGGAGTGTCACCTTGTGATGTGAATTGGACACAGTATGGCCTCTTGGACATCTGTCAGACCCCAGCCAGTCATACTGTCTGTGTACATGATGTCAGCGAGGGGCAGAAAACTCAGACCCTTGAAGCTGGCCTGGGAAGGATGGTGGCACTATGCGTCCAGCCAACAGGGCCACTGCTGCTACTCCTGCGCACCTTAAAAGGAAGCCAGAGATACAGGTTTTAATGCTTGTTAAACATCACTGTGTCTGTACAAAACCTACCCCCCATGGTCACATTTGGTCTGAACTGGACCAATCTTTCTGGGGCTCCATTCTGAGCAGCGTCACGTCAACCTGCTGATGAGTTACCAGCTACTTGAGTTGTGCTGCTGCCCCTCTGTGAAAATACCCGAAGCAGAAACCTCATTTGAAAACTCCAACATTTATAAATATAGATGTGCTATTAGATAATGCCAACCAGTTGGTATTAATTTTATTAGAGATGATAACGGTACTGTTGTTAATAGGAAAATATCTTAAGTATTTAGAAATGTACACTAAAGTACTTAAGAATGAAATGCCCACATGGCTATAAATACATTGAATTACCTTTGCAAAAAGGTAAAAATAATGAAGCAAGTATGGAAAGGGGCTAGCTTTAGAGAAAGGGTTATTTACATTCATGTATCTGTTTGGGCATATTTGAATTTTTCATAATAGAAGAAAACACACACAGGAAAGATACAGCCTTCCATGAATTTGTCTGAGGTCTCCCATGCCCCTCAGGTGAGGGCCTCATGGGAAGCCGAGGGCATGGCGTCTCTCCAGGTATCTTCCTGTTCACAGGAGATGGCACCTGCTTTAGAGGAAGCTGTAGCTTTCTCTCTGTGGGCTGAAAGAGCCTTCTGGTTGAGGGGGCTGTGACTGTTCCCTGGTGGAAAACCTGAGTCCCTGCTCCCCTGCTGCTGAGCCCTTGAGCAGGTTCCTCCCGCCTGATCCTCGCGCACATTGTACAGATGTAGTATGAGGCGAGCACAGGGCATGGGGCGCTGAGCACAAGTGAAGATGCTGTTGCTCACGCTGAATAGCTCAGGTAACAATTTCCTGGTTGTGGAACCGAGATCGCTGCCACCCTGGATGACCCCAAGTAGGACTGACATAGGCGACACTTCGAATGGCCCTCGGAGATCCCTCCAGGGGGGTGACCTCCATCTCTGCTAAGTTGCTATTACGTGTGGGACCCGGGCAGGAGGAGATACTAATAAAATATGACAGTGGGCAGATGAGACTCGTGTGGAATCATCTGGCTGGAGAATGCCTGTCCACTTTCTTTGGGCTCTGTTGCTCAGCCAGCCACTGAGGCTCAGCACAAGGGACCATCTCTCATCTCTTGTGGCTGCTCAGAGAATTTTGCACATCCACTTCCAAAAAAATAAATAAAGGAAAATCTCCACAGTCATTTCGAGGGTGATGAGCTCCCCCCATGTCTTCCTGCAACAGAGCCTCTTCAGCTGTCCGTAAGAGTTTCTTATGCAGATTAAGAACTAGGCCTGATTAGCTCCATTCAACACTGACCTGGCACATTAACCACCTTTCCGGGGAAGGAACATCTAATTGCTTAATGGTGGAGATCAAGAAGCAGAACCTGGCCTTCAGCCCCAGGGAACAGAACCCCAGTGCTCTAGTTTGGGGCGGCGGAGGGTGACCCACTACTGTCTTGGCCAGATGTCTTCACTTGTTCCCACCTAGCCCGCCTCCTGACAAGCTGCACCAGGTTTGAGCCACTGGCCTGGGACTGCACTGGCAATGATAGCGGAGTGGCCCGTGGTAGGTAGTGTCACCACAGCCTCTGAAGGAAAATCCCCATGAGGCAGTTCTCAGGGTGTGACAGCAGATGTTCCCTTAGTCTTCCTTGCATCTGGTACCCAGAGCAGGCTTGCCAGGGAAAATAAAGGATGCCCAGTGAAATTTGCATTTCAGATAAACAACCAAGAATCCTTTAGTACAGGCAGGTGTTTCTATAAGGGATGCATTTTTGCTGAAGATATATTTGCTGTTGGTCTGAGGTTCCAGTTTCACTGAGCATTCTGCGTCTTTATGCCAACTTGCCTCCCTGGCTTAGAGGTGCCACTTTAGAAATGTTGAGGTCTTGGCCAGGCTTTCTGGAATTGCTTCATCAGAGGCCAGAGCACTAAGCGATCAGTCTGAGCCCTAGAAAGTTCATCGCTGAGCCCCTGCCGTGGACCAGCTCTTTGCCCACGCAGGGAAGCAGAGAGGAGCTCTGGCCGTTCACAGGGCCTCCTGGTGTGTTACAGCCTCTCCTCGTGTCCTTGTGAGGTAGCGGTAGCCCTGCTCTGCATCTGCTCTTCCTTGATCCGCCCACTTGGTCTTCAGCGCAGAAGGAACGCTACCTTCTCTGAGAAACTCTGCCACTGCCTGTGCTGCCCAGGATTTTTCTCATGACCTGGCCCCACAGTGCAGAGGCGTGCAAGCTGGACTCACTGTAGGATTGTGGTTGAGGTTTTCGAGGTGGGGCAACAGATCACAACACAGGTGCAAGCACCCACACCCACGCAGCCAGCCGTGCCTACGAGACCAGACCCCCGTGGGTAGAGTGGGACCTGGGAATGAGTGAAGGGGTCTGGAGTGCTGAGTGATGGAGCCTGCGCCCCGCCCCCTCAGCCCCAGCCAGGGTCCGCCCTGCAGGGGACCAAACTACCACCGCATGTCCTAGTTGCAAGAGGGTGGCATCTTGTCTGCTTGTTAATAAAATCTTTCTCTCTTAATCAGTGATTACTGACTCATAATTGAAAAACTACGCAGACAGAATTAAGCACGTGCTCTGGAGGTGACACTTAGTATGATTAATAATTATATATTTACCTATGTGGCCCCTGGATTTATGTGCCTCTTCCTCACTGGCCTGTGAACTCTGAGGGAAACACAGCACTGATCCTTTATGTTCATTCTTCTGGCCCCGGCCCTCAGCACCGTGCAGTACCGAGAATTACCATCTTCGCCTGCTCACTCACCCACGGGAGTTCACAGCTCGTGCTTCTAGACCCGCTGCTCCCGCACCTACTGATAACAGGAGCACCGTGACCTCCTTTCCTTTTGTTCAGTCAGCAGTGTGTGTGAAGCCGAGCGGTTACTGCACTTACTGGGGGCTCCTTCCCCAGTGAGCGGGGAAGCCACCCTGAGCACGTGTGTCCCGTCTGTGTTCTCAGGACGCCAAATTCGTGGAGGAACGGAGAAAGCAGCTCCAGAGTTACCTGCGCAGTGTCGTGAACAAGGTCATCCAGATGGTGCCCGCGTTCGCCGCCAGCCCCAAGAAGGAGACTCTGGTGCAGCTGGTGCCCTTCTTCGTGTGAGTACTGTGGTGTGGGCGTGCTCCTAGGGGATCCAAGCACTGCTTTTGGGTCTCTGGGGTTTAGAGGAAGTGGCTCTCGGGGGGCGTCCCAGACATCATGGACTCGGCTATCCCGGAGCTGTTAGCTGTGCTATAATAGAAGCTCAGCCTCGGTGCTTGGAGGTCCCTGAAGTCCACAAGTAAGTTCAGGGCTGTGGTTTCACAGAGTTTTATGGATCTGAGAGAGTGATTTTCTGTTCCGCACCCAGGAGTCCCCAAATGAAAGTGGTCTATCAGTGTCCCTCAGGCTTGGGTGATGAACCCAAGGAGAAACTCTCAGACTCCCATTGCTGTCAACTTACATTATTTTCTTATTAATATGGCGAAATATGAGCACACTTAAAATGAGGTCTGAATTCCCTTGCCCTTTTATCTTGTATAAAAGTTTTTTTAAAAATTCAATTAAGTTGACATGTTACACCTTTAGAAAATCAGTTTTGTTCCAAATTGAATTTGAACATGGGAGATGCTGGCATTTTCTGAAACTAGCTCTTTGCTGGCGAAGGTTTATGGCAGATTCCTTTACCCCTGCCCGGGGCCGCAGTGGGCCATCCTGTGCTGACTTTGTCCACCCACGTCCTCTGGTCTCGTCTGGGCAGTCCCTTGGGACAGGTGGCGGTCACGTTGATGGTACCACCTCATCACTGATCAGTCCGCTCTGTTCCTAGTCTGAGACATTCACAACCCCGGAGTTAAGGGAACCAGTAACAAACCTCTGCTTGGCTCCTGCCTGGTGTGGAGTCAGGGGAGGAAAGGGGAGGGAGAAAAAGGCAGAAGGGGAAGAGGGAGGGAGAGAGAAGAGGGTGGGGAGGCAGGCAGAGGCAGACGGACAGGGACAGAGGCAGAGGCAGAGAGACTCCGCCTCCTAACAGCACTCAGCCATGAGTTTGTCAGCAGATTATCCATGAGCCAGTCATCTTCCACAAGTCCCACCCTGAAGACATGAACCATTTGGGGGACATTTTAGATCTAAACCATAGCTGGACTCATCACTGAGAAAGACTGGACTGGGTCCGTGGCTTCCTGGGATACCATAAGAATTTCCTTTCACTGTGTTCCTTTAAGTGGCACATGGAGGACGTGGGGGTCTGTTTCATTCCATAGATGCTGTAACTCAAAAATAGGCTTCTTTCTGTGAGATTTGTCCTGCGTTTCCAAGTTCAACTTGCAGTCAGACAATGGTGGTCTTACCTGTTCAGATGCTCTTATTGTAGCCAAAATGGTTGTTTTCCTAATTGTTTCAGGATTTTTGTGAGAAGACATAATTTAATTGTGCTGTAGTGATAAGAGACCCGTTTGGTTCCCCATGTAGAAAGATGCCATTTGGAACTTTTATCTGGGTATCTGGGGTGTAAGGGCTTTTGTCTCAGTGTTTCAGAAAGGTCACACTGGCACATGCAAAGAGTTGTTGCTCCCCCCACAGGTAGCCTCCCTTCCCCTCCCCACCCCATGGGTTGTTCGGAGAATTAACCTCTGAGTCCCAGGCATTTGGCTCAATTCTCTGATGAAACCACATAATGAGTTGTCTTTATGGGCCGCTGGTGCTCAGAATGAATCTGATAGGGCACTGCCCCACCTGGGACCCTGGCATCCCTGCTGCCTGGCGTGGAGAGTCCAGGCAGCTCCAGTCCATGTCCACCAAGCTGCAGCCTGCCAGACTGTACCAGCCACATGTGTGTCATCTGGTGTGTCACCCGTTCTCAGCTATGCTGGTCGCCGTTCATCGGTGCGGGGTAAGAGAGACCTTTTGCTAATAGCACAGGGGACATAAAGTTCAATTTCATGGGCTTAAAAAACAAAAGGACTTATATAGGAGATATGGCAGATGACAAACTATGACCAGAATTTCCACTAAATGTTGTTCAAGATGCAGTTGAAATGAAACAGCTTTATTCCCTTGGCCTTCCTTACAATCCCAAAGTGAGCTACCCCTCCTCCTTTTCTTTTTGAAATAGATGGGATTACGGGTTGAAATTTGGAGGTTGTCTCATTTGGGGGTTGGGAGAGAAGGGCTGTAGCCAGGCCTCACCGTGTTGTGACTCTCCGTGTGTTGGTTTCTTGTCTGTGTGCCTACTGGACGTAGCCGGGCTGGCTTCTCCACTACAGAGCCTCGCCGCAGAGATCTCTAGTTTAAAAACCTCTTGGCTAAGGAAATAAGTCCTGCAAAGCATGATTGTTCTTCTAAATATTGACAGATTTTCCTTGGTCCTTTCAAATCCTGCTTTAAGATCCTAAAGGATCTGTTCATTGGTACTGAAGCTCAGGGGGCTTGTTTCCTGAGGCGGTACTGCCATTTCTGCTGCCCTTACCAGGGGCTCCAACCTAATGTTTCATCTGCTTTATCTCAGCTCATCTTCCTGAGAGCCTTTGAGGTGCGCACTATATCTCCATCCTATTAAACACAGTTGTATAAAGTTGCCATTAAAATGGTAATTTCACACAGTTTCATAATATATCAGAATTATGTTATATTTAGTGAGAAAAATGAAACCCAGAGAAGTCACTTGGCCAATCCCAGGGTATCCACCTAGCATGCAGGGAGCCTGGCTATGTGGGGCCTGTGCCCAGATTTGGGGGCCTAATTGGAAAACCTACAGTCTGTGGATTGAGCCTAATCCTCCCACTTATTTTATATGGCAGGACAGTGGTTTTCTTACTCGTTTCTATTTCTTAATTGAAGTAGTTGTCAACATCAAAAAAATTAAAAAGCATCATATAAAAAAAATTCAGATGCCAAACTTCTCTTGAACAATCAGAAGAATTGATGACTCCTATCACCCCTCTGCTACACCTGGATACGGACAGTGGTGACCCTCACCCCAACTTCTGTCATTCCTGGACACTGAGCCTGCCTCCTCAGTCCTGGCAGAAGCTCTTTGGCTGGTTTTCTAATATGTCGTCACTTGAGGTATCTGCCTGACCCTTGGATACTTGTCAGTCAGTCCTGGCTTATAGTCAGTGCTTGTCTGGCCTCCCATCTAGGTTCTGGATTCAAGGACACTCCCCACATGGCATATGCTTTTTCATGTGGACTCCTATCTGTCTGTCTGTCTGTCCTATCAGTGAGTCTGCTATTAACCTCTAACGCTTGTGGTCCTGTTCCCATTGTGGGACCCTAGTGGGAGACCAGAGCTAGCACGTAGAATTTTCTTGTGTTTCTCCTCATAAATACGCCATAAGACTTGCAGGCTTTGGCAGCCTGGAGTCCAGTATTAGACAGGACCTGCTTTTGCACATACTGTGGCATTTTATGCCATGTCAGTATTTCACTGTGTTCTGCAAGGGGCATCATGACTTCTAATCAGTCTGCCATACATGCAGATCTGAGCCTTGAGGAATCAGCAGGTTAAATTTTCCCCTCCTGATTGCTCACCCTCCTGTTGCCTTTCTAATTCAAGCAGCAGCTCTGAGTTAGAAGATAGGATACTGAGAATTGGGGCATTTCCTTTCCACTTTGGACTCTGTCTTTTTTTTTTTTTTTTTTTTTTTG
>NW_022900946.1:12357853-12388928 GCF_012274545.1 Fukomys damarensis | reverse complement strand
TTTTTTTTTTTTTTTTTTCGGTACCAGGGATTGAACTTGGGACCTTGTGCTTGTGAGGCAGGCAGCAGAACCACTGAGCTAAATTCCTGGCCCCACTTTGGACTCTGTGTATCAGTGTGGCCCATAGGGTACCAGAGTCTGCTCCTGTCTTAGTTACTTTCTGTCCTTGCTAAGATAAAGTATCCAACACCCACACTTAAAGGAGGTAAAGTTTATTGTAGCTCACAGTTTGTAGAGGTTTCAGTTCATAGTTGGCTGGGTGGCTTCACAGGAGAGAAACAGTTTATGGCAGGCAGAAGACAGCAGAGCAGTGAAGGCAGCAGTAGAAGCAACAGCAGCAAGCCTGCCTCTCCCTTTTATCCCATTCAGGCTATGTGCCCTTTGATTGGTGCCAACCATACCCAAGGTGGGACACCCTAAATCCCAGCATCACACAACCTAGATCTGGCCACCTCCAAAGAGCCCCCCTATGATTTCATGAGGCTTTGGAAGGAGAATATCTAGATAGACCCAAGTCATAGCCTCCCAGACAGGAAAATGAATGGCAAGCCCCCAACATCCTTTTTTGGGGGAGCTCCATGATGTTTGCCTTCTCATGCACTTAGGGAAAAGGTGGACCCTGAGGACTACTACACACTGCAGACATTAGCAGAGCCCAAGGGAAGAGTCAAGTGATGTTAATAAAGGGAATCTGGACTCCAAGAATTCAAGTCCTGGGAGCTGGGCTGCACATCAGTGAAGGCTCCATGCTTTACTGTGCTGTCACTTAGCACATTATTAAAATGTTTTTCTGCAGAATGTTTCATCCTTGGGAAATCATCACATTCCTTGAAGGGAGAAAGTTGGGGGTGGAAGACAGAGTAATGTAGGTCATAGCACAAACTCCCAAGTGGATTTTCAGCAGAAAATGTGGTCCATGATTTCCCCATCCCCACCCTACCCCCATCTGCTGCTACATTTAAAGTTGTTAAATACATTTATTGCTGAAATGTAAACCGCCATGTTCTCCCAATAGCCAGTTAAGTTCGGCAGAGGGCTGCAACGTCCCAACTTGTACACTGCCAGGGGTCGCAGGAGCCCAAATTGAGACCTTTCACTGCTAACAAGAATGACAGTGTCTCTTCAGGACTTCTAACTCACATTGTTTTTGGGTGCCATGGTCCTCAGCCTTGTTCAGGGGCCAGAAAGAACAGCGGGAGCTGGCCAGCTGTCCCGGGCCAGGTAGCACTTGAAAATGAGCCTGCACGTGAGTGACCTGCAGTGGAGAAGTGTGCCCACTTGGGCCCCTGTCCAGCCACTCCCTCCCGTATCTCCCTTGCCCCTCTTCCCCTGTTCACATCAGCTGCCTGGCCTTGAAGACGATGGGTCTGAGACCCTGTGGCTAATTGGAAAGCATGGAGTTTTGGGGGTCAGTAATAGTCCCCAGCTCTGCAAATGAAGAGGATAATCACCCATAAGTCTTCACATCTGTGTGGATAGTTTGCTGCGGTATTAAATGTGATTGTCTGTTTAAGAATGTTTAGCACAGTGACCCTTGTACACCAGCTTCTGTTCCTTATGGAGAAGCGAATCTTTACAAAGACCCTGTGGACATTTTTCTGTCTTACTCTTCATCCATCCATTCATCCATCCACCTTTACAGGCAAAATAAGAACAGGGCTGGGGATTTAGCTCAGTGGCAACGCGCCTGCCTTCCGAGTGCCGGGTACTGAGTTTAGCCCCTGGTACCAAAAAAATAAATAAATAAACAACAACAAACTGTGGGATTTAGGAAAAATTGGTGGTTTGCCTAGTCATTCCAGGAAAAAGTTGCAGGCATCCACTGTGCCACCCTGGGATGCAGGCACGGTCAGTATACAGCAGATACTCATGCACAACAGCTGTTATAAGTGGGATCACTCTTAAAGGCCGTCTTTCCTCCCTTCCTTGTCAGCCCAGCACCCCCACCACAGAGAAGATGATTCAGGGCCTGTACTGGGGTAACTGAAAGGAACAGCCATGCCCAGGTTCAAGTGGCAGAGAGTTCTCTATGCCAGGATGGCAGCTCTCCCATCTGGGTCCAGGGCCCCCTGCAGAAAAACACCCCCCCGGGGGGGGGACCCATAGCCCTGTCCTCACTTAAAGAGGTGACATGTAAAAGTGTAAAAGTGCCACTTAATCATCTCCAGCCCCCTGGCCTGGCTATATCTGCGGCTGCTGTTAAGAGATACAGCACAAGTTCAGTGCCTGGGGTGCAGCCTCTGGGTACGAAGGGTTCCTGTCTAGAGACATCAGAATGAGTCATTCTTTTTGAAAGTGACAAGGAAACAGCTACTCATTCAGATAGCCTCCCTGACCCCAGGTATCCCCGAAGCACAGTAATTAGGCCTTCCTTCCTGCTCGCTCTTCCTGCCTGGTGGGGATGGGAGACAAGTTCCACACGGAGAAGTAGGGAAGAGGCAATGGGGTAGCCTCACTGAGCTCCAGAAAAAGTGGGCGCATCTAGAAGGACCCTGGAGACAAGACTGCCAAGTGGGCACAGGGCAAGCTTTCTCAGAGGCCTGTGCTCTGCGAACATCTTTTTCATCCACTGTTTACTGGGCACCTACTGAGAACTCAAATGGGAAAAAACGAAAACCTTTCACAAAGTGGGGAAAATGAAAACTGGACATATAAACACATAATATTCTGCCAAATGTAAGGTCTTTAGAGAAGACCAGTGCAGGGCAAGAGGCCAGGTGGACCGGTGGGTGAGGTTGCCCATGACTTGCCTGGGAAAGGCCTTTCCGAGGGAGGGGTCCTGAGAGTCAGGAGAAGGGTATTCAGGTAGAAGAGTTGGGAGTGTGCAGACCCAAAGACAAGAGCAAGTCTGATGTGTGAAAGGCCAGTGTGGTCAGAATAGAGGGTGGCAAGGCATGGAATTGGAGAAGCCTCTGGGGCTGGATCAGCCGGGCCCGGGAAGCCAGGGCAGGGACTTTAGCATCTGTGCTAGCTGGGCTGGGAAGCTATAGGCGCTGGGGAGCAGGGGTGTGACATGGCCTCGGCATGTGTGAGAACTTCACTGCGGATGCGGTTACAGGATAGAACTAGAGAGGGCAAGGCAGAGGCTTTGTGGGGTCCAGGTAGGAGGGCGTGCTGACTTGACCAGGGTGGGAGTGATCATACTGAAGTAACAGGATTGGTTGTCTGGTGAGAGGGTTGGGTGCTTTGGTTTCACCCTCGGCAGCCTTCGGACAGACCCACTCCAGTCAGGGTTTGGTCTGAGATTGGAGGCGGCCTCCATCTTCAAGTCAGCATTTACAGCTGGAGAGAGGCCCTGGGCTAAGCAGGGAGGTCAGGAGGGTGCTGCACCAGTGAGTGGATCTGGGCTCTGCCCTCGTAGGCCACAGTCACAAGACAGAATTTCATTCCTTCATGTATGCAGTAAGAATTTGCAGAGTGCCCAGTCAAGGTGTCAGACTGCCCACAGTTATGCCCCCGCTCTGTCACCAGCCAGCTCTGTGAGTGTAACCAAGTCATTTGCACCCATACAATGGAGATCATGGTAGCCGTCCCACGAGGGCTCCCTGAGTCACAGACATCGCGCCTTGGGAACAGCACCTTACATGTAGTCAGCATCATCCGTGTGTAATCAGTTCAACCAGCAGAAAGGGGGCTTGTGAGGGACTTGTGTATGGGAAAAACCTGCACTGCAGCATGAAGACAGGGATGCGGAAGGTGTTACACCCTGCGTGGACACCCACCCGTCAGTCCTCAGCTAACTGCATAATGTCACGTGAACACCAGACTAAACTACGCACCGTGCTATGGTGTCCTGTTTCGGTTGCCCGAAGTTGGTTCGCTCCTTCTAAAAGCTGCATAGTACCCTCCGTCATGGCTGTGTTGTGATTCGTCTCACCATGGCTTAACCTAAACATCCTCCCTCAAATGGTATTGCCGGGACTTCTCAGTGAAGGTGTTTGGCAGGTTGCTCTAGGACTGATTTCTGGAAGCCAAGGTTGTGGAAGGCATGTGTGTGTCCAATGCGGGCAGATACCATGAACTCCCACCTTAAACCAGGTGCTCTCCAGGATTTTGACAGGCACCGAAGGGCTGCCCCTCTTCCCAGGTGTGCAGAAGCCACAGTCATCCTGGATGCAGGCTGGCCTGGAGAGGTAGGTCCCCGGGGGGCATCTGCCGAGGTCTCTGGACATAGCCCAGGGCGGAGAGTAGATCTGTAAGACACAGGGTGGGGGCCTCCGCATGTTTGCAGAACACCCGCAGAGCCAACTGTGCGCACCCTTGGCTCTGTGAGTCAGCATGAATGTCATTTGGGGGTAAGGAGCGGGTGCCAGTTGAGTAACCAGGCAGTCATGAGGCAGTGGTGACGGAGGCACCAGAGGATGAGCCATGTTTCTGAACAGCTGAAAGTTAAGGGGGCACAGGGCAGAGAGAAGATGCTGGATTAAGAAACTGTTCTGTGCAAGGTCCTGGAGGTGGGCCTGGGGCCAGGCAAGGAGAGGAAGGGAAGGGGAAGCCTGAATGTCCTCTAGGATTTGCCGCCTCTGAGCCGGTGTCAGTGGTAATTCCTGGAGTTTCTCGGGAAACATACGTTTGTCTGAATTTGAGACCTTTAGAAAAATCAGTCGTGAAATTGGAAGTAAGTATTACAGTTCCCCCGCGACACATCAGGGGTCATTGTCAGCGTTCTTGGTTTGATGAAATCCGGTAGGAAATGCAGCACAGCAGAGATGGAGGCGAAGGTCGAGGTTGGCAGGAATGGCAGGAGCGTGGCAGAGTGGTCACGATGTAACGAGTTGGCACTGGCTGGAGCTGGTGCCAAGATCAAAGTATGTGCTCACGGTTCTGTCTGCTGCAGATGCAAGAAATACCAATCCGTTTGTGTGCACAGGAGACTGAGTGGGGTTACAGGAAGGAAATGGTTCTTGTGGTGCTGTAGGCCTTACCAGGAGTCTCATGTGGCCCACGATCGTTCCGACTGCACCTGGCTGTGCTCGCTGGTGTTTCCAATTTGTGTGCACAGGAGACTGAGTGTGGGGTTACAGGAAGGAAATGGTTCTTGTGGTGCTGTAGGCCTCACCAGGAGTCTCATGTGGCCCACGATCGTTCCGACTGCACCTGGCTGTGCTCGCTGGTGTTTCCCAGTGCTGGGATATTTGGCTCTGGGCGAGCTTTTTGTAAAGCCTGCCGAACGTTTTATAATTTATTTTGTATACAGATCATCTTAGGTTTCTATAATAGTGAGTGAAGCATGTTAGGAATACTTTAACAGTCACTTCTGATTTGGGGAATCTCTCAGGAATTCTGACTTCGCCATGGCAAATTGCAAAGAGCCTCCTTCAGGAGTTTGGAAAGTCTTTAGAAGTTCCACACACTCATGAGAATGGCTGACTTGTATGATCAGTGAGGTGATAGAGGTGAAGGTGCCCAGAGAAAGAGCAGTGCTGGAAGAGGTGACAACCAAGGAAGGGGGTCAGGGACAGAGCAGGGCACAGAGCCAGCGAGGAAGGGGGAGAGGGAGGTGGGAAGGCCCGGAGAAAACTATGTCAGGTTTGCAAGGAGAGGGGTGTCCTCTCCTTGCAAGGAGGAGAGAAGCCTCCTTGGTGTGAAAGCGCCGCACAATTAACACCTAGTCCCAGAGCATTAAGAATAGCGAGCTCTCTTCCTTTGCCGCCAAGTTGGCACAGGATCCACGGAGCAGGTGGTGCAGCACGATTTCGGTGGCATCTCTGTCACCTTTGTCAGTGGGGAGAGTGCCACAAATCATCAAGGGCAACAAAGGAGAAGCGGAGATAGCTCCAGTGTGGACAGGCCTACCTGTGGGCTGCAGGGCTCCTCTGAGCAGACCAGACTATGGATTTGGCAGCTGTCTGCGGCCGAAGGACTGGCTGCCCTTGCTTTATACTGTGGGCCGTTCCGTTCTGATGTGGGGCACCTTGAAGCTGGTGCCATAATCACACAGCCCTGCCCTGGCTTAGCAGCGTCTTGGGAAAGCAGCTGTAGACCTAGGGCTTCTGTGTCCAAGGAGGGGATGGGGAAAACAACCCCATGTTTACTTAGGCCAGCAGGTGCCAGATGTTAGGGCTACCTTCCCACGAAGCTCTTCTTCCCCCTAAGGCTGGTGTGACCGTTCCCTACTCAGTTGAGCAAAGTGAACCACAAAGAATGAAGGTGGCTAAACTGGGATGGCGGGAGAGGGGAACACAGCTGAATTGTTATGGCTTAGAAACCTCCATGCCTTTCCCCGTGACCTTGAGGCAAATCAATAACAGAGCACTCTAAACATGTTCATGATTGGCCTTTCCCAGGTCTGAATTTTACCTGTGGGTCTCCTGGGCCCTGAAGGAATAAAGCCTGGGTGTCGTCACATTCATCTGACCATCTGCCTCTCCTGGGGATGGGGACAGGGGTGCTGGCTCTCTAGCCTGTCCCTTCTATGGTCTCTGGTGATGTGATCAGCTATGCAGCCTCTCATGGTGCTGTCCAAGGCCCTGTTCATGTCCTCCTCTTAGGGTTAATTCCTGAGCTAAATGAAATTTGCAGAAAGGCTGGAAACAGGACTGGGAAGGTCACAGAACTTCTGAGAAAGCTTTTCCATTGATGGAAAGGGGTCTCAGATACCTGTCCAGCACCCATTTTCAGCACAGCCTCCCCTTGCCAGTGTGGGTATGAGCCACTGCCCCCTCTGTCCCTCATTATCTAATGTGCATGTGGTGTTTGAGCTGGTCCAGAAAGAGGGGTGAAGGGAAGCCCAGCTTTAGCCCCACATACTCCCCTGAGCACACAGCCTACTGGCTTAGCAAGCATCACTTGGGAGATAAGACGGGCTATGGTCTGCTGGGTAAGAGCAAGTGGGACTCCCTGTGTATGCTTCTCTTGTTTGCACAGGAGAACTTGCTACAACAGAGGTGTTTTTCCCACCAGCTCATTCTGGAAAGGCAGGTTGAGAAATTATTAACGCAATAGGAAGCAAGCCATGCTGTTGTAGGGCTTCCGCAGCGAGAAGCGAGCAGAAGCCACACAGGCCCAAGCCACCTTCCAGGCCATGCCATTTGCTCTCAGTGGTTTTGGATTAGGCCATTTGCAGGTTTTGTGTCTTGAGTTCCTTGTCTGTGAAATCGGCCTGCTAATGGGCCCTGCCTCAGGAATTGGAGCACTTGCTGGTTCAGTTATGGCTGCAGTAACAAGAATTGCTTTTGTTGCAGCAGGCACGTACACAGACAACCTCTGTCTGGGTTCCCGAGATGCAGGGCAGCCTTAGGAACACGGCAAGCATGGACACCTAAGACAAGGTAGACATTTAAGAGACCAAATGAATGTTTCTCTGTGTCTCCTTTTCTTTTGGGGTGTTGGGCAAGTTCATCTGGGAAGAGGAGGCCCTGATCTTTCAGCCTAGTGGTAGCAGGCCAAGCCCTCACTCACTGAGCCCAGAGGCCAGGCTGCAGACTGGCAGATCCCCCAGTACAGGACCTTCTTTTCCACTTGGTAAACGAGGCAGTGTGGTGCATGATCAGATTTCACTATAACAAAAAAACCAAAGCGCTGTTGTTAAGTTTCCCTAGCATTCAGAGAGTAGCTTGTTCCGCATTAAAGAGAGTGTGTCTGAGTCAGGGAGACCTGGGTACAAACTCTAGGTCCTACTACTTAGCAGACTTGTGCCCTTCACTTCTGTCTGCCTCTGTATCCCCATGGGTAAAATGAGGCTAGTAGCAGAGACCTCATAGGTGCCTCTGCAAGGGAAGCTATTTTGACTGCAGGCACATCTTTTTGTTCGATCTCTCACTTCAGTCCCAAAACGATGTGGGTTGGCAGCTTAGATATTATTACAATTGCTTGCCCTATTTCATGTCTTTTATTTTTAAACATTGGAGCATCTGAAAATTCAGTTTGCAGAAAGGGAAGCAGATAAAGTTATTTTGGGTACAATAACCTCTATCCAATTTTGGGCTAGCTTAAAAAGTAATAAAATGTAATAGAAGAGAGAGGCAGCCACCACGCAAGAACTCAGCTGGCCTCTGCAGCCCGAATTGTCTTGTTCCACTGAAGCACCTGGGTGGAGACGGCTTCCTCCTAGGAGTGACACCGAGAGCAGTTACTCTCCGTGTTGGGCTGTCAGGTACCTGCTGCCGGGTTGATGCTCTGCACCTGACACCCATGGCTGTCGGTGGCCTGCAGTAAGAACTGCTGTCCCATCAGGTGATGAGCCGGGGGCTCTGCCGATGCGGCTCAGTTCCCTTCCGTGTCTGGGAGTTGGCCAGCTGGGCACATAGAGCAGAGCACAGGGAGAACCCAGTCATTAGGGTTCCAAGCTCCGTGTCCCCTTGGCTGTGACCCCACTGCCCAGAGAGCTCACAAAGCAGAAACCAGTCAGGGTGCGAGGACACAGCAAAGTCACATGGCAACAGAAGACATAGGGTGTGTACGCGATGACTGTGGCCATCTGTGCCACCCCGGCCTGTCCTAGGCACGGGGAGGAGGGGACGGTGAGCATGCAACATGGCTGTGGAATCCAAGGCAGCGCTGCCTCCATGAGTAGCCAGAGATGGGGAGGAGCAGTAGTCACGGCCCCACTGTCTACAGATCAGCAGTGGAGCTCAAAGGGCCCAGCCTGCAGGCACAGTGCCACTTAGCACCTTGGGTTACGTCCAGAGGCCTGTTTGCCATCACTTTAAAGACAAGTGTTTCCAAAGTTTATGGAAAACTTGACATTTCTGTTGTTTTGGGTCAGTGAATTCGAACACATGCAGATGGGGTGCCACTCTCACAGGGTTGGTCCAGACCAGGTCCAACGTTGTGAGCTTTCCCTTCACCGTCTCACCCCGCCCCACCCTGTGTCAGTCACACAGCTGAGTCACCTCGGGCTGAGACCTCTCCCTCAGCACAGTACCCATGATAGTCGCCCATGCGGTCAGGCATACGGGTCGTTGGCCCCCATTCCTGACCCAGTAGTGTTCCATGCGGATATTCCAGTGGATATTCCATCGTGCATTCTCAAAAGACCCCAGTGTGGTTTTGTTATTACTAACTTGTCTTAGAGGTAATAGACGCATTTATAGAAGTTTCTGCTTCTCTAGGATACTGAAGACGAGAGGGCTGGGTCACACTGTACAGAGCAAACACTGCCAGGATGTGTCCCTAGTGTCCGGGCCGTGTGTCCTCCCGCAGGCTGTGCCAGAGAGCCCAGCTGCTCTGCGCGCTCTCGGCCACTGAAAAGGAGCACAGTGGTTTCTCTTCCTGGTCTCCGCATTTCCCTGACAACCCGTGCTTCCTTTTCCTCTCCCGATATGTCTGTTCAAGTCTTGCCTATTTTAAAAATTATAGTGTTTTATGATTGAGTTTGGGGTTCTTTCCATCTGCTGGGTACAAACCTGTCACTGGGCATGTCATGTACAAATGTTTTCTTCTAGCCTTTAGCCTGTCTTTCCATTTTCTTAACAGTGTCTTTTGGATAAGAAAACTTCTGATGAAATGAAATTTATCAGTCCTTTCAATCCTGCCTCATGCTTTGGTGTGACGTCTGGGGTTCTGCACACACCCAGGAGACTGGGCCTACCCACGGGGCTCGTGTTTGTGTCACTGCTTCTGCTTCCTCTTTCTTTGGAGCGTGGCAGGGACAGTCATGAGCAGGTGGCCTGAGTTCTACTCTCTTGTCCACTCTGGCTGCAGCTGGCCCTGCATGAGCCACCTCACATGCAAGGTCTTCTGTACTCTGTACCCAGAAGAGAACTCCTGTTTTCCAGGTGAGGAGAAGTAGAGCCATTTGCCCAAGATCACACAGCTCATGAGTTTTAGAGCTGCTGATTGAATTGGGTCTGAGTCCTAAATTCTGCCATTTGAAGGCAAAAGGAAAATAACTAGGGCCAGGCTGGTCCTCATCGAGGTCTCTTTAACTGTGAAGCCCAAACTTATAAACACTATGCTGTCACTGCCTATAAAAAAAGATAATTAGCAGTGTCATAAACTGAGGTAAAAATGTCTAGTGAGGTATCTGGACTCGGTAGAGGTCCTCCAAAATGCCAAGTGAGGAGTCTCTGAAAGTCCCAGAAGCATAGTGTGTGGTAGTAGGGACTTCCTGGCTTGCCAAATTACAGAACCCCTTTTAAATTAACTTAGCAAAGGAGTACTTAGTAGCTACCTCAGATAACTCTAAAATCCAGGAATAGGGCCGGGGATTTAGCTCAGTGGTTCTGCTGCCTGCCTCTCAAGCACAAGGACTTGAGTTCAATCCCCAGTACCAAAAAAACAAAACAATAAAGTCCAGGAATAGGGCTGGGTTCAGGAATGGGTGATCTAGTAATTCAGGTATTGTTAGTGGGCTCAGTGGTGGCTTCATTCTGAGGCACGATCTATGCGATAGAAAAATGGCTGCTAGCAGCACCAAGCCTGTGTGTACCCTATAAATCCAGGACCTAAAAAATAAGCAGTGTTTTCACTACCAGCAGCAAGTCCCAGGGAAGATTCTTTTGTGCTACATTTTGCCTGATGGCTCTAGCAAAAAATTTAGGGGCACTCCAGTTGTCCCCACTTTGGGTTCTCACAGATGGATCGAACCAAATCCAGGGTAAAGATCCAGGACCCTCAGCCCACCTGAACTCAGGGACTGCTTGTTTCAATAGGGCAGCTCCCTGGAGGAAGAGTGGGTGGAGAGATGCCCATCCTGTGGGGCCTGTCAGGAGGGCCACGGGTGCCTGACGTGACAGCCTGTTTTGTAAGAAGTTAGCAGCACCTTCTCCTAGCCCTTTGCACCCTCTGACTGCTTCCCTGTCCCCAAGGGCTGAGAGGCCTGCCTCGGTGTCCCCAGGTGGTACCAGCTGCTTTTGCATGCCTCAGCCCAGGCCATCTTGCTGGGGATGGCAACCATGGCAAGTGAATGAGTCTGGGGCTGTAATGGGCTCGGTAGACACTTTTCAAGGCACCTCTACTGCTGAGTTCTTTCCCAGCCTGTGAGGTGGAAACTTAGGGATTGTTGTGTATTTCAGAGAGAGAATCTGACAGTGACGACCCCCTTCCCCTCTTGACCCTTACCCTAGATTGCCAAGGGTAGACTGGTGCCTGGGCAGAGGGGCTTGGCTAAGGTCAGACCATGAGGTCCTGCTCTGCTTTGTCTTAATTCCAAGGTCCCAAGCAGCTCTGTGGCCCCAAGAGTGGGGATGGGGGCTCTCAGCAGATTTGGGTGCTAAACTAGTCCTGGCATTGTAAAGAAAGCCATGTCATTCCCGAAGACACAAGGTGGGTGGGAGGGGACACGTACGTGTGAGCTGGGCCTGCTGGCGCCTGTCCTCAGCGTCCACTGTCACACACACAGCCTCGGAGTTCATGGGCCCAGAGGAACGGGGCCAGGAGGTGCCTGTGAGACAGCCAGAAAGCAGCAGAGCAGGAGCCGGAGCGGGACAGGACGCTCAGCCGGTACAACCCGAGGGGTCTGTCTTCGCAGCGCATCCTTCCCTTCTGCGGGCGCTCATATTCCCGAGTGGCTGCTCCTTACGGAGGCCTTGGTGGCATTTTCCTGGGGGAGCATGTGGGGTAGGAACATTCTCCCAGGATGGCCCATTGGTGGACTCATGTGCGCCATGGGACGCCCTGATCAGGACCACTCATCAGAGCAGGGTCAGCGGGCTCATGAGGCACCACTCATTTCTCCCAGCAGCCCTGCAGAGCACTGCCTTAGTCCCCTCCTTATCTTCTCCACAGGGGCAGGAAAACGGCCCAGAGGGGGGAAGTGATTTGCATTCACATGGCTAGGAATAGCAGAGCCAGCATTCCAAATCCCAAACTCTTAGCTACTGCAGTGAGCCGGGTCTATCCAGAAAGAAGTCCTTGGGGAAACTGAGGCACAGCCTGCTTTGACAGCCCCCGGCTGGGGCATGTGGGCCAGCAGTCTAGTCACTAGATGTATCACGACCATTTCGTGTTTGCTGATGAGGGAACCGTGGCCCAGAGAGGCCCGGAGAGGTCATGTGGCTGGGCAGCAGCAGATGCAGCCCTAATGGCTGTGAGACTGTAATGATCCAGGTACGGTGAAGGTTATTGGCACAGCCCCAGTCAGTGTGTGAGAGCCATGGCCCTCTTACCAGGAAAAGGTTTCGGGCCTGTTAGTGCTACAAGGGTCCCAGGCCAGTGCTTCAGGGTGTCAGAGATCCTCAGCCCAGAACGAGCAGGAGACCCCGGGAGGAGATGCGGGAGGCACTCAGATTGTCACTGAGAGCCACCCTTTGCCCAGTGGCACACTCTCCATGAGGCACACAGTGTCCTGGGTCTGGTCCCTGCTCTGATGCCGAGTGTCACCCTCTGGGTGTTCACTGAGCCCGCATGGCCTGCAGGCTGAGGTGCCTGGTCCAGCTTCCAGAGCCGCAGCTACTCCAGAGCCCCAGGTACCTTGAGGTGTTTATATCTGACAACTGAGAACAGGGTGGGGACCACGGTTTAAATATGCGGCTGTTAGAAGGCCTGATACACAGGGCCCGAAGGAGTGGGGCCACGTGGGTTCGAGTCCCCCACTTTATCCTCCTCTCTGCACCTTGTATTTCTTCACTGGCAAAATAAGAGGATACCCAGGGCCTTTGCAGCAGGGCTGACAGTTACTGTAAGACAGTCTGGCACGTGGAATAATTGCCCTTTTCCATCTTCTGTTCAACCCCAGGTAGCTAATGCAAGTGGAATATAAATACTAGATTGATCAATTGGTAATTATTAACAATTACCAAGAACAAGAGGGAAAATCTCTATTTCCTAATACATATAGAGCTGCTGCGATTAAAACTTGTTTTGACTGGAAAACTAAGAAAACATGATGAGAAAATTACAGAGACACTTAAGCAGCTCCCTTCTGTGCAAGTACATTTATTAAAGGAAATTTTATATATAAACCATTAGGACTGCTTTCAAAATACATGAAAATAAAAGGATTAAGATTAGTCTAAACACTGAAAGGTAAGATGGGCTGCTTGGTTATGGCGGGATCTGTCCGGGTTTCTGAGATGAACACAGCGAGTTCAGCCTGGGCCCAGGGAATGCCCAGGGTCACCGGGGGACTGGAGAAGAGGTGACGTGGGAGAGACTCCCTCAGTCTGTCCATCCATTCCCCCAGTGTTTACTGTGCACCTGCTGTGGGCTGGGAACCATTTTAGATACAACTCATACAAGATCTCTTTGCTCAGGGACATTCCACTGAGGGGAGACATGAACGGGACGGGTGGATGCGTACTGATCAGGTGGAGACGACGTGCAAGGCCATAGATGGCCTGACCCAGTATGAGGACTGAGGGACGGACCCAGGAGGAGCAAATGGCAAGTGGAAAGGCGCTGAGGCGGAGGAAGACGGGGAGCAGCCAGGGCAGGCCTCTGGCTCTGCCCGGGGAACCCTGGTGCCCCTGCAGAAGATGCACTGTGGAGCCCTGGTGGCCTCAGGCTGGGAGGGGTGGGCAGGGACCAGCTCCTGACGTGCTTTCAGTCTCCTGAGGAGGATGGGAGAAGGACGAGTTGGGGACGTGCGGGAGTTGCTGGGCTGAGGGTCTGGAAGAGCAGAGTTTCAGTTACTAAAGGGAAGGAAATGGCACTGTGTGAACCCGGGTGGCTGGAGGTGCCATCAGCAAGCTTCTCAGCCCTGCACCCTTTACCAGCATAGGGTGGGTCTGAGAATGAACCCAGCCTGGAGAATCCGCGGTGACTGCGGCTGCTATTCATTGGCAGCCCCTTTGAGACCATGAGGAGATCTGCAGACTCCTTCCCCATGCCGCAGTCCGGAGAGCACGCTGTCAGTGTCACTGGACCTGCCGCTCCTCTTCCAGGGGCCCAGGGCAGCACCAGGGTTCAGGGTCACCCCCTTCCTCCATGCCTCACCTAGGAAGTCCACCCGGCTGAGCTTGACTGGGCAAACTGTGCCTTGGTTCACTCTGGGTGCAGACTGAGCGACAGGCGAGAAGGTGGCCGTGTGTGATGTCGTACTTACTGGGGCTGGCTGTGGCAGCTGCCACACTCAGATCTGTGCACACAGTTCCGGAAGGCGGGCGCTGGGCTGGCTCAGCCTCCCCCGAGGTGACTCTCCTGAGACCACGAGCTCTGGCCAGGAGCCCTGGCTTGGTCCGGCATTGACATCCTTGTCCCATACCTGTAATCTCAGCTGGGTGCTGGGCACTCACTGTGCTTTCTCATCATCCTCGGCAGCATCCTGGGAGGTGAAGGGTGTCCCCATTTTACGGGAGCAACACTTGACGTCCAGAGGATTTAAGGACTTTGCCTATGATCGCAGACCTGGAACTCAGGCCCGGAAGGTCTGCAGCTGAGGCCAGCCGCCCTCCTGCCTGACGCTTAGGACACGGGGAAGCCACTGACCGTCTGAGTTTTCTTGGGTGGCCCTTGGGTCTTTAGGAACTAAAGTTTACTAAGAGAAAGCCAAAATGTAAACGTGTGGTAGGTAGACCCCATCTGTGTAGCACACGTACGTGTGTTTATGCGAGGGGAGCATGCAGAGCGGCACGCTTTGAACTTGTACTTCTGAGTAAAACACCGAGGCTTTCATGGGAACCACCTGTCTCTGTGAAATACCAGGACCTGTGCTCTGTACCGTGCTGGTGGCATGTCTGGCTCGGGATGTGTAGAAATGGGCCCCAGCGGAGGTGCTGAGCAGACAGGAGCCTCTCCCTCTCTCCTCCACCGCTTCCTGGGTGAACCTGACCCCAGATCTAGGGACCAGGCCTTCAGTGCTGCTGTTCATTAGCCCATAGACAAAAGGACTTGTGGCACTGGAAGAGCCAGACCTCTATAGTCCCAGGTAAGCTCTGGGAGAGAGGGAAGGGCTGCCTGCCCAGGGAAGTGTCCTGAAGGAAACCCAGCCCTTCTGAGTGTGTCTCGGGTCTGCACAGTGTATGTCACGCCCTGGATTTCAGCACTGAGATGGACGGTGGACCTGTGGCCTCTGCAGCTGTAAGAGAAGCAGCCATGCTGCTGCAGGCACCGAGTTTGTGGTTGCTGGTACTCAGCATCAATAGGAAACTGGTAGCCACTGGGTCCCTGCCCTTGGTCATGCTGCTCCCCTTTAGATCTTCCTTGGAAATCCTACACCTAAGGACAGCACTGGAATTTGGGGACAGCCGGTTATAGTTGTATCTCTCTGGTCTGTGGGCCTTGAGAACAGGCCCCCTGCCTGGCGTCTTCCATGGCTCTCTGGATGGTGGCTTCCTCATAAGCACACGAGGCACCAGGCAGTGTGCGGTGTCACGCCTCATAAGGAAAGGAGTGACTCGGGCCCATCTCGTGCCAGCTCAGCAGGAACCCCAGGTAGTCAAGGTCCACACCAGAGACAGAAGGGTGTCCTGCCTGTGGGAGGCGATGTCCCCGGCCCTGGAGCACAGACTGTGATGGACCCTGCCATTCAACTGGACAGGAGACTCCCGATCTGAGATGCACCGGGGGCACTGCTGTGCCCAGCCCTGTCTCAGATCCTCAGTTCTCTAGCCAGGGCCCACAGTTTGGATCCTGAAAATGCCAACATTCACAGGCAGCATTTTTCAGGCAACTGCTCTGGCCAGGTGCTTGGCGAAACCACAGGGACACAACAGGTAAGTCCCCTGCCCTCTAGGTGGTTTTGATCTGCTAGGGGCAGAGGGTGGTTGACAGGTGATTCTCACTATTCTAGCTCAGGAAAGAGGCCAGGGCAGGCTGCTCAGAAGGGAGAAGGGGAGAGAAGTCAGGGCACCAGGTGGAGCATAACAGGAGCGAGAGAAGGGAGGGCACGCTGGGAAGTGAAGGCACACACAGGCCGGTCTCCGGGGCACTGGCTCTGTGGCTTCTGGTGCAGTTCCGGTCAGGCGTGGGGGCACAGACCTGTAACTGCCGATTCAGCTCGATCGCAGGTTTGACCCAGTCTGGCGAGACCCTGTCCAAAACAACACTGAGGCTTCAGCTCAGAGTGAAGGCCCTGCGTTCAGTCCTCCATACTGGACAAAAATGTATTTTCCTCAGGACCTTAGCAGGTGGCAAATCTTGGGGCTGGGTTAGGACCTTTCGTTCAGCACTTTTGCTCGTGTTAATAAAGGCCATTGGGCATCAGTAGGTGGCAGCCCCTCGAGGTGCTCCGAAGCAGTGTCTGGACCCTCACATACCTTGGAGTGACGGAGACAGAGTCACACCCGAAGTGCGCTCTCCTCCGCCTCACAGCTCTGCACCCTCCCGTGAAGGAGAACAAAGCTGCCTAAAGCACACCCAGGGTGAGGCCTTTCGATGTCCTCCATGCCAGCCGCGGCCAGTGGTGTCTCCAGGCCCGATCCATCCCAGGCTTGAGCCTGAGACCGGAGGGTGACACGGGGTGGCTTACTGCTTTGCTGTCGGGCTGGGAAGGAGGACGGCCACGCACTGCGCCTGTGCTCTGGGCCGCACACCCGGCCTTGGTACTGTGCGACCGAACAACCTGACACCTAAGGCCCGGCCCCAGGCCAGCCCAGCAGGCCAGGACCACACCCTGCCTTCCCCCTGCTTCTAGAGTGAGGCTCCACAGGGTGCCATCGGCTCCCACAGCTTCTTTCCTGTCCCGGAGCAGTGACCGGAGGGCCCCGAAGCCTGAAAGGTCTATGACCTGATACTTGATGAAATCAAAGTTTGTCAACCCTCCTACCAGCACGTTAGTGCTGTAAAAAACCTCCACGATGCATCGTTAAGAGGGAGAAGCAGGAGGCAGCACAGTGAATAATTTTCCACTTTTAGAAATAGCAAACCATATATATCCTCACAGCTGTGCACACATACATACCTCTAGATGCAGTGGGGAGCAGCCGAGACTAAACGTTAGGGACGACACCCGTGGCCGAGACTCACTTTTTGTACGACTGCCTCTGCACCACTTTCTGCGTGAGCCATTCCAGAAAATAATGAAACAGTAATGCATTTGCAAGAGCACATCGAGGCTGAAGAGCTAAGATGGGGAGGAATCGCTCCTGCTGTTTTTCCTCACCTATTAAAGACGGTGGAGCTATCTTTCGCACTTGGGACCTTTTTCTATGTGAATAGTCTTCTCATAATAGACTCTGAGAGGAAGGGACCCTGCGAAGAGAGCTCAGAACTAGTCATATTTCAAGAGAAAGATGTTGCCAGTGAAGCCCTTGCGGCGGGCAGGACTCGTGATCCGAGCAGCTCCTGGGAGGGGGAGAGGGGAGGGGCCGTTATCACCCCGATGTTTCCACGATGGGGGGGCTGGAAGGAACCCAGGCACACAGCCCCCGGGAAGATCCCGGACACTCCATGCAGCTCCCACACTTGCCAACCTACGTGAAGTGACTGTGGGCCTATCTGCCAGGAACAGTTTCTCAGAAAGTTCAAAGCCACCAGTACAACCTTAGAGATAAATGGAGTTGTTTTCACCTTAGCTGCTCTTCACATGTATGTTTTCTGCCCAGCTGGCCTCCTGTCACAGACCAAGCCCTGCCCGGTTATAGCCTGAGTCTTTCGAGCCTGCACCTGGGCAGCAGTACTTGCTAAACTTCTCTGGGTGGTTCTAAAATGCACCCTACTCTCACGAGGTGAGAGCAGGTGCCCGGACTGGAGTCAGAACAGTGTGAGCAGCACCTTGGCCGCCTGCCGTGTGACCCGGGCCTCAGTTTCCGCCTCTGTGAGAGGATGAAACCACCGCCACCTCCCTGTCACACGGCTCGTGCGGCCGAGGGAGGTGGCCTAGGTAAGGGAGTAGCCAAGTCAGTAATAACCAGTGCCAGGGCCCCTCCCTTCACAGGCTCTGCTCAACTTCTGCATCTCTGGGACAGCGCTGCAGCTTGGTGTCACCACCTTCTCCACAGACTCCAGTGTCTTAGCTCATAACCGCCACATTGTAGACGCGGGCCCTGACCAGCCTAAATATCCTTTCTGTCTGTGCGTCCTCATCCTGCGTGTTTCCTGTTCTACAAAATCTGATGGCACCTGTCACCCTAGCCTGCAGAGCTGCAGCTAAAGCGATGGGCAGACCGTGTGGCTCAGCAGAGCAAGGGGTGGCAGGGACAGCGCCTCCTATAGTCATCGGCACCTGAACCCCCATTCTAATCCAATTCTCCCCTGTCTTACAGTGACATCACCCCTCCTGGAGAGTCTCTGAACAAGAACAGCCAGCCCAGAGTGGCTTCCCGCTTCCCCAAGCTGTCCCGCGGTCCCCCAAGGGAGACACGCAACGTGGAGCCCCAGAGCGGTGACCTCTGACCTCAGCAGAATCCTGCACCCTGGCTGCTCTGTCGGCCTGGCCTTGGTGTGATGACCACGTCCGCCTGCTGAACCAGAGAGCACACCTTCCTGCCAGCCACATGCCACCCCGATTAAACTGCTTGGTCTCCGAGGTCCAGGTCCCTGTCCATAGAGCAGGGTGGCTCTTCATTGCACAGACTGGGACGTGTGCTCACTACTCTCCCACGGCAGCAAAAGCTGTCTGTCCCCTTCCTGCAGCTCTGGGCCAGCGGCAGGGTAGGCCCCAGGACAGACAGGGAACCCGATGTCGAACATGGCCCGAAGATCCCTTCCCAAATCGCCGTGTGGCTCTTTCCCACAAGGGAATTAGAATGACTGTTAGCCTCTTCTGCTCTTCTTTTTAACGTCCGGTATTTGCCTCTCTCTGACCCATGGACGGATGGAGGGACCTTGCTCCTTCCCATTTCATGCTGTGCCGAGGTCAGCAGGCACCCAGGAGCATCCACTGAGGAGGCCCTCCCTGGCACCTCTCTTCCAGCAGCCTTCGGCAACATCTCTCTGCTTCTTCCCCGCCCTCCTTGCCACTGGTCTCGGGAGGCACTGTCCGTGGAGGAAGCCCCAGCACGGCTTGTCAGGGGCTCAGCAGGCAGGTGGGGACGCTGGCCTCATGAGCATCGGTGTCCTTGGCCTCAGGTGCCGGGAGCCTTTGCAGAAGGTTCCGGGGTCCTCGCGTGTTCAGACCCAGCTCCATCTCTGACAGTGAAGATTGTCCCCTCAAGTCACATCCACATCCACCGTGTATCACCCGTCTCCAGACAAGCCCCTGGTGGGCATAGAACCCCAACTCTCCGAGACCGGTCGTTCTGTTCCCCTTGCCTCGCGGCACGATGTCACAGTCCAGGGACCTGAGCAGGCAGGGAGAAGGGCAAGGACCAACACGCGGCAGCCCACCTTCTCCCCTCGGACCCACCTGATCAGATGGTTTCACGGGGCCCATGCTCTCACCTCCAGAATCACGAAACCGCTCCTACCCGGTCGAGAGCCTCTTTTACAGCCGAGTGCAGTTGGGAGAATTTGCAGAATGGACCATGAGAGGAATAGTGTGTGCTCACCTTTGCCTGTGGCAGATGCAGGTGTTGGGGAATTCTGTGCCTGAGGTGATCGTGGAAGCCACCGCGGGTCTGTGCTGGAACTGACATCTTGGTGAATCACCTGGAAGATGGGCACTTCCTGGTCCCATGGTCACCAGAGGGAAGCTTATTCGAGCAGTTAGGGAAAAGTTTGGGTCACTGTCCCATAATCCCACAGGGAAGCAGAGGCGACACCACAGGCTCCTGAGGCCACCTTGGGCCAGATGAACCAGTGAGGCTGCTGTCCCTAATGGCCAGCTGCAGGACAGGGCCCTACCTGAGTGACCTCCAGCTTCAAGAGCAGCATGCTCCTCTCCATATCTGCCCAAATGGCTGGCGTTTGAGTTTGAGCCCCCAGCACTGGCCGGGCTGCTACGCCTCATGACTGAGACCAAGTGGCCTGTGGCTCAGGCTGCCCGCCCCTGTGTCTCCTGCTCTGGGGTGGCTGCAAAGTGAGCCGTGGCTGCCACAGGGAAGACTGGCCCAGTGGGGGCCTCAGAACAAGGGCTCTGCGCCGAAGCCACTTGCCCACTCTGTGCCCTCACTAGGAGGGGAACCCACCATCCCCTGTGTGCCCCTGAGCCCGGGGTCCAGATCAGCCTTTGGGGCACTGGACCCAAAACCCACCCTCACCCTCTCCAGCCACCCCACTAGGAAACCTCTTGGACATTGTGCACATGGAATTAAAGCAAAAAACAAAAAAACAGCCCAAAGATACCCAGAGCTACAATCGACTCCACCTCCTTACTTTGTAAAGCTTAATTATTCATAGAAAACTTGCTCCTGCCAGGCGGAATGGAGAAGCACGTTCATTCCCTGGGGCCTTGTGGGAATGCTCCAGCAGCTTGCAGTCCGGAAACCCTAGCATCGCCCTCAGGCTGTGGGTTGTCTGTCCCGTCACTATCTTGCAAGTACTTGGCCTCCGCTCAGTGCACTTGTAACACCTGTGGAACTCGTGACACAGTGGCAGGTTGGGTGCCATTGCCTGTAAAGAGCGTGCAGTCGAAAGCTGTTTACATCTGTCTGCTTGCTGCCAGCCCCAGCCAATACCGGCAGACACATGCAGAGGGGTCCAGTCAGAGTGAGGAAACGGAACAGACACCCCACCCCGCAGCGAAAGCTGCACAGTGCCACTCTGGGGTTCTTTCCTCACTCCTGAAACCGCTCAGCAGCCTTGTGGCCACTACGTTGTCACTGAGTTCTACACGGGACACTCTGTTCTCCTAAAGACCTGGTCGGGGCATTCCAAGCCTTGGCCCTGTCCCCCGGTGCCACCTGCCTGTGCCGCTGAGAGACCCCAGCCAGCCTGTGACAGAGGCCAGGCGTACCTCCTCCCAGTCACCCCAACCAGGCTTTCCAGGGCACCCTCTGGCCTCTGAGAAGGAACAGGATCTTCAGCCCCCAGCACCAGCCCAAGGAAGGCTGTGAGACTGATAGAAATGTCCCGGAAGGGGCGACCTTGGGCCTGAGTCCCAGTGGCAGCAACTGTCCTGACTTAGTACGTCGTTCCAGACGGCGCCAGACACAGGCCGCCTCTACCTCTGGAGGCGCTGACCTACGACGCATGCTGATTCTGGGGGCAGGCGCCCCCTAACAGACAAGGTCTGTTGTAAGGAACACTTTCCAGAATGTTGTGCATTATGTTATTAAAACTAATGTTAAATATTTGCTGTTCAGATTGGCTTCTGTGCTGATTTTGCACAACTGTAGCACTGTATATTTTATCTAACATTTCTGTGCCAAAAAGTTCATTTTACTGTTTCCCTAACACATGGTCTTGATTATGTTTCTGGAATAAAACTCCAGCTCCTGGATTGATAGGAATAAGGGTTTAGCAGCACGGCCCCTGGCTGTGCGCATCCTGCACCCCATAGTTCGGCCCCATGGTTCACCCCCGTGCTGAAATGCAGCAGGTCAGCTGTTTGGACCACAAGCCACTGTGTGTCGCCAGCCGGATTGCGGTCACTTCCGATGCATCACGGAGCCTTACTTTTTGTTCTTAAGTCTAACAACCAAGTTCAGTGGACTTCCTTACACCCAGAGTTTTTACAGAAGTCCAAAGGAGAAGGAAAGGGGTGCGGGTTTCCCTGAAGAGGGCCAAGCCACCCTGTGGATGAATCCCCGCCGGAAGCTGCCAGGGTCCCCTCTGTCCACGTGTGTCCCTGTGCTGCTGGGGGAGTCACGCTGCAGGTCCCTTCCCCATCACTGAGGACACAGGTGCCCGCTGCGGGACCCGTGATGGTGGGTGGCATGCTTGTCACCAGACTTTGTTGAAAATTCGAGGAAGGAGCCCAGAGGCAAAGATTTCCAGGGCCGGGGAAGGAGACCGGTCTTCAGCATCCTGGAAACAGAGCCTTGGCCTGCAGCAGCCTTGGCCCCTGAGCCCTGGCCTGAGGACGGGAAGCCCTGTGCCTGGTTGGTGTGACCCGACCTCTGGGAGGAGCAAGCCTGTTACATGTGGGTGCTGCTGGCCATGCGGGGCAGGAGTCGCTGGGAGGAGCAGGCAGCAGGTAGACAGGACCTGGCCGGCCACTGGTGTAACTGTCCGCGTAGTATCCTAACCACCCTCTTCTGTTAAGGTTTACAAGATAGAATTTTTAAGCAAATATGTTTAATTTTCTAAAATCTCTTGTATTAAAATTTTCTTTTGGAATAAGCTGTGGTAATTTTGTTACAATCTGGTTGAGACAAACCTCTTTACAGTGACAAAATAAAATGGCGACATTTTATAAGTTAGATGCCCAGTGTGCGGTCGTTCTTTGCCTTAGTTCTTCAACAGCTGGGGATTTAGGAGAACTTCTAACATACATGGTATAAAAACACTTCTGGAAAGCTCATTCCCCATCTCACACAGCATCTTGGACAACAGGACTCAGATTAATAGCAATTTTGTTTGAGTTAAATGAAACAAAATCCCATTGGGAGGTACTTGTGTCTTAGGCAAATCTGGATAAACTGGGATGGATTCCAGATTCCATACAGGAAAACCACCTTTCCTGGCAGGTTCCTAGCCACTCACCACCTCCTAAGCAGATCGTTACTGGGCACCTGCTGTATGCCAGGGTACCCTGCTGTATGGGCACAGGGTAGGGAACAAGACAAAAAGAGTCCCCCGTCTTAGACTTACATTCAAGTGAGGCAGACAAGCGGGGTTATTTTGTCTTCAGTGAACCATCCAGGTAATTACAGAGTGGGGGAAGCATCACCAGGAGATAAAACAGGATCAGGGAGTGAACAGAGGCCTGCGGGTCCACCCCGCAGGCCGGGCTGGCGTCTCAGCCCTGGCACCGCCAACACGGCGCTGGGTGTTCATGCTAGGGCGCTGTGTGCAAGGCAGGGTGCTCGGCAGTGATCCCTCCCGACTGCAGCACCACTTTTGTTTATGGCCAGATCTGTTCCCAGGCGTGGCCAGATTTCCCAGGTGGGGACTTGAGAACTACGTCTCCAGAGGTCCTCTTTGTCAAAGTGATGCTAACCTGACACCAGGAGAATGAGAGAGAGGTTGCACTGCCCCCCGCCACATAACAGTTTAAAATGGAGCAAGGTAACATCGTTTTCACCTAATTATGATCACCAAAGAATAGGAAAATATCATCAGGATTAGAACGGCCAGACAGGACAGGCTCCCACCAGGGCCCCAGCAGGGCGTCCCATAGACTTCGGAGGGGCTGTGGCAGGGTGAGCGTCCCAGCACAGCGTCACCTGCCCCATCTGCAGGTGGGTAAGTCGCCCTGAGTGAGTGAGCGGGCCTGCAGGTCACTCAGCCTGGGGACGGAGACCCGCCACGTGTGACCTGGCTCATCCCGGCCTCACCCCGTCTCCCCCTCCATGCCCCGGTCTGCAATCTGTGTGAACAGGACTCCCTCATGTCCTCAGCCTTCCTCAGTCGCCCGTCTTGGTGTCCCAGCCATTTCCAGACACCCTGGCCTTGCAGAGACAGAGAAGACAGAGACCCCTGAAAGACCTCTCAGCTAGAGGCCGCACCCCCAGGCACACTTTCTGCCTTTGTCGCCCGTAATGAGGGGTGAACCCAAGGCCTTTGCATTTTGAGACAAGGTTTCATTAAGTCTGAGATATCCAGGTTGTGTTTCCCTATTTCATGCCACGCCACCTTCTTAAAAACATGGGCTATCATGGAAATGTGTCCCCTAATGTTTACTTGCTGGAATCGGTCCCTGGCCCACCAGTGTTGGAGATGGGGCATCACCAGCGAGGGCAGGGTTCTCAGGAGGACTTGCCTCCTACTGCCCGCTTGCTCTTTGGCCCTTCCACCCAGGGGTGACACAGCAGAGGACCCTCACAGACACAGGCGACGGTTCCTCCCCAGCTCACGCCGTCTGCCACACCCATCTCTGCCTCAGCGTGGCCTTCCTGCTGGCCTTGCCAGCACCTGCTCTCTGGCCTCCCCATGTCCCTAGCTGTCCTGACCCTTCCTGATGCAGCAGCAGCACCATCCGCACCAACTCTGGAGTCCCCAGGTATCCTGTGTTCCCATGGCAACAACCCTGTGTCCCTGGGATCTCCAGTCTGTTCTCCAGGTACTGCCCTCCTCCGTACTCCTGCCAGCTTGCTCTCCCAGCACTGGTTCCAGGGCCCCCCCCTGTCCAGACATCCTGGACTCCCCAGCCCTCCTCCGGCCTCCCTAGGGGCCACAGGATCCCAGAACCAGCCACACCTAACTCTTCTGCCGGCATCAGCGCTGTCACACAGGAGGGGGGAAATGTCTACACTTGACTACTCCTGCCCCCGCTCCCCCCACGGGCCTCCCCTTGTCCCTCACCTCTGCTTTGTCCCACACTCCCCGCAGGTTACTTTTACATGCTGTCCGCCCTGGCGCAGCACAACAAACCGGGTGAGCCCTCGTGTGTCCCTTAGAACTTCCTCTTAACCCCATTGAAAATATAAAACAAAAGGAAATGAATTGACGCACTGAAAATACTGTTTCAGCGTGCAATCCATGTTTTAAAATGAGACATCTACATTTGGGGGCATTAAGGCAAACTCTGGTGCATATTTGACACTTCCTGCACACATCTTGATCTGGACCAATCATTTCCGGGGCTGGGCAGCTGCACGGTTGGAGACTTCTGTGTGGGTCCCCACCCTGCGTGGCAGCCCCGTCTCCGTAGACTACTGGCCGCACTGCTTCATTTTCTCCCCTAACCGGCTCCTGCCCTTGCCCTTCCCCGGGTGTGCAGCTGGCACCACAGCGCACTCTGACCCTCACTCCCACCGCCGGTGACGTCACACCCTGGCTCCGCCTGGGAGGTCTCAGGTGTGCCGTGGCCAGCGCCCTCCACTGTGCGCCACCGTCTGATCCACCCTCCCTGGGACACCGAGTGTGACGCCGCTCTTGCCCTTCCCTTGGTCACAGCCCTGCTGAGGTCTCCCCTCCTGGTCACGTGCCCCTGCAAACCAATACGACCCCATCCCTGCCCTGGGTAATGTTTCTGTGTTACCTAAAGGGCTGAGACAAAGGACATCACCACCCCTGTACAGAATCCCCACCTGCCCGCATGCTGGACTCTTCAGAAGCTTCAAAAATGCCCCCACCCACCTCCTTTGTCCCTCACAGCCTCCTTTCCTGAGGCCCCAAGTCCGTCACTGGCCCTGGCCTCGGCCGGCTGCTTCCCCAGAGGGCACCTGGCCTCTGACATGGCCTGTGCCCGCAGTGTGACTGTGCCCTGGGACTAAGCTAAGAGGTCAGAGCTGCCATTTTGCATGTTGTTCGTACCTGAGTCCCAGCCCAGGGATCCTGGTGCCACCTCGAGGTACTCAGTAAATCTTGGCTGGGTAGGTGTGTGGGAGCCACTTTCTACCACTGCAACAAAGTGCCTGAAAGAGGCGCCCCGAAGGAGCCGCCCAGGGGCTCCAGAAGCTTCTTTCGGCCCGGTCATGTCAGGGCCGGTGGTGAGGTGAGAGGGAAGGTAAAGGAAGCTGCTCAGGGCAGGGGGACAGGAAGGAGGAGCCAGCTTTGCACACCTGGCAAATGGGTCCAAGCCGAGGGCCGAGCCTCTTGTCCCTGTCACCAGAGTCCCCAGCTCCGGACACTGCTGTTTCTACAGCGGAGCTCGTGGGGGAACCATCCCAGAGCCAAGGGCCCAAGAACATAGTTCACCTATTTGGCTGTGAGTCCTAACTTACACGCCGCCTCTCCCGGCATCTGGATAGAGAGCGAACGTCGGGGCTGGACGAGGACCGGGCCAAGCCTGACTCTGCTGCTTGCTGCAAGTCCTCCGCTCATGTCTCCCTGAACTGCCCTGTGCTCCTCTGTGAAAGGGCCAGCTGGACGCAGGTGGGCTGAGACGTAGATGACTAACAGCCACCCTAGTCGGAGAGTCGGGGGAGGAGGAGGAACACGCCCAGAGCCACACAGCACTGCAAAGCAAACTGAGGCAGGAAAAGGAAGCGCTTGAGGGGCTGTGTCCGCAGCGGGTTCGGGCTGCCATGCCCCAGCCTCCCCTCTGCTCCCCAGGCACTGGGGACGTGGAGAAGCAGCAGCTCGGGGGAGACTCATCTTTTCCAGAAAGAACGTCCGTCCACACAGCACTGTGTGCATGTCTCGACTTCCACATTCGCTGTCCCCTGGCCGTACACAGCCTATTCTGTCTCCTTCTACTCTTTTTCCTAATCAGCAGTACTCACAACGTGGTGTTCTCTGTCTTACATACTCAGGGGGTTCGGGGGGCGGGGAAGCAGCGGGATGGATCAGGGAGGTCCCATTTACACAGGTTTGGGAGCTTGTGAGTCCCTGCCGCTAAGGAGATCCCTTCCCCGCCAGGACACCCACACCGCGCCCGTCTGGCCTGGGTCGGGTCCCACCGTCTCGGTGTTTGCCGTCCTGCAGCCTCTGTCCCCAGCTCCTCGCCTCCCACAAGGCACATTCTCTGCGGCTGGCACGCGAGCACCATCACCACACCCAGAGGGCCTGCTCAGGCCAGGTCCCTGCGTGCTGCCCCAGCGTCTGCTCCTGGAGATGCCTTTCCCACAAGCTCCACAGCTGCCCTGTCCCACTGTGGGGTGACAAGGAGAACCAGAGCAGCAGAGAAAACTGCAGAGGGGCAGAAGCACCTTCTGGAACCCCTGTGCCATTTCAGGGGGTGTAGGGTCCTCTCCCACTTCCACCTGTGCCTGCTGCCCTCCTTTTTCAGGCTCTGGCCCAGACCTCTTCCAATATACCTGGAGCCTTTCTTTCCCCTGTCCCCCTTGACTCTTGAACCTACCTTCCTGCTCTTCTTCCTAGGACTTAAGCATACTTTACCTGCCCCAGGCCCTTTGTACATACCCATGCCCTGGCCTTCCCTGCCTCACTCACATCCTTTGGGTTCAGTTTCCAGAGAAACCTCCCCATCTTCCCCATCAGTGTGTCACAGACACAGCAACACAATCTTTAAGTTGATTTCATGGCAGCTGCCACTGCTAGACTTTAGAGCAGGTGTGGCCAGACATGTGGCCCGTGTCTGTGCCTGGAGATTCACAGATGCCACAGGTACCAAGGTCAGGCACGGAGTCCCCCACCTGTCTACCCTCTGCCTAGAGAATCTTACCCAGTCCTCCAAATGCTGCCCAGACACTCCTGACTCCAACGTATTGAGCCCTGGACTCTCCCATGTGGGGGTCTACACTGCTCTCAAACCTGGTGTGGCCCAGCCAGAACCCCCGAGGTGTCCCCCAAACCGGCTCCTCCTGCAGCCTCCACCTGGCTGTTCAGGCTCAAATTTTCTCCATACCCGAGTTCCCTCCTTCCATCCTCTCCTTCCCACAACAGCCGAGGTCATAAACTTTTATTATGATTAGGTGATTTTTAGCTCTATTTTTCCTGACTCAGTTGTGTATCAACAGTGGGACGCCGTCTAGGGGCAGGTGCGGGACAGCGCTAACTCCACCTTGGGGACCGCCACACACAGCACAGTACACACCGCCAGGGTTGCACATCAGACGTGGGTCACAGTCACATGCACTGCGGAGACTCGCAGCGGGACGCAGCCATTACTGACAACAGTGCTCCAACCCGGACCCGAGAGGACGGGCATTTCTCATTACTGTGCAGATGTACAAGTTGTCCTATTTATTAAACTTGGGCTTTATTTCATAAGTTTAAATAGTTGTGTTACTTATGCAATTAACTATGTATTTTATGCTCAGTCCAAGACAATTCCTCCTCCTGCAGCGCGGCCCGGCACGCTGAAAGCTTGGGCACCCTGCTCTGGAGCCCAGGGCCTCGTCGGTTCATTCGCCATTGTGGGACACAGGAGATGTTCGGGGGCTGTCGGCACAGTGAACGATGACCAGCCACCTTTGGTCTCTCGTCCTTCTCTACTGGTAAAAAGCACGAGCATCCTATCTTCATCCAAGGTGCTTCTCTGAACAGCTGCCCAAAAAGATGCTGATCAAGCCCTGGGCCCTGAACCGTGAAGGCCCCAAGAGCAAAGGCTGGGACCTGCATCTCACTTCTTGCCACCTCCCAGCTCTCCTCTGCCCAGGCAGGCGCTCCGCGGGTGGGGGTGCCGTGTGGGTCTGCACAACCGCATCCGTCTTTAGACAGCTGCTCAGGAGGCTGCAGACCCCGACGCAGGCCTTGAACCGGGAGCTGGGGGACATGTCAGCCACAAAAGCATCTCTGACTCACCAGACCTGTTTCCCCTCATCCAAGGGACATCCTCCAAGCTATTACCGAGGCCAGGGGTTCAAGAAGCAGAGATCTTTGAGAGAACCCCAAGTGCTGTGTCACTGCAGAGGGGCTCCTTGGGAAAGCTCCGTTGGTGGGAACCTGGCCAGGGTAAGGAAGAGGAAGCCCAATCCAGTTCTGCCCGGCCTGGAAGTGTTTGTGTGCTGGGTTTCATAACATCTTTTTTTATTCTCTGAGAAACACCAGCATTTGCCTGTCCAGCTTGAAATGAATTAGGCAGTTTTGAGTAGGTGCCTCTGTCAAGGGCCATGAACACTTTGGAGAATAATTTTGATTCATTTCTGCAGTGCTACAGCAAGATCTGAAAAGCACCTTGTTTTCTTCCTTTGCTCATAGTTCCTGTAACCTGCACCCATCTCTGTGTCTGGAGATTCACAGATGCCACGGGTGCCATCTTCCTATTTAAAACTGCTCAAGGTCAGGCACAGGGCCTCCCTGGTGTCTACACTCTCCCTAGAGAATCTTACCCAGTCCTCCAAATGCCGCCGACACTCCTGACTCTCCAGTGTATTGACCCCCGGACTCGCCCATGTAGGGGTCTGTGGTAGTCAGAAGGGATGGGTGAGGGAGTACATTAAATACAGGACACATAAAATAAAGTTATTTTATGATAATTACCCACAGTCAAATGCAAAGAAGTCCAAGAGATTAACTGTACACTAGAAGTCCAAAACATTCAACCGAGGGCCTACATCGCAGCAGTTTCCCACACAAGTCCAGCTAAAGGCTTAGAGTCCCAGGCGGTGTCCTCCTCAAGTTCAGCCAGCGGCCTGGAGTCCACGGCAATGTCTCATGTTGGTCCGTACTGAAGGTCTGCACCTGGAGGGCCCAAAGGCCAGGGGTGCAAGCCAGAAAACCTATGCTGGTGAGATGAAGGATTTGTATCACCAGGCTGAGGGATCCACATTGGAGCCAGGAGGCGATGCTCACGGTGAAGGTCAGCGCTCCCCTGATGAAAGCAGCAGCCATTCCCGGGGACAGCGAGGTCCCACCCAAGCTCCTCCTCTGTTGAGAACAGCCCAGTTCACATCAGGAAAACCATCCACAGCAAGATTAAAGGTCCCAAGCTCCTCCTCTGTTGAGAACAGCCCAGTTCACATCAGGAAAACCATCCACAGCAAGATTCTCCTAGAAAATCAACAGGCCAAGATCTTCCCCTCCAGTTCTCTTTCTATGGCTCTTGGTCACAATCCTCAGGTGGATCCTCCGTGCCCAGACCATGCTGATTCAATTCAGCTGGGCGTTACACATTGCCCATTAGTCAACCCACTACAGGGTCTACACAGTTCTCAAACCCAGTGTGGCCCAGCCAGAACCCCCCGAGGTGTCCCCTGAACTGGCTCCTCCTGCAGTCTCCACCTGGCTGTTCAGGCTGAAACCTTCTCCACGCCTGATTCCCTCCTGCCATCCTCTCCTTCCCACGACAGCCGAGGCATCAGCCAGCCCTGCCGCCTCTGCTTCCCAGACCTGCCTGACAAAGGCTCATTAGTGTCCCGACCTTCGGGTCCACCCGGAACGTCAGCACAGGTGCTCTCAGCTGAGGTCGCACTCGGTTAGAATGGGCCGTGACCCAGGGACTGCAGCCCTTTGGAGAGGACACAGACGCACGGAGGAGGCCGTGTGAAGACAGCGACGCGGCCCGGGCCGAGGAAGGCCAACACTGCCAGCAGCACGGGGAGCTGGGAGGAGGCCGGGAGGAGCCTGCCCGGGTGTGCAGAGGGGCCGACTCCACCCACACCCTGACTGCAGGCTTCTGGCCCCCAGGTTTGCTGGAGAGTGAACTTCTGTTATTTTAAGCTACCGAGTTCAGAGTCACTTTTTTCAGTAGCCCTGGGAAGAGACAGACCTTCCAAACCCAGTCTCACTGCGCTGTGGTCACCACCGGCCCTCATGGGGTATCCAACGGCCTTCTAGCTGGTCTCCATCCCAGCCCCACCTTCTCTCCCCAGTGTCCCAGTGCTGCATACGTCTATACGCAGCGTAGGCTTACAGGGTTATAAGTGCATAAGCAGATGTAAGTTCTCACAGGGACGTGCCTGTCTTACATGTGTGCTATACGCAGTATGGCTGCATCACGAACGAAGAGTATTCCCTTCATCCCACGAAGTGGCCCTGCCCCAACCCACCAGGACCCACTTCCTGCTTCCGCCGCCACAGACCGCTCATTTGCTGTACAGCAGGCACCCGACACATCTGGCTTATTTTGCTCAGCATCATCTTTCTGAGGCTCGAGCATGGTGGCCATGGGTGTCAGTAACCCATTCTGAGATCAACTCCAAATTCACGGTGCTCCCCAAACCCGGCCTCTCACACCCTTCCTCCAGCTCGGGGTCTCCTCTGCAGGGATGCAGCTGGGGACCTGGCCTCCCTCAGACTTGCTTTCCCTGCACTCCCCACCGTCAGCAGCTAGAAACACAGGAAGTGCTGCTCAGTCTTCCTTTCTGGCGCACCTCTCACCCCCAAACTGCCAGCAGTTCTGTCAGGGCCCTTCCAGCCTCCTCCCAGTCTCCTCCCAGCCTCCCTCCAGCCTGGCTACTTGCCCCTACTACTTCAAAGTCTCATTAACAGTGTAGCTGATCCCTGCTTCTATCTTTGCCCCCTGCTGATGATTTTTCAATCCAACAGCCTAAAAAAATTCCATCAGAACATGTCGCTCTTAAATCCCTCCTGTGGCTCCCTGTGGTGGCTCATCTTGATTAATCTTGATTGTCAACCTGATTGGCCTGAGAGCTGCCAGGGGGATTAGTAAAGCTCACTTCCGGGTGTGTCTGGGTGGTGACGGGAGTGTCCGGGCCCCTTCCTCTCTAGCGCCTTTCCTTTGGTCTTCTTTCTGGGCTGCTGTGACCTGAGCGGCTTTGCCCCACGCTCCCCTCTGCCATAACATTCCTGCCTTTGGAGCCAGGGGACCATCAACTATGAGCTAGATTAGAAGCCAGGTCGAGTCAGGTATTTCATCCCAGCCACAGGAAAGCTAACCGACTGCGCTCTCCATTTCTCTTAAAGCAAAAACAAAAATCTTTAACAGTGGCCTGTAAGGTACCAACCAGGCAGCAGCTCCTAGTGGCCTCCTGACCTCATCTCTCAAGCTTGTCCCACTCTGTTCCCTCGGCCACGCCGA
>NW_022900946.1:12347627-12356964 GCF_012274545.1 Fukomys damarensis | reverse complement strand
TTTTTTGGGTGGTACTAGGGATTGAATCATGGGTCTTCTCATTAAAATACATTCCCAACCCCTTTATTTTTCTGAGACAAAGTCTTAGTCACTGAGTTGCTCAGTCTGGACTGTGTGGTCCTCCTGCCTCAGCCTCCCAGAGTGCTGGAATTATAGGCATGCACTTCCATGTCCAGCTGGTGATGGCTTTATCACACCTGGGGGTGTTGGTAGAGGTCAGGATGCTGCTAAACATTATATAACGCACAGGGCAGCCTTCCCACGACCAAGAATTATCCGGTTAAAATGCTTGTGGTGCTGAGCTTGAGAAAGCCTGCCCTATGTGTCACTATGGCTTGTTCTCCAAACTCCTAAAGCTTTTGCTAGAATGTTCCTCTACCCATGGGGCTCCCCACCTCCATTTGCATGACCATGTACATGACCTTTGCATGAAGGGCTCCTGCCCACCTCCCTGCCTCTGTCTCTGCGTCACAGACACACCGCGCACCTTACTCACTTGTGCCCTTCTCTCCCTAGCCAGCTTGCTCACTTCTGCAAGTCAGGGACTTCTGTCTCTTGCCCTCCTAGATTTCTAGCCCTTGAGCAGGTGCTCAGCCCACACTGGTTGGTTGGACAGATAGCCAAATACCAGACTCAATAAGAGGGAAAATCATAATGGAAATTTACCACTGTGCCCAGCAATTTTACTTGCTCTTTGTATTTGTCAGCCTTGTGTTCCTACAATGAGATCCTTGAGGCAGCTAACTTTATATAGAGATAAGGTTTATTTAGCCATAGTTCTAGGGGCTCAGACCTCTGCTGTCTCACTTCATGCTGCTGACAGCAGGGCAAGCAGATGACAGTATCATGCACCAGGAGTGTAGAGAGGATGTGTGGGGCTCGGCTCGCTCCTGTCCCGAGGTCCTCTTGGGAGATCAAAGGCTCACAGGGAGCCGCGTCAGGCCCCAGTGATCTCAGAGCCTCTAGCACATTCCTCTGCCCCAGGGAGCAAGCATTGCATCACGAGGGACCCTTGGGGGACACACAGACCACATCCAAGCCACAGCGCTCTCCTGTATTGACGATGAAGTAAGTGTGTGAACGAGAAAGTCCCAGCAGCTGCCCAGAAACCCAGGCAGGAAAGGCAGACACTTCCTCTGCCTGTTTGACTTGTGAATGGTTCATTTTCAAGATCTAGTGTTTTAGGCCAGGCATGGTAGCACACGCCTGTAATCCCAGCAATCGGAAGGCTGAGGCAGGAGGATCACTGTGAGTTCGAGACCAGCCTGGGCTACATAGTGAGTTCCAGGTCAGTCTCAACTACATGGTGAGACCCTGTCTCCAAAACAAACAAACAAACAAACTAGTGTTTTGCTGTTGAACAGGAAGTGCAGTCTGAGTTTCAAAACAGCTTGCCATTGTCATCAAACAGAGAAAGCTGGGGTGAAGAGGAAATTCAGAGGCAGAAGTTCCACATGTTTCAGGAAGAAAACTGTGGCAATATTCACATACAAACCCTATGTCACCGGCCAGAGGAAAGTGCTGCACAACAGTTTGAATAGGCAAAGTTTTAATTTTCCTCTTGACCCCTTAAACTAAAAAGTGACCAGCAAATCAGTACCAGTACCGCTTTAGCTTTGGTGTGGGAGACAGGTGCTCCCTCCATAATTCCAGCCCAAGAGTTTCTGGGAGGAGGGAGACCCACAGAAGAAGTCTCTGAAAGGGGCCAGGCTGTGCCATTAGCTTCTCCTGGCTGCAGTGCCCCAAACCTCTTCCTTGCCTCTCCTTGGCAGCAAAAATTCACAGCAAACTTGTAGTCTAGCGTTGTGCAGAAACAATGAAGTGTATTCTTCTATGCCGTTTGCATTACAAAACATGCCCACCAGGAATTTTTTTAAATAATGAGATTTTCAAAAGTAGAACTTTTATTTAGATTTATATATCTTCCTGATGAACTCCTGAATGTGTCCCAGGGGACCCATGGTCTCCATCTTGGTAACCATTGTACTAGGTGAGCTTGTGAGATTGCTCTCAGCTGCCTGTTTACAAGGAATCTTGGCAAATGAACTGGAGCTTCTCAGCAGTGAGAAGGTCCGTCCCAGGAGGGCCACCACCCCCAAAGCTGCCACCAGCCACATTCACCAAAGTGGAGGCTTTGGAACAAGAGAATGCAGGACAAAAGACAGCCGAGGCTACTTCCTTTCCATCTGTGTGTTCTCACCCCTTCTGCCACCTCCTTCTAGAGCTTTCTGTTGAAGACTACTGCCCTTGGCCGAGCTGAGTAGCTCGGCTAAAGAAACACATAGCAGGCTGCCTGCAGATGCTGAAGCTTTTCCCAGTAGCAGTTCCTGTGCTTCTGGCAGCCCCTGTAGCAGTGCTATGGCTTGAATGTCCCCAAAGGTCCACTGTGATTGGAAGCGTGGCCTCAGGTGTCAGTGTGGGAAGTGGTGTAGACCTTTAAGAGGTGGGGCCTAGTGGGAGGTGCTTAGGTTATTGGGGCGTGTCCTGGGGAGGGCTAGGGAGACGCCAGTATCTTTCCTTGTGCTTTCTGGGTCAGCGTGAGATCCTTTGTTCTCACACTACCATCTGCCTGGGGTCCCCACCTGTGTCATGTAACTGCTACACCCAAAACTCGGTACAACAAATTACTTCTCAAGTATTTAGTTATAGTAACGCAAAGCTGACTGATACTGAGACACCCAGTGTTTGTGGGACAGATGTCCCTGAGGTCATAGATTGTTTCCCAGCTTCTTTGCAGTAAAGAGACATCATCGTGTCAGTAGAAATAAGTGTAATTTATGAGCCGTGCCTTTAAGAAGTATGGTGCCTGCCCCTCTCCCCTTTTCTCTTTCCTGCTGGATGAGATTTGGCCACAGAGGGTATCATCGTGGGCCCATGGATGAGGGAAAGACCTAGGAAGCCAGAGCAAGGTGATAGCAAGGACTTGGCTCTTTGACAATTTCTTAGGCAGCTCTGTGTCTCTTACTCAGCAGCAGTTACTCGATGTCTCTTATTTATAGCTGAAAATATGTCAATTACACAAGCAATGAAAAGCCAGAGAAAATTCAGGGAGTGTTCGCCAGATGCATGGGGCCCAGGGGTTGTGTCTTAGTACTCAGTATGCCACGGCCTCGCAGGCATTCAGTCTGGACAAGGTTAAGGCGGCACACAAAGCTGGTCTCACCCCTCCAAAGGGTGTCCCTGGGAGCAAAATGATGTCATCTGGATCAAACAAGACAGAGAGATGAGTGGTCATCGGGAGTAGAGGACGGGAGGGGGCCTAATAATGACTGCAGGCTTCTTTCGGGGGTGAGCAAAAAAATATATTGTTGTGACGGTTGTACAGCCATATGATTATGCAAATTACAGAACTGTATATTTCATAGCATGTGAATTGCATCTCCAAAAGGAACGAACAGAGACACACGCTGTGGTGTAGATGAACCCTGAACACAGTGCTAAGTGTGAGAAGCTGGAACCAAAGGCCACACACCCTCTGGGTATGTCCATCAGAGACAGTCGTGATCAGCACATTCAGAGCCAAACTAAATCAGTGGTTGCCAAGGAGGGGGACGGAGGAATTGAAGGATTGCCCGGGAGTACAGGATTCTTAGACTGTGGTCAAGGCTGTGCCACCTCTGAATATACTAAAAACCAGTCAACCACACACTTTCAATGGGTTGACTGATGTTATATGAATTTTTAAAATCCTTCAGTAATTCACCATTGTCCAAATTCAGGCATCTCCGCATACCCTGACAAAATTTTGCTACAGCCAAAGAGTACATACTGATGATCTTCTTAAAGTAACTCTTTCCTTAATGGATGAATTTTTTGGAAGAAGAACTTCCTATCACTCCAATATATGAAAAGCCAGTATTATTCACAATGGTCAAAACGTTGAAATGACCTCAATGCGCATGTGAGAGAAAAACCCAGGTTCTTGCTTATAAGCTTCACAGGTTCTGATGGGTCAGTGTCTGTGCCGCCTCCTTATTAAATATTTTTAATTTCTAGTAATAACAAAAATCTCAGTTAACCTCTAAGACTCATCTGAAACATGCTTTCATTGTTTTTAAAACATGCATTGGGCTGGAGGTGCAGCTCAATTCCCAGCGCAGAGCTGGGGGAGAGGGAGGGAGAGAGGGGAAGTTAGAAGAGTGTGTGTCTGAGGGCAATGACTTAAGTGCCTTAAAGTTAGAAAAAGACGCCAAGCACAAAGTCAGTAAAGGGAAGGAAACGCCACTAGCTGTATAAAGATGTAAAGAAACCAAAACAAGTTATCGACATGGATGGCGAACTTTCAATCAGTTCAGCAGCTTGTGTTAAATATATACTATATCTCTGTAAAGCCCCTGAATGAAACCAATGGGCAAAACTGTCTGAGAAGCAGCAGAACATCTGCAAAGCTCTTTTTGTTATTTTTGCAGTGCTGGGGATCAAACCCAGAGCCCGGCAAATGGGAGGCAAGTATCTAACACTGAGCTACACCTTCAGGACTTAGATACCTCTGTATCTATTAAAATAATGGAATCTATAACCTAAAAGCATCTCACAAGATGCAGGCCCAGAGTGCTTCACTCGTGAATTTCATCAAATATTTAAGGCATCCAAAGTACAAATGTCATTCAAACTCTTTCAAAAGAGGCGGAAAGAATTCTTCCTAAGCAGCATGACTCATAAAAAAGTCAAGCAAAGAGATTAAAAGAAAACTAAAGAGCAATATCTCTCATGAATATGTATGTAAACAGCTTTAAAATATTCAAAAGTCAAATCAAGCAACCATGTAAAATTTCTATCAGGAATGTGATACTGCATTAATATCTCAAAAGTACAATCCACCATGGTAAGAAAATAAAGATGAAAAACCATACGATCATCTCAATGGATGCAGAAAAGGCTTCAAATGTCTAATGTATTTGGGGTGAAAGTTCCTAAAAAATTTGATAAAGTGTACCCACCAAAAGAAAGAAAGAGAGGCACAGACAGACAGACCCACCCTACCCATCACATGATGCTGAATTGGAAAGAAGCTTTCCCAGAAGACTGAAAACAAGTAAGATGTCTGCCTATCTACTTTACCTCCAGTAAAATGTTAAAGTTCCAGCTGTTAAAAAAGAAAGAAAAAGAAAAAGAAAAGATGCAAGGCTTAGAAAGGAAGAGCTGAAAGTATCACTACTTATAAGCTAAATAGAGCAAGCCCTAAGAATCTACCCACCAAAAAAAGATCGACTTCACCAAATGAGTTTAGCCACGTTGCAGAGTATGAGGTCAACATACAAGTCAACTTATTTCTGTGAGACCAACAATAGCTGAAACCCAAATTCTAGATACATGAAACTTCTTTATTGAGTGGTATCAATGTAAAGACAGAAATATAGAAGAAAGTAACAGAACAGAGTGCCCAGAAATCACCCTCAGTTTCAAGGTCAAATGGTTCTCAACAAGGGGCTGAGTCTAATTTCAATAAAAGGTCATAGAAAAACTGAATGGTCACACCCAAAAGCATCAATTTGTACTCTTCCTCACAAGATACACAAAAACCAACCCAGAATAGATTCAAGACCTAAATGTAGGGATGGGGATTTGACTCAGGGGTTCCACTGCCTGCCTCACAAACACAAGGGCCCAAGTTCGATACCCACTACCAAAAAACAAACAAACAAACAAACACCTAAATGTAGGAACTAAAATGCTAAGGCTGTCTTACAGGAAAACAAGGGTAAACACCTTGTGGCACTACATTTGGCAGGGATTTCTTGTATATAACACCAAAGGCAGAGGCAACACAAGAAAAGATAGAACTTGAAAAATCAAGAATTTTGTGGTATCAAAGGCCTAAATAACTGATCAGTACAGCAACCCATGGAATCAGAAAATACCTATAAATCATATCTAAGGATGGATATCCATATCCAGAATATATAAAGAACTGAAAACTCAACAAGCTGATTCAAAAAAGAGCAAAGGACCTGAATAGACATTTCTCCAATGATGACATACAACAGTCAATGAAAATCAGAGCAATGAAAATCCAGACTATGATGAGACACCACCTTACACCCACTATGATGGCCTCTGACAAAAATGAAAATAACCACCCTCGGAGAGGCCCTGGAGGATCTGAAACTCTTGCACTCCATCAGCGGGAATATGAAATGTGGAAATGTGCAGCTGCTGCAGAAAATAGCATGGCAGCTTCTCAAAATATAAAACAATAAAATACACTGCCAGGTGAAGCAGCAATTCTGCTTCTGGATATTTTTCCAAAAGAACTGAAAGCAAGATATGAAAAATATTTGCACACTGGTCAGGGATTTAGCTCAGTGGTTCCACTGCCTGCCTTGCAAGTGCAAGGACCCAAGTTCAATCACTGGTACCAAAAAAAAAAAATTGCACACTCATGTTCACAGCAGAGTCATTCACAATAGCTGCAAATGTGGAAGCAACCCAAGTATCTACCCACACAGACATGGACTAGCACAAAGTGTCCCTTAGTGCTATGGTTCATTTCCGGATGCCTCCCTGAAGCCTCATGGGTCATAGGTGGGGCTTTTCAGAGGTGGCTGGATCTGGAATGTGATGCTGGGATTAAGGGTGTGTAATTACTAAATCAGTCCACAGATTGGTTTGGCATAGTATGGATCACGAGAAGGCCCATCCCAGGTGCACAGCTACACACCTTAAGAGCATGTAGTCTCAATACAATATAAGGGACAAAGAGAGGGCTGCTGTCATCACTTGCTGCTTTCTCAATACTGTGCTACTTTGCTGCTTTGGGCCTTCTGCCTGCCATGAACTGTTTCTCCTCTGCCATGTGCCACCCTTCCTTGGAGCCAGCCAAGTATGGACTGAAACCTCTACAAACTGTGAGCCAAAATAAACCTTTCCTCCTGTAACTTTGGGTGTTGGGCATTTTGACTCCACAATGAGAAAAGTAACTAAGACACTCGGCTTAAAAAGGAGGGAAATCCTGATGCATGCTGCAACCTGACTGAGCCTGAGGACATTATGGTAAGGGGAAAGAAGCCAAGCACAAAGAGGCAAACACTGGATTATTGCGCTTGCACATGATACTTAGGGCTCAACATCATAAAGATGAAGGTGAACACACAGTTTCTAGGACGGGGGGATGCAGAGTTGTTTAATGGGCACAGAGTTTCAGTTTTACAAGGTGAAGAGTTATGGAGCTGAGAGTTGTGATGGATACACAACATTCTGAATGTATTTAATACCGCCGAGCTGCACACTTAGAAATAATTAAGATGGCAAATTACGTGTTACATACTTTACTGTAATTTTGTATTAAATGTAAAAATCCTCCACAAAGAAAGCTATAAACATCACTATAAATCTAGACATCACATGTGTAGAGATTCAACACTGTAAATGTGTTAAATTTTCCCCAATTTACCAACAGGTTTCATGCTGTCTCAAAATTTCAGTAGAATTTGTAGAAATTGGTAAGTTGAATGTAAAGTTTATATGGAAATGCAAAGAATTTGCAATAGACAAGATAATTTTGGAAAACCAGTATGGTTTTGACATAGAGAGAGAAAAATATATCAGTGGAATAGAATAGAGAGCTTTAAGCATACTCACTTTTTAAAAATCAATTAATTTCCCCACACCTGACTCACAAGTGCAAGGTCCCGAGTTTGATCCTAGGTACCACCAAGAAATTAAAATTAAACATAAAGATAAATTTTCAAAGACTGTTAAATGGGGAATGAAAAATATTTTCAATAAATAATCCAAGAGAAACCAGACATAGCACCAAGAAATTAAAATTAAACATAAAGATAAATTTTCAAAGAAGTGTCAAAGACTGTTAAATGGGGAATGAAAAATATTTTCAATAAATAATCCAAGAGAAACCAGACATTTATGTACCCAAAAGCATTCTTCAACTCAGTGACGCCATATATAATACTAAGATGAGATATATCCAGGATTCAACACAACTGCTCAGACTATAAAGCTTATAGAAAATATAGACAGATACCCTGCTGGGGGATAGGCAAGGATTTCTTAGACAAGGCACAAAAAGAAATAATTAATAATTGTAAGGTGTTAAGATATACATCAGAATAAAAGCTTGCAAGCACCAAAAGACACCACACTAAGGACACAAAAAGGTAAGCTACTGACTGGGAAAAAATCATGCAATGAACATCTGACAAAGCATTTGTATCCATAATATAGAAACAAGTCTTCAACAAGACCAGGAAATGAAAGCAAAGGACCTGAAGACACCCAATAGAGAAGACACAGGAATATCTAAAAAACATGTATAAATCACTCAATATAGTTAGTTGCCAGGAAAATGTCATTGATTTTGTTTCATTATAAGAATACCAACACATTAATCACACATATTAATGGGATTCACCGTGATATTTCCATACATCTACATCGTGCATTGACCATATCCATCTTACTCTTTTTCTACCCTTGCTTCTCCCCCACCACACCCTTTCCCTTCCACTTAGAGAAATGCAATTTAAAAATCAATGAGATAAGCCAGGCATGGTTGGACATGCCTATAATCCCAGCACTCTGGGAAGCTGAGACAGGAGGATCTGAAGTTCTGAGTCCAGACTGGGCAACTTAGTGACTTAACTGGACCCTGTCTCATAATGAAAAAAAAAATTAAAAGGGCTGGGATGTAGCACAGTCAGAATATCCTGGTGAGGAGTGGAGCCACCACAGCATCACCCCAGCTCTGGCCTCCTGGCTGTGCCAGTACCTGGATCCACATCACAGTGGCACAGGGGGTTATAAAGACCATTGTTCTAAACTCCAAAAGACAGAGCAGAAGTGAACAACAAGAAGAAGACCTCTCTCAGGCTCCTCGATGAAAACTGAAGCCCACTGGGAAAGTGAAGAGAATCTCTGTGGTAAAGGCCCACCAGACCACTGGAGTTGGTAAGGTGGAGGGATCACCACCTCCCATCGGAACCTGGACTATCTCAGGGGAAGGGCAGCTGGAACCTGATGTAGAACCTTGCAGAGTTCAACCCTGCAGGAGGTCAGGGAGCTCAGCCTGGGCCTTCCAGCCAGAAATCAGCCTGAATCTCAGGGGTCTGCTGCTGGTTTGCTGAGGCTAATTGACTTAGAGCTGCCCACTGCTGCCCACACTGTCTATCATGACAGCAGAGATGCACCCTGAAGAAGGCCCTTCATTTTTATTTTTTAAATTATTATTTTTCTTTTCCTCTTATTTTTAATGTTTATTTTTCCCACTCTTTTCAAATTCTTCCTTTTTTCTTTCTCTTTCCCTTTCCTTCCTCTTTCCCACTCAATCTCTCACTCTCCCACAGTGTTCTTCATCTACTTCTTTGTCCTTTCTTTTTTT
>NW_022900946.1:12341309-12347535 GCF_012274545.1 Fukomys damarensis | reverse complement strand
CTCACTTATAACCTTCTCCTATTCTCCTGCCTATCTAAATCCCTCTCTTCCCAACTCCTTCTAAGTCCCCATCCTGAAGGGTAAAGTTGCTATATTGAAGAGTTTATTCACCATAAACATATTTGGGGCTGGTCCTTGATTTTGATTTAATTCACATAGTTAAAGGTAATAGATTAATAACTACCACAAATTGTCATTTTCTATGCTGTGCTTGATGTTATTGTATTGCTGATTGTATCAGTTGGGCTAAGGTGTTGATCTCATCAGTTGTCCTTCCTAGTATTATGAAAATGAGAGTATCTCCAAGTCATTAGAGAATCTAACATAACCACCAGCTATATCTGGAAGATCGAAGTATTAACTCAGAAATTAAACCAAGGATGGTACCAACAACAAAAATACAAATGAGAAAACACCTAAGCAAGGCAAATATACAGACTTCCAGATCACCAAAGGCAAATTCTAGGGAAAACGAGTCTGACAATCAACCACCAGGACGTCCTGAACTCACAGCACAGAAAGTTACAAAACAGATGAAGGAGGCTCTAGAAAATTCAAAATAGAAATAATTTTCCAGATAACTACAGAGATAGTGAGAAGAATGAAAGACATGATTAGAGACTCTAGAACAGAAACAGATTTAAAAAAAATAGATGAGGGTGAAGGGAGGGCAGAGACAAGGGGAAAATTGAGAACCAAGACCACCTGTCATGTAAAGGTACAAGATCCCAGTGAAGAATGTAACTGTACTGTATACCTAAAATGTACCAATAAACTCAATGAAGGAAAAAAAAAAGATGAGGTCAGGACCATGATAGAAACCATGAATGCCCACCATAGGAAAGAAATGGAATCTATGAAACAGATTCAAATAGATAGCCAGGAGATTAAAAACTCTATTGAAAGTGTACACAACACATTGACCCAATCTGAAGATAGACTATCAGATATAGAAGACAGAATGGAGATCAGTGACCATGAAAAGAGATATCTCTTAAAAATTGTAAAGGACCATGAGAAATCAATCCAACAGCTCCTAGATGATGCAAAGAAGAATAACGTAAGATTGATAGGAGTCCATGAAAAAGTAGGAGAAAGTACAAATGCCATAAAAAAAACTGTTCAAAGATTTAATGACAGAAATCTTTCCAAACAGAGCAAAAGAATTTGACATACAGATAAGTGAGGCATATAGGACTCCAACTAGTCATGATCAAAACAACAACAACAACAAAACAAAAACAAAACAAAAAACTACACCTAGATATATAATAATCAAGATACCAGAAACCCAATAGAAGAACAAAATACTACAAGCAGTTAGAGAAATGAAAATATCACATGCAAAGGAAAGCCCATCAGAATCACAGCAGACTTTTCAACACAAACGCTCAGGTCAAGCAGAGCCTGGAATGAGGTATTTCAAGTCCTGAAAGAAAACAACCTCCAACCTAGACTGATGTATTCTGCAAAACTATCTTTCAAAATTGATGGGGAAATAAGATACTTCCGTGACAAAGAACACCTGAGAAACTTCAGGAATACCAAACCAACACTCCAAACATTTCTAAACAATATCCTAGAGAATACCCTGGGTTCAGTCCTCAGGACAAGAAACATAAAATAAAATAAATGCAATACCACTACACATCCCGAAAGGCTAAAAGTAAAGACTCAATCTGACAAGGTAGTTGGGGTGTGGAGTGAGTTATCTCATGGAAAATTATGTAAAATCCTAACAGTAGTCAAGTTTCTCAAAGTTAAGCATATACCATTCCTCTGACTCAGCAATCACTCAAAATACATGAAAATGATTTTATAAAGCCTTGTACAGCTCTGGTCCAGTAATGTTATTCATAATATCCCAAAGCTGGGAATTACCTGATGTCCAACAGTGGGTAATGAGATGTGATACATCCATAAAATGGAATAGCGTTCTGCGGTCAAAAGGACAGAGACCACAAGGACATAACCACAAGGATGGAAACGCCTCAGAAACACATCATAGGAAGAAGGCCACACTCGAAGACACCTGCCATGCAGTTCTACACCGTGAAGCACAAAGCAAACCCCACAGTGGGGAGGTCCAAACTATGGTAGCTAATTGGGTGCAGGTATGGCCAAAGTTTCTCTGGAGATGCTCTGTCCCACATTGAGGCTCAGGTTAGGCACATTTAGGCATTTGCCATTGAACTCTACTTAAAACTTCTGAACACATAAGTGCTCAGGTCTTATCTCAACTGTAAAAGGATTTAAAAAATTTAAAAAGGCTCTTGTTACCTTTGCTGCCTTGTGTGCACCATGTTGTTTCTTCTCTGTGATGCTTGTTCGCCATCCCAGCCTCAGAGCCCACTGAGTATAGACTGAAACCTCTATGAGCTGATAAAAAATCCTTCATGAACAGGAGAGATCAGAAGCAACATGAGGGATTCAGAAGCTCATAAAAACAGGCCACCAACCCTAACATCTTCGAAACAAGATGCATCACCTCACATCACCAGTGTTGGTGACGTGAAGCATTATTTGTGCGGCTGCTGCGCAGCTTACAGGAATACAGCAACCACATATCCAGTTCAGAAGGTCCCCTTCGGCAGCCGCTTATGGAATCAAAACCCGGGATGCAGTATTTCAGCTAGGGAGGGATGGATTTTGAAACTAGTATCAGGATATCCTTCCCCCATTCATGCAGAGATCAACTACCCTGGCACTTATGTTTGGTCTGTAGGAGGATCTGTCTTGCCTTCTCCATAAGCACATCAGGTGCTCGAGTTTGCAACCTGTGGTGCAGCTGCGATACTTACAGGGACATTTTCACTCCATTGGAAAGACTGCAGGCATTGTTTCAAGACCACAAGCACCATAACAAACTTACAAACACTTATCAGGCCTTCAGGGTGCTGAAATGCCGTGGAATGAGAGAGCATTATAGAGGCTTGGTGCCCATTCTTTTCTGTAATGGATTCAGCAATGTTCTTTTCTTTGGCCTTCGAGGTCCCATTAAGGAGCCTCTGCCTACTGCAACAGCTCACAGTGCTCATCTGGTTAATGACTTTATCTGTGGAGGTGCACTGGGTGCCATGTCGGGGTTCTTGTTTTTTCCAGTTAATGTTGTAAAAACTCACATACAGTCCCAGATCGGTGGGGAGTTTCAGTCTTTCTCCAAGGTTTTCAAAACACTCTACCTAAAATGGGACAGGAAACTGACAAATCTCAGGGGTGCCCTTCTGAGTTATCATCTCCCTCATCTCTTGGGGCATAATCAGTGCCAACTTATTAATTCTTGTTAAAGATCTCTTTACAAAAGTCACCAGCGAAGTGAATAGACCTGAGAAAAATGCAGTTTGACTTAGGTTCAAATTGGCCCCGGCACAAGTCGGTGTCATTTAGTTCAGGCCACAGTGAATTAAAGGAAAGCCGTTTTTCCCCAAGCATCAACAAAAACAGACTAAAAGGTTTCAGTAGGAAACTTTTAAGTTTAAAAAAAAAAAATGTTGCTGCCAGTCCTGAGTTTCAAGTTGTCCTGAGCCCAGCTTCCTGCAGAGACCACAGAGAGTGGGCGCCTGCTTGTCATCATTGTCACAGCAGCTGGGGCTCCCAGAGCACCTGCTGCATACCAGGCGCTGTTCTAGAATATGTGCCCTATTGCACACCCGACCGGCGCTCCTGGGTGTTCTTTGTGACCCTGGTCATTTCTGTGTACAGAAGAACAGTCTCATGGACGGCCTGACCCGGGAGCCCTGCACACTAATTCACTGCTTCTGTTTCATTTGTGAAGATGCAGAGTTAAAGTTGCCTCACGAGATGCCCGAAATCCAGATTTGCTGAGCAGCGTGTTGGACTGGTCTGAGGACAGGAGCCTGCCTGGCCACCATGGCTGCAGGAAGCCCACTTCCCACCTGGAGCCCAGGCCAATTTCAGGTCACAAGGGGCCTCTCTGTAATTGGCCATATTCCTCACCTTGCCCTCTCTGGCAAGTTTTCCAGGCTGTTCTAGAAGGAATTTAACAGAACCTCAAAGTCCAGGATATCCACACGTAACGTCGCCATCTCCCCTGGGCACTGGGAAATATAAATGAGGCCTTTTAGTTGAAGCACATTAGGTCAATGTGCAGACCTTGTATGTATGGCCAAAAAATTAGAACCAGGGTGCTTCCAGGTTCCAGCCCACATAGATGTGATGCAGGCCTGCTTTCTAGGAGGTTTCGAAGGAGATCTGTAAAAATAACCTTCTTCTCAGTCCAACACATTAAGAGAGCTGTGGTTGTATGTTTCCAGGGATGAGGTTACTGTGAGCCCCTAACACTCCTGTGTGCACAGAAGTTTCTTCCCCTGGGCAGACACAGCCCTGCCTTCATGTACACAGGCTCGGGGCATGGGGCACAGGGCAGAGTTTTATCTCCCACTTGCCCCATGCAAGGGAATCCTGGGGCTTTGTGCAACCTGCCCAGCTACACATGGCACCTTATGGAAGTCTGGGAGTCCCATCTGAGGTTGAGGTAATAAAAGTAATTGGACTTTTGCTTTCTACTCCAAAACAATTGCCAGTTCTTACCCATGGAGCTTGGCTTTCACGTCTCAAATAAGAGCTGTTTGGATAAAAAGTTTGCTACTGTCTGGATAATGCTTGGAGAAGCTCCTCTAGCCAGGGAGACTGGTCCTTCTGGTCTGTGCAGGCCTTCAACTGACAGGAGGGAGGACGGTCCACTCACTGAGACCACAGATGTCAGTGTTGACCTCATCCAGAGACAGCCTCTGAGATGACCATAAAATTAAGCATCACAAGTTCACCCCTTGTCAACCCATGAGTATCACCTTAAACAGCAGGACAAAAGTCTCTGCTGAATGTATCCCGTGTACAAGTAAGAGTGCGTGCACACCTGGCATGGTGGCACATGCCTATAATCTTGGCTAGTTGAGAGGCTGAGGCAGGAGGATTGTGAGCTCAAGCTTAGTCTGGATAACTTGGTGCCTCAGCAAGACCTTGTCTGAAAATAAAATAAAAAATGGGCTGGGGATGTAGCAGTGCAGAGGGCTTGGGTGCAACCTTCAGTACCACAAAAAAAGAACAAGAAACACTCACGCTGGGTGCAGTGGCACCTGCCTGTAATCCTGACAGGGAAAACTTTAATAGAAAAAATTTAGGAAATGTCACAATATAAAATAACTTCTGCCCACAACTCTGCTTGGTTCAGAATTAACTGGTACCAGAGATACCTAGTCTCCCACAAAAGTTTGTAAGTGATAAGATCCGTTGTTAGCTTTGTTAATCAAACAAGCTCCCTTCCCCCTGGCTAGAGTAGGCAATTGAATAAATCTAAAAGGTAACTTCCCTGACAAAGAACTGCTTCCGGGTTGAAACTCAACTGCCTTGCTATCATGTTTTGGGTATCTGTAAAAATGCAGTGTACCCAACTGAGTAAGATCAAAGCTGTAAAACCCTATAAAAGAAGGAGTTGTAACCCAATGGGGGAGTCGATCAGGGCACTGCATTAGGTGTGATCGACCCCCATCGATGGAGTGAACTTTTTAATTTTACTTCCATTCTGCTGCCTCTCCGTGTGTCACTTGCCGTCTCCTTCCATAACAATCCCAGCTACTCCAAAGGCTGAGGCAGGGAGATCACAAGTTTGAGGTCAATCTGGGCAACTGAGCAAGGCCCTGACTTAATAAATAAAAAGTGCTGGGAATGTAACTCAGTGGTAGAGCACTTGCCTAGCACATGCAAGGCCCTGCATTCAATTTCTATTACCACAACACACACACACATACACACACACTCACCCTCACTCTTTCACTTGAAGATTCAAAGTACTCCGATGTTCTCTTTTCTCCTTGATATCCAATGACTTTGGTCACAGGAAGCCAAGTGTATGTAATAGAATGACAGAGGAATAGTCCTAACGTTACACATGGTGTAAAAGTGGGCAAAGATGTTTGTTCCACACTTGCCCGGAACCCCAGATACACACTAGGTCACTCTTTGTGATGAGCAGTTTATTAATTGGGTCCCTTCCCTGCTGTTAGTCCAATTTGCTCCCCAGCACCTCAGCCAGGCCATGCCCAGCCCCCATGTCACAGATAACAAGTGACCCTCCAAGGCCACTCAGCAGAGTAGAGGCAGGCCGAGGGTGAACTCAGACCTCCAAAGTCCTCCTCTCCATCTTTCCTATTGTGCTGAAAGATCTTTCCCCCAAGGTCTTGTTTATTTCCCCCTCCCCCCTCCCCCT
>NW_022900946.1:12337097-12339603 GCF_012274545.1 Fukomys damarensis | reverse complement strand
GTGGCCGGCCACAGGCTGCCCCCTCGGACTCAGGTGGGATGAAGAGGCATGTGTGTCTCCTGTGGGGTCCTGGCACATCCCTTCCACCCGGTCCTACCCTGAACCAGTCTCTACAAGCTGATCAAAGCTCCACCCTGCCCCCAGGGTGACATCTGACAGGAGGAGATCTTCACTCACCGTCTGTGGAGAGAGGTCCTGCCTGCCCAGGAAGTCACACTAATTAGGAGGGAGGCAGAGGAGACTGAGAAAATGACCCACCATCTGTTCTGGTACTTTGGGGGAAGGGGAGGGCTAGGTTGGGGAGATGGCGGCCGTGACCCCACTTCAGTTGAAAGTGCAGCAGTCTTGAGGTCTGAGCTGAAGGGACCCAGATGTCCTTGACAGTGTCCTTAGTTCTGTGGTCCCTGGCCAGGTGACAGAGCAGGCCGTCTGCTGTGCTTTGTGTTCACAGGAGTCCAAGGGAGACTGTGGAGACTGTGACCTGGCGGCCGTGGGGCAGGACAGGGGAAGGGATGAAGGCAGGAAGCTGGCCCCGGATGGAGGGATTCAGGGTGGAGTCCTGCACCTCATTCTAAGAAGGACGAACCCGCTGAGTAAGCCATTAGGAGTCAGGCGACAGGGGAGATTACCTGCTCCTTAAATGCAAATCATTTAATCTGCAGTTGTCATACAGGGGAGCGAGCCCATGCGATAAATGGGGAAACTGAGGCTCTGCTGAAAAGGCCAAACCTAGTCAGCGCCCAGGGCTGGGTCCACATCCCGTGATGCTCAAGTGCCCCGCTGTGCACACAGCAGACCCAGGCTTCCCGGGCACAGGCATAGATCCCAGCTCATGACACACGCCCAGCACCCACACAAACCCGCTGCCGATTTGGTTACCCGACAGCCCAAACCCCAGCCCGGGAAGAGCTGTCACTATGATCCAGGGGTCAGCGAACTTACTAGACCGGGCGTAACCTTACACGTGGTTTAGGTTCTGTGGGCTGTTAGATCCTTGCAACTATTCAAGGGGCTGTGTTCCAATTTGCCTTTATTTACACAGCAGGTGCCAAGCTGGATTTGCCGACCTTGACGGCCAGGTGGGGATGGGGTGGGGGCGGATCTCAGAGGGCTGCCTCCTTCGGAGAGTCGGGAAGGGAGGTATGGCAAGGAAACGAGCACGTTCTGTGCTGACGAACGGTGATGCTTATCTCTAAGATGTCTTTTTGTCTATTACACGCCCAGTGCCTTACATTTGTCAGCTGGAATCCTTAGAATAACTCTAAGAGGAATGAAGTTTTAGCCCCATTCTCCAGACAAGGCTGAGAAATTTAGAAAGGTGTCAAAGACTACGCAGCCAGGAGTCATGACGTGAACCACGGCTCTTCAGCCTAAATGAGAACTGTGCCGTGAAGGCATCTTGAATTTCCAGAATCCATGGAATGGGAGCTTAAATCAATCCTACATACACGTGAAGGGCTCAGAGGACCTTAACTGATTTTAGTTCTCTGTAACTAAGCTCAATTTATGAAAACAACGAGGGAGGCTTCTCTGGGTGACCCAGGGAGCTGCTGCCTTCATTTCCCCTTCCTCTCCATGGTGCAGAACGCCTGAGGTTATGGCTTCCAGACTCGAATTTATGTAATTAAATTACAAATAAGATGAAACGAGCAAGCCAGAGAGAAGGGGGAAAGAAAGGAGAACGAGACTTTAGTACTTCTCCAAGAGAGAAAGATGGAAGAGTAAGTCAAGGTTAGTGACTTATTAACGCAACACCCTCAGATGCCTTGGCCACTTGAAGGCAGCGACTGAGAGGCAAAGACAAGGACAGGAGTCTCGCTTGTTCCCTCCCTCTCAGTCCCTGACAAACCTGCCAGGGGTCACTGTTGTTGTAATGACCCAAGAAGAAAACTTACAGAGGCACAGCGCTCAGCATCAAGGGTGCACTCATGCATGTTTGCCTTTATCTTTGGGTGTACGCGCTACGTTTTGACAAGGAAAAATTTAAAAGTAGCAATAAAAGTAAAGCTTTTCACAAAGAAAAAGTGTAAGTCTTTATAACAAGAGATTCTCATAAATGGAATGATAAACCATTACTTGTGAATGAGGAGAAAATACTAAAAAACTGCCAATTCTTCCCAAACTATTCCGTAAAAATCTCAACTGTTATTCTGAAATTCCAAACCATAGCCAGAACAATTTTAGGAAGAACAGTCAAAGGGAAACATGTCCCAACTGTTACCAAAAACATGTTACATGGCAATACGACAATACATGGATCAAAGGAAAAGGTAGATACATTTGAAGGAGGCATTTCACAAGAGCAGGCAAAGAAAGATGCTTCCTTTTATCTTGCTCTTTAAGTCACTCACATCTTGAGTTTCTCACATGAGAGAACACACACAAGATTTAACTTTCTGCATCTGATTTATTTCACTTAGCATTACGGTCTCAAGGCGCATGCGTTTCCCACACACGACAGATACATGACAGGAAATGAGACTCTGTGGAGACGTGAAGGGGCTGT
>NW_022900946.1:12318121-12331847 GCF_012274545.1 Fukomys damarensis | reverse complement strand
CCTTTTTGTTCCCTTTCCTACCCGAATTCAGATTTCTTCTTTTTCTTTTCTTCTCTTTTTTCTTCTCTTGATGGTCATTAGTTTCAAAAGAAAGTGAGTACAATTTATAGCTTCCCTATTACTGTTAAGTTATACCATTCTGGTCTTTGTTCTTGCACTCTGTCTTTCACTCTTGTCTTCAACAGTTTCCTAGAGTTTGTGTGATCATCCTGTGTCCTCTGGCTTCACTTGAAACTTTCTCCTATCCTTCTACCTATCTATTCCTCTCCTCCCAACTCCTTCTAAGTCCCCATCCTGAAGGGTAAAGTTGCTATATTGAAGAGTTTATTCACTATAAACATATTTGGGGCTGGTCCTTAATTTTAATTCACATGGTTAAAGGTGATAGATTAATAACTACCACAAATTGTCACATTCTAAGCTGTGATTGGTGCTATTGTGTTGCTGATTGTATGAACTGGACTAAAGGGTTGTGAATGATTTAATCAGTTCTCCTTTCTGATATTATGAAAATCAGAGCATCTCTGAGTCATTAGAGACTCAAAACCTAAAGGCCAGCTATATCAGGAAGATTGAAGTATTAACTCAGGAATTAAACAAAGGACAGTACCAACAACGAAAATAAAAGTGAAAGAACACTTAAGCAAGGCACAAATACAGATTTCCAGCTCACCAACAGCAAATTCTAGGGGAAACGAGGTAGAAAAGTCTCACATCAATCACCAGGACACCCTGAACTCATAGCACAGAAAGTAACAAAACAGATGAATGAAAATTCAAAACAGAAATAATTATAAAAATTCAAAACAGAAATAATTTCCCAGATGACTACAGAGATAGTGAGCACAATGAAAGACATGATTAGACACTCTAGAACAGAAACAGAAAAAAAAATAGATGAGTTCAGGACCATGACAGAAGCCATGAATGCCCAGCATAGGAAAGAAATGGAATCTATGAAACAGATTCAAATAGATAGCCAGGAGATTAAAAACTCTATAGAAAGCATTTGCAGCAGAATGAATGAATGTGAAGATAGAATTTCAGATATGGAAGCTAGTACTATGGTCAGTGACCATGAAAAAAGATCTCTTGAAAACAGTAAGGGATCATGAGAAATTGATCCAACAACTCCTAGATGATGCAATGAAGAATAGTATAAGACTAGTAGGAATCCATGAAGTAGCAGGAGGAAGTAGAAATGACAGATAGGAGCCCTAAAATTGAAGATCTTCTGGCCATGTGGTTTTGTGTGTATCTGTGTGTGTGTTACTTGAAACTGAATCCAGGGCCTTTGCATTGACCTACATGTCCAGCCTTTATTTTGAAACAGAGTCTGGCTAAGTTGCACATGCTGGGTTTGAACAATCCTCCTGCCTCAGCTTCCTCTAGTGCTGGCTGGGATTTATTTATAGATAGGTATCACTACACCCAGCTAGGTGTTTAGATGTTGTTTCCAGGGCAATGGCCTATCATATGTATGCAGGACACAGCAGTGTGATCACAGCTTCCTGTCACAGCTGCCACAGGGGATGGGAGCCCAGGGGACTGGGAAATTACAGTATAGCAACTATGGGAAATTACAGTATAGCAACTACCTAGAGGGCTATTAAAGGCACTTCAGGAGGGGATGCAGAGACTTTAGCTCTGTGCCCAGATGGTAATAAGAGCCATTGGGAGCATGAAAGAAAGAGCTACTCTTGTGCCACCCCACAGTGTTAGCTGGAGCAAGATCAGCTCTGTGGGTCTGTGACCCACATGGTCATGCTGACCTCTGCTCTCAGAAGGAGGTGGACTTGGTTTATGTTCTGCTATTAGCTTTATTCATGTATGCATGTATTTATTTATTTATAGGGTTTCATTAAATTGCCCAGGCTGGCCTTGAGCTCACAATCATCCTGTCTCAGCCTCCTAATTGCTGGGATGCTGTTGACATATTGAGATTCTTTATCTTGAAGGAAGATCTTCTAATCCCATACCAGGCTGGCCTGGGAGCTAGCCGTGCAAACCCTCAAGCCCCACCTGAAACCTACTACTTCTGAAACTCTGGGGGTGGGGCCAGCCACCTAGCTTTAATTCCAGATCAGATTTCCTTGTGTGGGGTCAAGCCACAGAGGAGTAGGACCAATGGTGTGAACTGCACACCCGGAGATTTGCAGTCCGGAGGCAAATTCTCCACGAGGCTGATAAAGGTCAACCTTCAGCCCCCCCCCACCCTGCCAGGTCCCCTTCCACGCCCAGGCACCCATTTTGTACGCCCAATTCTGCAGGCTTTTGGAAAAGGCCCCCCAAGTCCTGTAAGCCTCAGGCTCTGTAACCTGATCTGCCATCTAAACAGGCAGGCAGAATTGTCTGTCACCCACAGTTGCTAGATAACTGAGCAGAGGTTTCCAGGCTTGCTTAGCATGCTGATGGCTGAGCCCACCCTTGGTCTAGGAGGCCCGAGGAATGTATTTCTACTGAGCTCCTAGCAGCTGATGCTGAGGTTCTGGGGCCATGCTTTGTGAGCCACAGCTCTTACAGGGAGTAGAATCCAGCCCTCTTCCACCTGCCGCTAATGCCCGGACTTCATGGAGCAAATGCTGCTTCCTCTGCCCGAGACACCCTTCACTTCCACCTCTTGAGGCCACGCCTGCCCCATTTCCAGGACCCGCCCCCCGCCACCCATACCCTCCTTTTGACCTCTGGCTGTACTGTAAAGACCTCTGCTTCTCAGCTGTCCCGGGAGATCCTGGAGAGCCTCTTTTATGGCCATTCTGCTGCCCACCTTTGGCCACCACCTGCTGCACAGGCAGCCTTGATCCTCTACTTCCACCTGCACTAATGAAGCCACCCAGGGCCACCAGATCCCCCAGGTTTTGGAGGCTGCTGTCCCCTGCTGAGTCTGCAGGGAGGACCTTCTGATCAAGGCGACTTTCTGGGGATTCTGTGGAGCTCCGTGCATGCTTTCACAAGGCCAGCCAAGTACAGATACAGAAGCAGGAGGAGCTGGGACTGGGGAATGCCTGTCACCGGGGCTGAATTATTACCTGGGGAGTGGCGGCTGCTCCCAACACAGCCTCTCCAGATCCGAATTTTTTTTTTTTTTTTTTTGTATCGGGGATTGAACTTGGGTCCTTGCGCTTGCAAGGCAGGGCACCTAACCGCTGAGGTAACCCTGTCCCAGAGCCGAATCTTAATTAGGTCACAGCCTACCAGGGGACAAAAGTGGGGGGGGTGTCCATTCCCCTTCTGCACACCTGTCCTCTCTCCAGGAACAAGCATCTCGAATGTGAGCTGACACTTTAGAAAGGCCACCCCATTTGCTTCTGTCCATTCTGCAGTGCTCACTGTCACGAGGTCAGCCAGCCTCCTTTCTGCCTCTGTCTCTTCCCACCACGCCAGGCTTTTCTTAGGTAACTATCTCCTCGTCTTTTCTTCTCTCAATTCCAGCAGCCACCCAAAGCCCCAGAATTGAGAGACCTCGGTTGCCTGCTCTAAGGCTGGACCACCCAGGTCATGAACACATTTTGTCTGAAGTCCTCCCATGTTGGGAGACACGAAAGGGAGACCACTCACCTCTTTGACTCCCAGAAACATCCACCTGGGCTGTGGAAGACCTCGGACAGGATGGCAGTCGGAACTGGGAAGCTCAGCCCTGCCTCGGGCGCATCAATCCGGGGCAGGTTATTAGGGTCCACACCTGGCCCACTCTGCAGAGCTTCGGGCAGCTGCACTGGGGGCTGGGGGCCCCAGCCAGGAAGAGCTGGACCTCACCATCTGATTCTCATTTGCCCCGGGTACCTAGTAAACACTCACTGGCCCCACGCAGGCCCCCTAGGCTCAGTAGCACCTGCCCCAACCTGGGATCTTTGGCTTTAGTCTCAAGAAAAATTTCAGATCCCCTGTGCCAGGATCCCGTTCTTTGAGATCTTTGCATGACTTTTCTGGGCCCTTTACCACCAGGAGACCTGAGGGCCCCAGCTGGGAGGGTTTCTGCTTTCATTTTTATTTACTTTGAGTGTGCAAGGAAGGGAGCCTGCTCACACTCACCTGAGGCTTTGCTTTAATGCAGACACGGGGCAAAACCACATTCTTATAAATCACCTGTATGCAGTTGTGGTTCCCTAGTTATTCAAGCCTCCTATGCTCATTATCAGGAATCTGGAAAGTACAGCAAATCATAAAATTAAAAATTAGAATCACCTGCAATCTGACCACAGCCACCAACATCATTCACATTTGGACATCTTCTTGTCTGGTTTATTTTTCCTATGCATATACATAATTAGGAGCTTGCCAAATACAGGTGTTTTAAAAAGAGCTTCAACAGGGCTGGGGAATTTAGCTCAGTGGTTCTGCCACCTGTTTTGCAAGAGGAACATCCTGAGTTTGACCCCCATTACCCCTCCCAAAAGAAGAGCTTCATTAAGGTGTAATTGACATACCAACTGTATGTATTTAAGATATGTAACGTCCTTGTCGCTTGTACACACCCACGATAATGTCACCACAAGCATTTCCATCACCCTCAGGTTGATTTTTAATGGAGTTTTAATTTTAGACTAACTGTACATAAAAGTCACAAAGAGAGTTCTCATGTATCTTCTGCTCAGTTTCCCCCTACTAATTTCTTATGTTACCATAGTACGTATATTAAAACCCAGAAATGAGTGTTGGTACGTTCTGCCTCCAAATTTTGCCAGCTCTTCCACTGATTCAACCCAGGATCCAAGCCAGGATCTCCCATTAACCACATGGAGTTTTCTACCTAACCTTTTATTATTTAGCCTTAGCTGATGAAATTGTCTTCAAAAACATTGTCTTATTTATTTATTTATTTATTTACTGGTACCAGGGATCGAACTCTGGCCCTTGCTCTTGCAAGGCGGGCGGCAAAACCACTGAGCCAAACCCTGGCCCCAGAAACATTGTTTTAAATGATTGCTTCCTTGTTTCTTGATAACAATTTGCTGCACTGCCTAACTGCAGTTATTTGCAGATTTTGTTCTAAGAAGTGTTTTAGTCAAAAATTTTGGATCTAAATCTTTGTTCATATCTTACATTATTTCCTTGAGATCTGTTTTTTAAAAGAAACCAGCAGGTTAATGGTCCGCTTGCTTTTAATCTTCTCAATAATGCAGTTAAGATTATGCAGCCACTATAATACTTGTTTCCTCAAAGAATCATCAATAGAAACTGAAATTAAAGAGTGACACTTAGATAAGAAACGGGGCATTTATATGGTCTCAAAATACCTCTCCACATATTACTCACTGACTGCACAGGAAAGAGTTGTAATTCTGCAGTGGAGAAACCGGCAGTCACCACTGTAATTAAGTGATCAAAGTTAAAGGGCCACAGGGCAGGCAAACCCACACCATGGCCCTCCCCCTGCAGTTTGCAAAGACAGAGATACTGGGTCAATCTTAGATTTTCTCTGTCAAAGATGCAGGGCCTGAACCTGGTAATGAGAGAATGTCACACAAACCCACACAGAGGGACATTCTGCACAATAATTGGCTGGTAACCTTAAAAAATGTCAAGGTCGTGAAAGGCAGAGCAAGACTGAGGAACATTCAAGATAAAGGGAGATGAAAAAGACAGGAGCTCCAAAAAGATGCCACATGTCCTGTATTGGATCCTGAGTTCAAAAAATAAAAAAGAAAGATTTTAAGACTTATAGATGACATTGTTGGCAAAATTGATCTGTGGATTAATGAATAATACCATATCAAGGTTAATTTCCTAAATGCGTGGTGATAATACAAGAGGATGACATTTTAAAAAGAAAATACATGCTAAGCAATTAAGAAAAAAGGAAAATCTGTGTGCATCTTACTCTTAAATGGTTCAAAAAATAAAAATGCACATTCATAAATTTTATATATAGGTATAAAATATACATTTCACATAAATATATATCAGATAAAGTGTTATAAAATCTTAACAGTTGGGGAATCTGGGCTAAGTATACAAGGGGATTTCTTGTACTATTTTTACTGTATATCTGGAATTATTTCAAAATTAAACCTAAAAAAAAAAAAACCACAAAACTCTCAAATTTTTCAGGAGGTGTTTTCTGTTTGGTTTCTGTTTTCACTACCCTTTTCCACATGAGGAAAACGGGCCTCCAGGAGGTGAATTCCCTCACCTGTGGTCACGCAGACACGTGTCCAAGTTGGGGTTCCTATTTACACCTGTGAACTGAAGTTAAGTGGAGAAGAGGGAGAAAATTTAACCCTAGAAGAAGGGGGACTGTTTACTGGAGGTGAGAGAGACCCACTGTTGGAAGGGCCAGGAAATGCTATGATCTTTTGTGGACACAATCTGACAGTATCCATTAAATAATAATGATAATTAATAATAATAAAAAAAAATAAAGCACATACCCTTTGACCCAGTAACTCCAGTATGGAGAGTTTATTTTCAAAATACCATCAGTCCACAAAGCTAAAAGAGTTGACACAGAAGTGGAGATTAGAAGAGAGGTCAGCAGAGGCCAGGAAGGAAGCAGGTTGAGGAGGACAAAGAGACTGGATAATGGGCACCAAAAGAAACTTAAAGAAGGAATCAGTCACAGTGTGTCACGATAGGGAGACTATAAATGACAATAATTTACTACAGATGTGTTAACTTTTCATCGCTGTGCAAAAATACTTGACATAAACCATTTAAAGGAGGAAAGGGTTATTTTGGTTCGTGGTTTTGGAGGTTTCAGTCCATGGTTGGCTGGCTCCATTGCTTTAGGCCTGTGGTGAGTCAGAAATACCGTGGCAGAAGAAATACCGGGAAGCAAAGAGAGGGAAGGAAAGAGCCAGAGAGGAAGCAGCCAGGACCAGGTAGAATCCCCAAAGTCACACCCCAGGAGCCCACTACCTTCACCTAGGCCCTACCTCCTGAGTTTCCATTACCTCCTGATAATGCCATTAAATTATGATCATAATAGATGAATCCACTGAGTAAATTAGAATCCTCATCATCCAATTACCTTCTGAAAGCCTTACCTCTGAACCCATGAGACTTTTGGGAGGTATTTTAGGTATAAACCATAGCAGCATCTTTCAATTTATCTAGGAGAGTTTTCAAATATTTGGACACTGAAAAATGATTAATCTTTAGGGCACTGGGAATGTATGTTTCCCTGATTTGATCAATACACATTGTATACATGCATTGAAATAACACACTGTTCCTGTGGATATATACTGTTATGTGTCAATTATGTTATCTTTGTAAAACAAACCAGTCTACAAAGACTCACCTCCTTCAATGTGTACTTTGTTATTAAGACCAAAAATTAATCTAAATTCCTCTGGGGTATCTTACTTCAGGGGACACTGTGAGGCCAGATGGGAGAAGAGGCATAGAGGAGCAGAGCCAGAGCCAGTGGGACCATAAGACCGTGGTTACTGTCAATCTCCAAGGCTGAAGCTGCTGGAGTAGTTACCTCCGGCTTTCGTGCCTCACAGCAGAGGGTCTCCGGAGTTATCAGCCCTCTAGCTCCCTGGCTGACCCTAAGCTTGGGTCTGTGATCACGAGTCCATCGTCAGAGACCAGCATCAGGCGGAGAGAATGCAGAAGCCACAGGCTTGTGTGTGGGCGACTGCTGGTTGGATCAAGTCCCCATAGGTGTGGCCGTGGAAGGCAGGATTGAATAAACTGAGCTAAATCCAGCCTGGAAATATGATGCAGCTCTTACTAAGAATCAATCAGCTCTTTTGTTTGTTGATCTTTGTATGATGCATTGTGTGAAAGAAATTTGCAGGAGACTAGATTTAGCATGATCTCATTCAAGAACAAACACAGAAAGCATAACACTGGTCACATTGGGGCAGGTATGTTCACTTGGGTCTTTCACTAGACTCAGTAGGCCCAGTACCAGGGCTCACAAGATATTTTTGTTTCCTTTAAAGTCAGAGGCGAAAAAAACTTCAGGTTAAAATAAGTTTTAATATTTAATATTAATATACTGATTTTATACTAATATACCAATATAATCATACAACATTTAAAATTATTTTTTATGGAGAAAGGTACATAGGGCTCTACCTATATGTTTGCCAGAGAGGTCCAATATTAGACTTGTTCCTTAGTGCTAAGAGGCATTTTATGGCATTTTAGGATTCAAGTCACAGAAAAAAATGATGATGAGATGCTTCCATAAAGTCTTAAAATTTCCAACTTACAACAATTGCAAAATCAGGACAAAGAAATCCCGTATCTTCCACACCCGGGGACTTTAACCAACTTTTGATAATTGCCCTGATGATGCACCTCGGAACAAAAAGTACAGTTCAGGATCCTGTACTATGACAACCTTCATATCTTACTAAGCTCCACTCTGGACTGAATTTAAAAAGATAGGAAGGAGTAAGGGAAGGAAAAAAAAGGAGGGAAGGATGGACAGAGGAGAGGCAGAGGGAGGGAGCAAGGGAGGGGGGAAGAAAGGAGTGAGGAAGGAAGGTTGGTTTTAGATTTTTTTTTTATAAAAGCAATCAATTGTTTTCCGAATATCAAAGTTTCTGGGTAGGAAAATGTGGAAAACAAAGAAAACACCGACTACACAATTACTGTGCCCAATTACGAGCTAGCATTGTTCACTCTTTCATGGGTTTTCCATTTCTTGTTCTTTGATCATATTTGAGATGATAGGGAATAAGTAGCATTTTGTGGGTGTGTAACATCTCTTTAGTGTTCTTGCTAAAGACATAGCTTTACCACGGCCTGATCTCAAGTCTACTGGATTAGTATCCCGGTATGCATGTTTTTATCTACTTCTCAGGGATGCTGAGGTGTGGATTCACAGTCAGGGATAACACTTTGAATTGTGTATTTGTCATTAATATTATGTCATAAACTTGTCCATTTACCCTTAGGAGCAGTTTTCAGTCAATATATGAGCATGCATTATTTATAGTATCCAAAGGATTTTTTAAAAGTATTTTAAGCCAGCCTCATAATTCTGGTTAATAACTTGTGGGAGAGGATCTGCCATGTGTTGGGGCACACACAGGAGCTAAGACAACAGTCATAGGATCTCAAAGAGACATAGTATATTCACACACAGGAAACAGTGAAGGACCCTGCCTGGCAAATCCCCACATTTGGGGGGATTGGTGAGTTGGTGACATTGCAAAATGCCTGGCACCTGCGACTTAATTTGGCTCACAGTTTCAGTGGGTTCTGTCCACGGTGGCCAGTTCCAAGGCAGAAATAGGGTAGAAGGGCCTGGCAGAAGAAAGCATCTCACATCACAGTAGCTGTGAGAAGAGAGAGCAGGGAGGAGCTGGAAACTAGAATACACCCTTCTAAGTGATGCCCCTAATAACCTGCTCTTTCTGAACAGGATCCAGCTCTACAAGTGAGACTTGTGGGGGATATTTTAAATCTAAACCATAATATTCTACCCCTGGCCTCCAAAAGGATCATGCCCATTTCATTGTCCAAAATGCATTTATTCCATCTCTAAGAGTCATCAAAATCTTAACAATTCAAGCATTACCGAAAAGTCCAAATCCAGTCTTCTCTGAGACTAAAGGAAAACTCTCATCTGTAAGCCCTTGTAAAAATCTAGAAGAAACACTTTCATCATAATTGGAGAGTGTAAACATTACCACTCCAAAAGGGAGCAATAAGAGGATAGAAAGGAATCAGACAAAAACAAGACTGAGCCGGGGATTTAGCTCAGTGGTTCCGGCTCCTGCCTTGCAAGGGCAAGGACCTGAGTTTGATCCCCAATCCAAACAAACAAACAAAAAACACTCAAAAACAAAACTGAATCCCAGCAGGGCAAACAGTAAATCCTGTGGCTCTGTGTCCAACAGTAGGGCCATATGGTAAAGTGTGAATTCCAAAGGACATGAGTGGCCCCACACCTATGGCCTTGTTGATTGCTACCCACAAGGAGTCTTGCTTGGTCTGGCTCCACTCATAGCTTGGAGCTTTCCTCAACAAATGTCCCATGTTCTTGGCATCTCCAGCTTCCTGGGGTCTCTGCTGCAACTTTGGCTTCATTTCTACAACTTTATGTATTGCCCTCTCTGGGACTTCTTGCCTGACCTCCAATGCCTTCTTCAGATATAGGTACAATAACAAATGTGCAGGGACAACATTAATCAATTCTTGCAGCCTGCATACTACTAAAACCAGCATCACATAGATGACAACGAGGTCTTCTGTCAGTGGACGCAGCATTATCTAGGCCCTCCTGGACCATGGTTGCAACAGCCTCTGAATGTCTGGATTGCTAAGCATGGTGAAATAAATCCCGGAGAACCAATCCCTTAGGAGCCTCTTCTCAAGTACATATCCCAGGGATTTCTTCTCAAATGAAAGTTGACAATTTTACATCATTGACCCTACAATGGGTGGCAACTTGCAGATTCCTGAAATGCCCACAATGCATCTTTCTTATTTTCCCTGTTAAAAAAATACTTCATTCTTTTTAATGATGCTAATCTCTAGCAGACACGCCTCCTTTGATATCAAATTTACACAAAATTTCTGGGCCAAAATTTAAGTTGTTCAAGTTTTTTCTGCTCTGCTTTGCCCGGCAGTTCTCACTATAAACCCTGGCTAAAAGCAGCCAGAATTATCCATGCAACAGTCTAAGAGTTGTGAAATTCCTTCCACAAAAATTAATTACCCTATCACCCTTAGTTTTCATCTCCTGCAAAGTCGCGGGACATGGGCAAAATGTAGACAAATCTCCTGCCAGAGGTTAACACACATGGTCTCCAGTCCAAATGTGAGTCCTTATTCCCAACTGAAACCTCCTGAGCACCTGGTCTTTACCATCTGCGTCCCTATCAGCATTTTGGTCACATGAGCTCTGACCAGAATTACCCATTAGGCACTGCTTATAGCATTCTGTGGATTCTCTAGCCAGCATCTCCAAACTTTTCCAACAGCTCTCCTTTAAACCATTTCCAAGGGCTTCTAAACCACATGTTAGGTACACTCCACTTTTCTGGTTCCAATTTTCTATGTTAAGACATTTTCCCATCTCTGGGACACAACACCCAACACCTGTAACTTAAAGGTGGAGAGATTTAGTTTGGCTCACAGTTTCAGGGAGCTGGCTTGAAGGCAGAAACAACATGGTGGAAAGGCCTGGAGGAGAAAAGCTGCTCACATCATGGCAGGCAGAAACGGAGAGAGAAAGGAGGAGCTGGAGATGAGAATACACCCTTCTAGGTCATGTCCCCAGGGGCCTGCTCCTTCTAAACAGGCCTCACTTCCAAAGTGAAACTTTTGGGGAGATATTTTACTGCTAAGCCATAACACACACACACACACACACACACACACACACACACACCCCAAAAAATGGAATAAGGGAAGCTATCCTACACACTCCATTATTTTGGGGGAATGATGAGTTGGTGACATTGCACTGGGTGGTGATACCTATGGAAATCAAGAGTACACTTAGCTTTTGACCCAGAAATTCCACCACCAGTCATGGGTTTTCTGTGGATCTTCTGCACATGAAGCAAAGGTGGATGACCTGAAAAGCTCATAGAGGCATCATATGCAGTAACTAATGGGCAGATACAACATAAATCCACCCCTATGGTAAGGAAATAGCTACCGGGCAGCCATGGTAAGGTTGCAGTTCTAAATGGAATGATAATAAGCAGCATCTAGCTAGAGAAGAATTGCATCTGCGTTTTTAAAAATTAGATTCATAGCTTTGTGGATACATAAAATAATTCTGCAAGTATAACTAGAGACTATACAAATAGTCATGGTTTATAGGGAAGTGGCCTCAGAAGTCTGTGATCAAAGAGGGATTTGATTTTTACTGTGAATCTTCTTCTGATGTTTGAGAATTTTATCATGAGGTCACATTATCCATTTGAGAAAAGCCAGCTACAAATAAACACACATTAACGAAACCTTATCTGCAGAGGAAGGCAGTGACTCAAGAGTGCAGGTAGTGTTTGGCCCTGCATGGAATTTCCAGGTGATCCTGATGGGTCCTGACACCTCCACCTAATTAAAATGGGTGACAGGGAGGTGTGTCTGGGTCCTCGGGCTGCACCTGTCACCAGCCCTCACAGTAGAGGAGGTTTGTGTGCTGAGCATGTGGAACGTGGAGCCTTCTCTGCCCTCCATTGGGAAGCCGGAGTCCAACACATGAATGTCTAAATCAGCTCCAGCTAGCAAGGATTCTTTCTGTAACAAGTTTGGGGCAGGCAGAATGGGCAGCTCCCTGCTCCAGCCCTGTCCAGAGCTCCAGTGCCGTCAAAGGCTCTTAGGTTCATGAAGTGGCCACTGAGCCTTAAAGCCGACCACGTGGCACCTGTCTCCATGATGGGCATGAGATAAGCTCAGAGTAGACGCAGGGGGCTGCAAGACCTGCTCCTCCCCTTCCCGTGCGGCCTGGAAGGAACTGAGCACTTGCTTTCTTGTGTGTAAGATGGAGTTGATAATACAATCTAACTGTGGCAAGGGCCTCAGCAAGGCCATTCATAGCGAGTGCTCATCAAACATGTTACTTGTTTCATTGACAAACATTTGTCAAGCATGTTAGTTTGTGCCAAATCCTGTGTGCTGAGAATTAAAAATGTTAAAGAGTAGTGAAATGGTCTTTGCTCTCAGGTAAATCGCAGTCTAGCAGGAGAGGAATAATATATAATATTTAATAGTATTTTTAATGCCCCCAGGTGTATTTCCTTATTTAAATTGTATTATAACCTGGGCCGGGAGTGTAGTTTAGCGGTGCAGTACCTGCCTGGCAAGTGTGAGGCCCTGGGTTCGATTTCCAGTACCAAAAAGAAAAGTGAAAGAAAAAGACCCCAAAAAGCCCCTAAAAAATTTATTATAACCCTATGAGGTAGCTGAGGAAATTAAGGTCCAGAGAGGAACACAGCCATGGATTGGGATTCAGAAAAGGCTGACGGATGGAGAGGGGAATTCACTGAGGTTCTCTGATGGCAGCACACTTAACTCTCTTTCAAGGTTCCTTGTTTAAAAGTAAGGGTATCTGACAAAAGAATCCATTAAACGAGACCAAGGTGACCACAATGTGGTCCATCCCCAGGAAACACAAGAGGTACCATGCTTCCTGCATCCAAACAAGCCCCTCTTTCTATTCCTCCTCACGGCTTCCTTTGGTGCATCTGCTTCTTTATTCCCCCTCATTTTGCCATCGAGCAGAAAACAGCGCTCTAACGCCCGCTGTCTACGTTAGAAGGCCACAGGATTTCTCTAAGGAAAGGTGAATCTGCTTGGCCTTGTTGGCACGTTGTGACTGTGTAAGTCAAGAGGACCTCATCAGGTGCCCACGCTGGACTGTTTGGATAAGAATTATTGAAAGGACACTGGGAGCTTGGCGGATGTTGTTATCCGTGGACGCTGCCTTCCTTCCTGTACTCTAAGCCAGCTTTCCTTGGAGCAAGCAAGCTAACGACGTCACTGCTTGTGTAGCCTAATATATAGGCTACACAATCTCCTTGCTGAAACCTGGCAGGGAACCAAGCCCCACAGAAGCTGTAGCCCCACCAGCTCACACCACATGCTCCCAGTTCTTTCTGGTGAATATTAGGTACGACAGAAGTATATGGAGAATATTTACATTTTTTAAAATGTTCTACCGTAAAAGATACATTGACACTAATCTCCTTCAAAATACTCTGCCCTAACTTCCAACACACATGTCTATTTTTTCTTGCCACCTTCTAAAGAAGTTCTGGAAATCCTCTCTCCTGAGTGTCTTTATTAGATGTGGTATATATAT
>NW_022900946.1:12206388-12318026 GCF_012274545.1 Fukomys damarensis | reverse complement strand
AAGGAGGGTTGTAAAAACAGGATGGTCAGCTGGGCGTGGTGGTGCATACCTGTAATCCCAGCACTCGGGAGGCTGAAGCAGGAGGATTGCTGTGAGTTTGAGACCAGCCTGGGCTACACAGTGAGTTCCAGAGCAGTCTCAACTACATAATGAGACCCTGTCTCAAAAAACCACGATGGTGTGCTCTCATCCAGATATGGTCCTGTGTGGCTTCCAGCCCTTCTCCAAAGTTAAAGCGACAATTAAAGGTAAATGTTTTGAATTGACTCAGGATATTGAGGCAGTCATGAGAGTGCAGGTAATGATGCTTACAAAAGAGGACTTGCAGAGCTGCTTCAGAAAGTGGCAAAAATATGGAACAAGTGTTTGAAGTGAGAGGGAGCATTTTTAGGGGGGTGATCAGCGATGTGTCTTTTACTGTGATGAAAACAATTCACTGCGTTTCAATCACGCCCCATTACTCACCTGGCTCATCACCAGCAGACCTCCTGAGGGTGCTGTTGTTGGCACATCTCCCGCCCTCACCCCAAGGTGTTTTCCTGAGAGGCGCTGCTGCTGCAGAGTATCCACCCCTTTCGGATCTTCTGAGTAGGGATACTGGACCTCTATACACGTCTGGACCCTTCCCGGTTAGTAAGTATCAGTTAATCCTCTATTCCCCATTAGTACTTCTCAGTAAGTCTTAATAACTTTTACCCCTCAGAAGCTGGCTCTAGGTATTTTCTCCAGTCTCTCCACAGCCTGTCCCATTACCCCAGCACATCAGGGCTGTGGATGGATAGTCTACTCTTGGACCAATCAGCTTTGACCAGGGAGATGAAGTCATGTAACTTAGCTGTGTTCATAAGTGGAGCAGACAGTTGTCAGAGAGGATGGACAGGGTGCCCACGTCCACTGTGGGGTCTTACATCAAAATGAGAAATTTCTGCTGGGTGGGGTGGTGCACACCAGTAACCCCAGCTACTCGGGAGGCTGAGGCAGGAAGGTCAGAAATTCAGCACAGGTAGAGGAATGTTGCTCAAGGATGAGTTCATTCTCCAGTGAGAGAAACAGAGAGAAAGAAAGAGGGAGGAGAGGTAGAGGGGGAGGAGGGAGGGAGAAGGGGAGGGGAGGGAGACAGTGAGGTTTCAACAGAGTGCTAAAGGGGTTTCCAGGAATGATCTTCCTGAAGAAGGTGAAATCAGAGCTTTCCTCAAACACTTGAGCTTTCTCTATTAAATTTTGTGATTCAGAATGTCTTATTTAGATCAACAGATGTTACTTCAAAAAATAAAACAAACAGGGAGGGTTAGGGTTAGGGTTAGCTAAGACAGATTCCATCACTGTGGGCCATAGTTGAGCATGTAATACATTACTGGCTTTATGAATTTCTATGATGGCAGAGTACGCAGTTTCTCACTCTAACATGAAGGTTGAGATCTGTTTTGTTCTGAGAGTTTCTTGTGATGAAAACAACAGTGCAGAGGAATTGGTCTAAAACCAGGTGCAAGAATGTGGAGGGAAAATAAAGACTGGGCATTGCACTGTGGATTTCATAGGGTGATTGAGCAGAGCTCAGTCCCGGTGGAGGGGAGGTGGCCTCACAGCACAGCTGCTGCGCCCCATTCTGACTCTGAAGCAGTTCTGGCTCCCAGTGAACTCATAAAGAGTGATAGTGTTCCCAGGCAATGAGAGGTCAGATAATTGCACGGCAGTCAGAGGCACTAAAGCAATTTCAAAGCAAATTCCATACCTCATCTGTTGTGGATGAGAAGCTGAGCTTTTCTTGGCTTCACCATCAACCTCGGGATGGACAAGGAGCACTGTGTACTGTTGAGAAAGCTCCTCAGAGCTCTGTGGAGCTATCGGCCCCAACTGATACGCTGGCAGGATGCAGAGGCTCGTTTAAATGCAGAAAACCTCTTCTCTGACCATTTGGGCCCTTCACAGACTGGCATGCATTCTAGGTGAAATGATCTCAGGCTGCCTGAGCAGGTAGCTTGCTGACTGGAGAGCACATACTCTGGGAGCACCAGGAGCTCAGTTCAGAGCCTGGCTCTGGCTTTGTGTCCTCAGCCTTTATAGGGGATTGACCCTGCTCCAAGCACAAACATGGATATAAGTAACAACAGTGCAAACATTTACTATGTGCATGGCTCTGCTGTTCATTTTATGTACATCATCTCTAATTCTATGGGTCCTCAACCAGAGATGAAGTCACCGCCCAGGGCAGTGTTGGTAATGTTTAGAGATGTGTTTGGTGGTCACTGGTGGGGGAAGTGTAGTGTCATGGCATCTAGTGCGCAGAGGCCAGTGATACTGGTAAACACTCTGTGATGCACCCTATAGGCCTCCACAACAACACTTGTGGGACCTACGATTTCACAGAGCTCAAATTGAGCAGCCCTGACTTAAAGGAACCCTTAATGGGTGTGACTGCCCCATCCTTACCCATTTTGGGTGGTTGAGGGGGCAAATCTAACCGGGAGATGCCAACACCTGAACGTGCAACCCATGATCACCACTCCACAGTCCTCTAAGAAGCGTGTATGTGCAGATGCCCACATGCGCCTGCACACATACACACACACGCACACACACACACACACACATGCACCTGCCAACTCTCATAACTCTTGGAAAGCTTCTCTCCCTTGCCTCATTGTATTTGGGAGTCCCTCAATTTATGTTAATTACACCAGAGTGTGTGACTCATAACGCTTAAGAGTCCACACAAAAGCCGTTCGTGTTAACAACAGCCACCGAAGTGGGTGAAATGGGTGTCAAGGTGACAGGAACAATTAGTAATCATAGGGAATCATAGTCCCTGCCTCTAGGAACTCAAATCCTATTTGATCCAGGCCTTCATACTAAACTAATAATCAACACCAGCAACAGAAATGACAGTCATGGCCTCTCCCTCTGTGCCAGTCTCCGATTACTTGTTGCTATTTTTGCCCTAACTTACTCCTATGATCTAGAGAGATATCCCCCAAAAGCCCATGTCAAAAGCTTGGTCTCTTACCTGCAGCACTCTTGGGAGGCAGTGGGGCCTTGCAGAGGCGGAGCCTAGGAGGAAGTCTTCTGGCCATTGGGGGTGTGCCCTAGAAGGGGACACTGGGACTCCCACACCTTCATCTTCCTTGCTTTACTTCCCGGCTGCCAGGATGTAAGTGGCTTTGTGTTATCACATGCTCCCCACCATGAGGTGTGACCTTGCCTCAGGCCCCAAAACAGAAGGGCCAGATGACCATGGACTGAAACCTCCAAACCGTGAGGCACAATAAGCCTTATAAGCTGATTATTTTAGGTATTTGTTACAATACTGGAAAGCTGACTGACACACTTACAAACTACCCTATGAGTCAATTCTTTACTAGGGAGGGAAGAGTTTCAGAGAGTAGAAATCACTGGTCATACAGCCGAAGAGGAGCTGAGTCAGGACTGGAACCCAACTCAATCCTGGCACTAAAATCTCTCTTAATCACTTGGCAGTCCTGCCCCTAGAAGCAATAGGAAGCCACAGAACAGTTAAACTGAAAGCGACAGGGCCAAATGTTCATAACTCTGAGAGCAGAAAACAGATGCTGATCGCACTGCTATTTGTGAAGTGCTTGGAAGTATTGAAAGTCTGCCTCTATATCATGGCAGCTCTACTTCCACCTGTTCTTCTAATTAAATCCATTTTTCCCCAGGCAAAGTATGCAAGATAAATTTTTTAAAAATCACATTACATTTAATATTCATTTGCTTCTTTGCCACTGCAGCAGCCCTGTAATGGTCCTGATATTTGCAAGTGCACATTATTTTGACTATGCTGTGGGCAAAACAGGCCCTAAGGGGCCATCAGAATACACGAACCACTGCTACAGAGCCCATTTCTGTAGAAGCTCGTACTAGGTGGCAAACAGCAGGTGGTGGATGGCCTTGGGCAGGCTGAAAGATGCTGGGACGTGCACAGACTGGGCACATGAGACCGTGCTGTCCAAGACTCCTCCGTGCCTGCTGCGGGGCCCTGGGCACTGACCCATTGAGGCGCTGAGGGTACTGGCTTTGTGGCCAGGCCACTCCTGCTGTGTGACCTTGGATGACTCATTTCTCCTTGGCCGACCCAACAATTCTCTTCTGAAAACTGATGCCATGGTGTTAGGCTACAAGTAAGAAAATGTCTGGCTAGAAGAGGCCTAAGCAACAAGGACATCTGTCACCTCATGGGGGGAGCGTGGGTGGTTCGAGCCAACGCTTGACAAGGTTGACACAGGCTCTGAGCAGCTTCACTGCAATTTTTACCTTGTTCCGTTTCACTTTGTCTTCAAGGTCGCAGAAACAACCTTACAGTGCCCCAAAACAGGAACAGAGGAGGGTTTCCCAAGGACAAGTGTCTTGTTGAACTATGGAGGAAGGTCTTTCCACAAGTCCCCACAGACTTCTGCTCACACCTCGTGGCCTGGAACTGGGTCTCACGCCCAAGCTGCCCATCACTGATGTGACTCGGAAGGCTCTGCAGGGGCTGGAATCTGCTTCCCTGCCGGCTCCTCCCTCGCCCACCTGCTGCTCTCCCCATGGTGGCCTCTAACTATTCCTCCTGCCTCAGGACCTTTACATGTACTTCTTCCTTAGACTGGAGTGGTGTCCCTGTTAATATCAATGCATACTTAACTTTTCAGTTAAGGCATCCTCATGGAATGTGTCGGTGTTTCTCTTTACCTGTCACAGTTTTATGCAGACCGCTCTGGTTTCGTCTGGAGTGTTGTGCCGACCACGTTGGCTTCGCTCATGTGTCTGGTACTTTGTGCATGAAGCAAGAACCTCTCCCCCTCCTCCTGTGGTCTTTCCACGGTGCCTGGATCCCAACAATCCAAAAGCGGAAGACGCCGGCTCCTCTTAAAGTATGGCCCCAGAACCAGCCGGGTGTCACCCTGCCACATTTCATTTGTCAGAAGACAGTCACAAGACCCACTCAAATTCAAGGGAGGGGACCGTGCAGGCTGTGGCTACTGAGAGCTGTGGGCTTTGGAGAGCTGTCTTTTCGCACTGCTGTGACAGCCTCTATGTTCCGAATTGATTCACAATGTTTGCCTTTCTTACTCATGTTGACTTTGAAGGTCCAGAAGTTGCACTGCGCCAGATCCAGTGACTGTGGAGATCATGACCACCACTGTGTTCCCACAAGCTTGTGTATTCCCGCCGGATGGCGCTAGGCAGCGGCGCTCACGATATTTGTGGCCATGAAAGAGGACTTCCGGAACTGCTTCAGAAAGTGGCAAGAGCGGGGGATGAGTGCGTACAAACCAAAGGGGAACATTCTGAGGGGGATTCGTGACAATGAGTGTCTTTCATTACAATAAATTTTAAAAAATTTAAAACATTCACCATGTATTTCAATCACACCTTGTACATAAGAATAGACAAAAACGTACCTGTGCTTGGAGTTTGGTATTATCCACAGTCTCAGGCATCCACTGAGTGTCTTGGAACAGATTCTCTGCAGATAAAAGGGTTTACTGTAAGAGAAAATTTCCTTATGAAATGACGTGTCAAATTAATGTGGCAAAAAGTATAGGAGGATAAAAGAAGGGCTGACATTTGAGAAACAGAGTTCTAGGGCAGTGATGACAATGCAACTTTCAGCTCTGACTGAGCTGTTCTCGTCTGTGCTGTCCAACACAGCGGCCACTTGAATGTGCCCTGAAAGTGTGGATAGAGTGACCCTGGTGAGAAATCTTAAATTTAATTTTACTGTATGAGATAATGAAGATTCTGGGAATCCTACATTGAGGAGGATTCCAGGCTAGGGGCGCCGTGGTAGATTATTCATATCTAGTATGGCTACGAAGGGGGACTTAATGGCAGAGTGACATTTATCGGCCGTCACTAAAGTAGATTTTCTTAGAAGGTCTTTCTAGTTCTAACATCTAGAACTATACATCCTTCTCTAAGCTTCAGTAGAATTTAGTACCAGTTAACGATCTGTTAATGTAGTGGAAATATTTGTTTCTGGTCTCTGCATTCCTTTTAAAAACATGAGCCATCTGCTTCTTTCCTGACAAATGTAGAAACTATTGATTAGAGCGATCAACTGTAAAGTATTTACCCATATCTGCAGGGATTTGCCCCAAAACGAATGATTTCATGCTGGTGAGATGTGAGTCACATCTCCTATTTTCAAGAAAGACATTAAAAAGTCATCTCTTTAGAAGCAGCAGATCATTACCAACGGAAAAGAAAGGACCCCATCTGTTTCATGGGACTAAAAGTGGGAAGCCGGAAAGAACCTTTCTGCACATGATCGCAGAGGTGGAGTAGGCTGTCAGCAGGCTTGGGCTGCCCTGGGCAGAAGTCACAGACAGGTTCTGATGACAGAAGGGAGGTGAGGAATAGTGTAGAGCCCTCCCCACAACAAGCTGAATGTCACACAGGCTGGGAGCTCCCCAGCAGCCCCCTCGGCATCCCTGCCAGACATGAGGGGCAGGTCATAGGGCTGACCCTGGCTGGTGCTTCAGACAGCTTGATAATTACACTATTTTTCAACTTGCCAGTAACTGGTCTCCTTCTTTGGGAGTGTGTGTGTTTCAGATGTGGCTTCTGCTTGGCTCAGTTCCTTTGTCATCAATTTCTTTTCTGCTCTGGTCTTCGCATTCAGCCCACAATTCTGGACCTTTCTCTTATTATTGAGTTACTTTGGATAATAAGCCCAATCTCTAATGTGACTTCACTTTCCCATTGGTGACACAAAGGATTTTAATTTGATTACCAAAACTGGTAACACAAAACTCTTGGCTGCCCACCATGGCACTGTCGCCTGTTGTCACTGCTTTAGGCCAAGTCCCCATTGTCTGTTGTAGTCAGGACTAAGCTCTTACCTTTCAGAAATAGTACCTCAGGCATTTGGGTTCCAACCTAAGCCAGAGTGGTCGTTTTGTTACTCTTCTTCACCTTTCTCTTGTTCTCCCTAGCACACTCTCCAAGGCTCATCTGTCCACCTCTCAAACTCAGTTGATGTCTCTTCCTATGACTCTATCCTGCAGTCCTTGTAGCCTTTTAGTTACTCACGCATACCAGACTCGGTCTGCTATGAATGTCCCCACATAATCCCAGTGAGCAGCCAAGACCGCGAGTCAATGGCCCGAGATGTTCTTTTTTCTCTCCTACTGCTCTTTCTAACTCATCCTCTAGATGTCCTGGGGGACCCCGCCTCCATCTAGTTTAAACCTCTAGTTATATGCAGATGCATGGTCTGAATTAGCAAAGCACATACCTTGGCATGCAATTCTGCATTCATGTGTGTGATGGTGGTGACCATTCTTCTCCTGCACCAAGGGGCCAGCCTCCAAAAGACCCCAATGCCCTCTGCCTCCTGGGATTCACACCTTGGAGGGTCTCTTTCCACCATCTACTATACCAGGGTTGGTATCCATGACCAGAAGCATAAAACAAGTGATAGGGTCTCACTTTCAAGATCAGGGTTTAAAGCCATGGCTTCCATCTTTGAGATTTTCCCTTGGATCGTTTTGGGGAAAGTTGGCTGCCACATCAAGAGGACACTTAGGGAGCTGTGCAATGAGCCACTCTGCAAGGATACCTGCCAAGAGCCATTTGAATGACCTCGGAAGTGGATTCTGATGCCCCACTCAAGCCCTCAGATGACAACCTCACAAGAGACCCTGCATCAGAGCCACTGCGATAAGCCGCCCAGAGATCCATGACCTTCAGGAGGCATGTCAGATATTGAATGTTTATTGCTTTAAACCGCCAAAAGGTGGAGGAACCGGTTACGCAGCAATAGGGAACTAATATATCCCCCAAACAGGTAGTTCCACTGTATCTCCAATGCCCAGTATATAGGAAGCACTCAACAAATACAGATATATACATAGTTATATAGACACTTTCAATCGAACATTACTTCTTGAGCACTCGCTATGGGCAGGTACCTGTCAAGGCAGTGGTGAATGGACCTAGGCCTGTCTTTAAGGGATTCATATTCTAGAGGGCTGTGATGACTAACAAGGTGGGAGGGATTCAGGGGAGGAGGACAGATGGAGCAAAGCAGAGAAACCAGGAACACATAACTGTGTGGTGGGGTAGAGGCCATCTGTTTATGAACAAAGGGGTTTCAGTTTCTAGGGCCCATGGTTGGGGCCTCAGCGAGAACAAGACTCAGGTATTATGGGTCAAGTGCTACGCACACGGGCCTTTTGAAGAAGGATTCTAAATGACACCAAATTCCCAGGAGAAAAGGCCAGGGACAAGAGGCTCAGTGGCAGGTGGTGGTCTTTCAGTGTGGTCTTGCCCTACCTTCGTCCTGGGCACTAGGGCGGAGTGAGGAGGAGCGGACCTTGGGCTTTCAATATCTGCTGTGGCATAAGCCACGTGTGACCTCTGGCGAAGTTATCACCAAAGGCTTTGGCTTCTGCACCTGTGAACTGAGAGCACAGCTGATGACTTCATAGGTTGCAAAGAAAATCAAACAGCAAGCTGTAAAGGTTCAGAGCACAAAGCCTGCCCCACTCAGCTAAGGCCACTGAGGGTTGTTACATTTCTTCATTGAGATCAAATGGAGTTTTGAGGTTACTTTTTCTCCTAGAACTTTTACATTAAAAAAAAATCAAATGTAATGAAAATTTGACTGAGATTTTACAGTGAGCACTCACCTGCCCTCCACCCACCCACTCCCTTGCCTCTTGCTGTTTTCGCTTTATCATGGATCTTAGCCATCTATTGATCTATCATCTTCCTGTAAATTTCAGAGGCCTTACATATTCCCTTGCCTCACTATCATTAACATGATTCCAGTGTTTATTTGCAGATTTCCCTCTTTTCGTGTGCAAACTATATACAATGAAATGCAAAAATCTTAAGTGTCCCTGCACTGTTTTTTTTTTTTTTTTTTTTTTCTACCTCCATTAATTTTATTGGTACATTTAAAGGAAACAGTTACATTTATCAGTGGGATCTTGTACCTTTACATGATATATCTTGGTTTTTGTTTTTCCCTCATACCCCTGCCCTCCCTTCACCCACTTCACCCCCTTCAACCTTCCCTATTTACAAAGACTTTGTTTCCATTTTTTCACTTTTTTTTTCCTTATTTCCTCTCCCTCCCCTTCCCACTTCCGCTTTAGCCATTTTCTTCCTATTTCACACTCCCAATTATACCCTTTGAACCTTATTTACACTTTCAGTTTCTCACACCAGAGAAGCTATTCGGTATTTACTCAAGGGTGTCCTATTTGTTTCACTTAAGAGTATGCCTCAATGTGCATCCATTTAGCTGCACTGAGTTTTCACACAGGCAAATACCCAGGTGATGGGGGTGGGAGGTTTAAAAAACGATCAAAGGGGCTGGGGATTTAGCTCAGTGGCACTGCACCTGCCTTGCAAGTGGAATGTTCTGAGTTCGATCCTAGGAACCAGAAAAAACAGTAACAAATTCCGATGTAAATTAAGAAATTCTCTATTAAAAATGGTCAAAGAATGATAGGTGTGTGTGGAAATGTGCCAAAATGAAACCCATTAATCTGTATAACCAATAAAAAGAGAATGAAAAAAGGCACACACCAGTGTGACATATACCCTATCAGGATATATACAGAATATTATCATTCCCTAGAAAATTCTCTCATGTGCTTTCCCAGCCAATTCCTGGCCCTGCCCCTAGAGTTAACCACTGTTCTGATAGTCTTCATCCTACATTAGATCTTACTGTCTTAGAATTTCGTGTAAATTATGCAGGGTATAAATATAAAAAATCAATATGAACCACACAAACATTAGGCTGAGTCAATCAGGCTCATACCCCAAGTATTTCACATGCACGCACGCGCATGCACACACACACACACACACACACACACACCCCTTATACTTCCTAAGTATAAGGTTGATTTTCTCTCAGTCTAGTGTTTCTGGGATTCATGTTGATACTTTAAAAAATCACAGCGTGTCTTAGCTCAGGCTGTCATAACAAAATACAACGGTGGGCTGGGTGCTTTGGAAAGAAATCTCTCTTCTCACAGTCATGGAGGCCGGCTGGCTGGTTCTGGTGCAGGGCCTCCAGCTGTTTGGCAGACAGCCACATTCTCACTGTGCTCTCCATATGGGGGTCAGGGTGGGGCAGAAAGACACGAGCCTTCTGGTATCTCTTCTTAAAGGGCAGAAATTCTACCACGAGGACCCCACCTTCGTGAATTCATTCATCCTAATTTCTCCCAAAGGCCCCACCTCCAAACACCATCCCTGGGGAGGAGGCTTCCCTTACGGGTGAGTGTGGGTTGCAATTCACTCTTTAGCACAGTACCACAGCTTTACCTGTCCACATTTAGACATCTCTGCAAATTCCATTTCCAAATTAACCAACCCAGCTCTCCTAGATAAAAGATATCAATAAAGAGGAGCATTATTATAGTATCAAATAGCTTATCATCAACTGGGGCATCAATTCACAAGTTACAAATGGCCTGGACTTTGATAAATATGAATGCCTATTCTATTTGATGGAATAAAGCTATCCTTGTGGCAATCTCATGAAACAATAAAACTTTAAGGTGCCCTCATCATTTTTAATGTTCAGGTAGGGCAGGCAGGCGACTGGGTTTTGATCAGGCACATAAACCAATAGATTTTCAGAGCAGGAAGTCTCCCTTGCTTGTTCACTGCTAGGTTCCCATACCTAGGAAAGGGCCTGGAGTACTGCAGATGTTCAATAAACATTTGTGGGATTAACTGAGCATCACAATTAGGGAGGACTGGCTCATCCTCGAGGTAGGTTCATCCTCAATTTCCGGTGTCTCTCTGAGTCTGTGCCATCCCCTGGCTAGTTTGCGTGCATTGCTCCCTCCCATCCTATGATCTCCCCAGTCAGCCTCCTGCACCAGCAGAGGCAGAGTAGAGAAGATCATGGAAGTCGAGACCAACACGTGGGACCAGCTAGGCCCCCATGTGGTCTGCAAACAGCAGAAGACTGGCTTAAGAAAAGCTAAGCACTGACCAGCCTTTTCATCCCTCGTCTCCTTTCTTGTTCTCTTTTCCCCGTTTTTCTGCTTCAGTTTCCTGTGTGATGGCTTCATGCCCTGGTAGATTCTGTCCTAGATGGGGCCCAGCTCCAATATGTACCAGCCTTCCAGCTAAGTCCACTAGAGAGAACACTCCTCCTCCCAGACAGAGGCCCGTGACGGTGTCCTCAGTCTGACCTGCTCCTGGGTCCTCCAGGGCACCGCTGGCATGTGGCCAGAGCCATGGCACTGTGTATATCACACGCACCTCTGTCTCCACCCTGGCAAAGCCCAGGATGGGATCAACCTTATAAAAACAGTACTACGGCAGAGGAGAGGAAGTCCCCCAAAGTGCAGCCCAAGGGGTGATGGATGTGGCATGGGTTTTAGCCCCAGCTGTCCACTGCCAATGGGTGGTTCTCATGACAAGGAGTCACTAGGATGGAGTCAGGCTTGGGGTGCACAGGAGGCTGTCAATCTGGTCCCAGAATCTTCCATAAAATAGCAGTGAGTCACTAGGAGATCGGCGGACGACTTCAACGAGGAGCCTTGACATGTAACCCCAGCACGGGGCAGGTGTCCAGCAATTTGCTGAGTGAGGAGTATATCAGTTAGTGAAAGGAGGAGAGCAGGGTCGCTTGGAAGGCTCAGGGGGAACTGCGAGACCTTCGGTCTGCTTGGGAAACTGTGGCGAGGGCTGGTGTCTACTCAGAGGGCAAAGGCAGGTCTGATATGGTCCGCCAAGGTGCTTAGAGAAAAAGCTGGAAATGTAGGGCAGCATGAGATCTGCTGCCCAGAAACAGGAAGGCTGTGGGCTTTGATGGGGAGGGTGGTGAGGACCAGGTGAAGAAGTCAGTAGTACTCACAGCAGGAGAAGCGCGGATGCAGGGCCTGGCTTCACTCTTACCGATGTCCCAGGGAACGGGGCGGTGTGGAAGCAGCAGCTATTGTTGCCAGCTTGGCAATCTGAGTGTAATTAACTGTTAGAAGTCTTTATCTCTCAGAAGCACAAAGGAATCCTGGCATGGGGGAATTCAAATTATTCCCTTACTCTTTTCCTTTTTAAACAAAACGTATTGTGAAATTTATCAGGATCAGTTCATATTCGTATCCACCGTAATCCTCCAGGTGTTGAACTACTTTTACGTGAGGATTGATTTCATGATAATAAATAGTACCCAAGGAGCATGATGTTAGTGTTGGTTAACTGGAACGTCTGATGCTCAGCAAAATCCACCTCAGAGCAAAAAGTTGGCTTTGGACCCTTGAAGGAACCAATTGGAGCCAAGATCAGCGAAGTGCCCGGGACAGAGGAAAGCAGAGTCAAATTCCTAATTCCCAGTTCCCTAGGATCTGGCATCATCACCTTTGGAAAAGCCCAAAATCCTGCCTGAAAGGGTGTTATAATTATCCACCCTGTCGGGGAGATGTTGTGGAACTGTCTACAGGACATCAAAAAGCTTGTTTTCCTAACTGGTAATTACAGCCTCTCAGTGGGAGCCTAGTTCATAAAGATGCTCCCCGTGAAACTGACCCATCCACACAAACAAGCCAGACTCGGCGCTGTGACCAGGGGGGCAGAGGCCGCACTAATGAGACATGACATCAGCCTTTATCCCCTATTGGCCAATTATATTAGGAGAAGTAAATAAAGCTAATGAAACTTTTCTTTTCACCCATGTGGGATCTCTGCAGGTGAGAGGTTGGCCCAGAAACTCCTCTGCTGGAGATTTTTCTAGGAATGTGCTATTTTACTGCTAAAATTCCTTGAAGAGAGAGAGAGAGAGAGAGAGAGAGAGAGAGAGAGAGAGGAATAATTGACTGAATCGAATAATTAAATAGACAGACTTGGTTCCATGTGTTAGTGGAGACGTGACGTCAGGTAGAAAGCATTTGCTTTCCAGTGTGTGCCTCTGAGACAGAGTGACCCCTGCATCCGTGGGGAGCAGCTGGCCCCCATCTGCTGGCACAGTCACCTTGCTCAGCTTCGGGGGCCGCACCGTCACTTCAGGAAACCCCCCCAAAGGAGCATTTCACCGTCAAGACACCTGCAGGCCCCTTCAAGGACTGGTACAGTGCGGGTCCTGGGTTCCGGGAGGACACAGCTTGGGCTTGAATCCCACTGCGGCTGCTTATGAGCTCAGTGACCTTGGGCAAGCTCCTCAATGTCCCCCTGCCTCAGCTTCACCTGTGAAAGGGGGATAAAGAAAGAACCTCCCTCAGGGGGTTGTTTTCAGCATTCCAGTGAGATAATCAGAAAAATGTCTGATTTCTTAGCTGAGCCTCCTCACCTCTCAGCCGCCCCTCACTGACAGGAGCAGTTTGTTTGACTGCTTTGGGAGCTGAATTCTGAAGAAGACGAGCTGCTGCTTTGCTATGCACGGCACCCGCCCTCCATTCTCCCCACACCTTCTGCTATCACCATTGATGTTAACCCAAGAATCTAGCCACTCAGCTCTCTCGGGCCACCTGGAAGGCTCTGCCCATCAGGAGGGGGCAGGGGCCCCTGTGGCTGCCCTGCTGGGCCCTGTGCTGCTCTGTGGCGATAACCACATCCAACAATGTTAAGTGCATTAACCAATACATTCAGTTAAATCTCATGGGGAAAGTACCATGATGTCCCACTTTATGGAACAGGAAATTGAGCCTCAGAGACAGGACACTGGATTCCCAGAGCCAGTGTCGTGGAGTGAGGGCCAGGACTCCAGCCAACATCAACTTGTTGACCTCATCCTCTTCCTTCCTCCCTTCCTTATGCCTTTCCACGTTAATTGTATCTGTCCTCTCCAATTTTCTACATTTTAAAGGGGCCACTGGTTGTAAAATGTATTTTGATTTCAGAAACATTATTAAAAATGACAAAATGTGCCTCTCAGGACTGTGCAGACAGACTCTGTCCTTGAGCTGACATTCTGTATGCTGGTTTTGCTACACGAGCGACTCTAAACAGAGCAGAATCAAAAGCTTCTGTACTGTGGGGTCCTCGCAGCAGCATTCAGGGAGGGGATAGGGCACGGAGGGGAGTCAGGGAGGGCTTTTGAAGGGGGCAGGATAGGCCCAGGCCCAGGAAGGGGAGGACATTTGGACGGATCCACCGGGAGGGGTGCTGTAACCCGGGGAACACCCCCAGGGAGGGCTAAGGAAGGCTCTGGGAGGCTGGCTCAACACAGCCACACCCCATGCCCTCAGCTTCTTCCACCCTGTCCTGGTCCCTGTCCCCATCCTGGTGCTGCGCTGTGAGCCCTGCCCTGTGCATCCAGGCTCTGTGTCTGCTGTTCCCTTTGCTTGGAGCTCCCTCCCCTGCCTCATTTTCTTGGACAACTTCGGCTTGATCTCGGCATAAGTTCAGGAACTATATCTTTTGGAAGCTCCCCATGACATCTTTCCTCTGTTCAGCTCCACGTTAAATGAACAACTCTGCCAGCACCTTCCCTTGGCTGAGCTCTGTGCTTGGTGAGCAGATGAGGCCATCGGTACAGTCAGACAGGGTCATGGAAGAGGCAAGACATGGAGGCAAGGAGACCGGTTAGGAGGCTACAGCAATAGCTGAGGACACAGGGCTGAAAGCTGTGGCTATGGAGATGACGTGTTTATCTTTCTGACACTGCGACTGAACCAGAGATTTTCCACTAAGCCACATCCCTAGTAACCCCCTCCTTTTAAAAAAATTTTTGAGACAAAGTCTCACTAAGTTCTTAAGTTGCCCAGGCTGTACTTGAACTCATGACCCACCTGCCTCAGCCTCCCAGAGCACCGAGATTATAGGTGCCTGCCACCACATCTGGATGGGATGATGGTTTTGAGCACCCACTGTATGGCCTGGGCGCCACTGTTATCTTCATTTTACAGACAAAGTAGTGCAGGTTTGAGAGGTTAAGAAGCTCACCAACGCAGGCAGCTGGAAGAGGCCCAGTGCGCTTGGGGCCAAGGCCTGACGGAGGAGCTTCTGCTGTCTACTGCTATGCAGGGGATTAGGGGCGCTGCAGTCCTGGCGGCTGTTCCGAGTCCTGGGAGGGATGAACGTGGGGCTGGGAGAGAGACAGAACCTGAGCTTCTGCACACGAGCAGAGGAGGCGGTCACTTGTCGACAGAGAAAGTGCTTTTGGAAGGGAGAGGAATGACGTTTTGGGAACGGTGTGTGTGACTTGTCTCTGGATGTCGTCATGCTATGTTGTCAGCAGTTCATTTTGTCTTAAAAATGCGGTCACTTGTCGACAGAGAAAGTGCTTTTGGAAGGGAGAGGAATGGCGTTTTGGGAACGGTGTGTGTGTGACTTGTCTCTGGATGTCGTCATGCTATGTTGTCAGCAGTTCATTTTGTCTTAAAAAGCTGTGTGTGAATTGTCATCAGAAAAACGGTAATGATCCTTCTTGGTGCACATGAGGTTTCCCAGGGACCGAAGGGAACACAGAGACGGCTCTCTGTTCACCATCTAGCTCTCTGGGCAGGGCGTGGTCTCCACCTGGGAACATCTTTGGGATGAGTGAGTAACTGGAGGGAAGGCTCGGGGTGTAGGAGGATCACTGAGGGAAGTAAAGGAACAGGTGCCAACAAATACTCCTAAGGAGGGTCAGGTGGTGAGAACACTGAGACCAACAAGACGCCGTTCCCACCCTCAGGGTGCATCTTGTCTCCAAACAGAAGAGAACAGGAAAACTCCAGCCTCTGTGACAAGTACAATAACTTTCGCTTTAATGGCTTTTCGGGAAATTGGTGGCAGTCAAATATGTGGTGTAAGGGTATGATGTTCCCGTTCAATAGTTTTCAAAGGGGAAAATCCAGGAAGTCTTCCAAAGTCATTGTGAGGTGAAACCATCCATGCTTGAGAGGACAGCATGCAAGACGAGGGAGAGACTTTCAGATACCCTGGTAACAGGCCATCCCGGGTTCACTCTGCTCAATGTGTAAAACAGCCATACGGAGGAGGGATGCAGCGAAAGCCAGGCGTTGCCAGTCCTACACAGGTGTGTGGTTCCTGCACATATCCAGAGTCCTGCCTGCTCCCCAATAAAGCACAGACACAGGGAGCCTCTTAAAGGTGACTCTGCAGGAAGGGGATGTGTGCCTGTAATCAACTGATGGCTAACTGGCCCAAGTCTCCTGTGCCATGTCTCGGCCCCACCATGTCCTCTCTGTTCTTGTCTCTGAAAGGAAGAATCTTTTCTTACGGCTGAGGGTGTGTTCATGATGCCCATTCTTCCCCTTCTGGTGTTCTTGTTCCATCACAGTATCTTATTTCCATGTCCACTTGGACCCGTGACCAATGGTCCTCAACCCTCACACTGGTGTGGCCGTACTGGGTTGTATCATCGGCATCTCTAATTGTGGTTGAGGATCTGAGAAAAAGTATGTTTGGACTTCTGGGAGACTTTCCTCTCGGACAGGAAAAACACTCTGGAGATAAAGGCCTTCCCATCACTCTTGTTCCTGTCACTGAACATGGTTCTATGAGACTGCGACACTCAGAGCAAGGCAGACATCTCGTTGATAGAACCATGGAGGTGTTGACATAGGGACTGGACATGTGGAGCTGCTGCAACATTCCAGAACATCCTGTTTTTGCTGTTCTGTCCACATATGCTTTTGGGTAGGCAAAGATCTGTGAAGGTCACACATAGTCAGGGGATATCTTCAGCCCCTGCCCTGCCAGGATTCCTCACTGTGACCCGGCTGCTTCCTCTGGTTTATCTGGTATGTGACGGCAAGTTTTTACATTATTTGTCCTTGTTGTGCTAGACTGTGGTTTGCCCTCGGGACAAAGTAGTAGAAGGGGAAGGAGGGGAACTCACTTTCATGCTAATACTTCTTTAAATTCTAACTTTCAAATTTTATTTTTAAAATATGTTGTGCCATTTAAGGTATACACTACATTTTTTATTATGATGAAACAAATTAACATATCCATCATCTCATATAATTACTATTTTCTTCCCAGCGGTAGAACAGCAATAATTTGCCCATTTAAGCAAAAGTCCTCAACACAATACACTGCAATGTGGTCTGGTTTGTACATTAGATCTTTCCACCTATTCCTCCTATGTATTTGTTACATTGTACACAGTGACCTACAACTCTCTATCTCATCTTTCCCCAAACCCAATTCTGGCAACTATTTTATCCTCTACCTCTGTATATCTGACCTTTTAATTTTTAAATATTTCACATAAGTGAGATCATGCAGTATTTTTCTTTCTGTGTCTGGCTTACTTCTCTTAGCATAACGTCCATAAGTGGCGGGATCTCCTTTATCTCAGAGGCCGTATTTTGGTTTTTTAATGGGCGCACGTGTCATGTGACTACACATACATGCATACACCCACATACGGGTGTGCTCCTCGCTCTGTATCTCTGCACACACCTGAATACTTATCCATTTGTCCATGGATGAACACCACGTCGGTGCCACCTCACAGATACCTGCAGGCCCATGTTCACTGTAGCACCATGCTCTAATTTTCTGCTTACTCTCCACGTTACCCAGTAGTTTTTTAGAGGTTATACAGTTGCCTGCAGAGGCTGTAAGCCAGTGAACTCTAGGAGCAGCCCATTCCTTTTTTCCTTAGTGTGCTCTAGAGGGAGGTTTCCCAAGATCCTTCTTCATTCCTTCTCGTCTTCCTTCCATCCTTCTCTTCCTCTGCTTCGACAAAGGTGTTTCCTCCAGTCTCGAATTAAGGTTCTGGTTCCGCACTTAGGTCTCTTGCAGTGCTACTAACTTTCTCAGGAACCCACTTCATTGATGCAACCTCCGAGGGCCCAGCCTGTAACCTTTAGTGTGCATCAGCCCCTTCTCTAGCTCACCTGCTTGCTTACTGCATTCAGTGAAGCCGGTTTAGAATCACGGGATGTCAGGACATTTATATTGTTTCTTCCAACTTATTTACTGTCGGCCAAAACTCAAAGATAACAGTGATGTCAGTCGTTATTTACCGACCTGCTGATATTACTTAACTTTGATGACCATTCCAAAAGAACTACAGGTTGCACATTCCTAACTTGAAAATCCCCCCAAAAAGTCAAAATGCTCCAAAATCTGAAATTTCAGTGTGGACTTTTGGATTAGAGATACTTGACCACTAAAGCAAATATTCCAGAATCTGGAAAAAAAAAATGGAAATCTGAGGTACTCGTGATCTCAGCATTTCAGATAATGGATTCTCAGCCTGCACCCATGGCTTAAGAGTAAGGGCTCCTCTCCTTCCTGGTGTAGCATGGACTGCCACTGCCACACAGCGTTACTTAGTCCACAATGGCTGCCAAGTGTTCTGCGAGCAAGCACGAGGAATGAAGTGGCAAACGCCTGTACCCGGGCAGCAGTTACATTTAAAGACCATTTAACTGGCACATTTCTTAGTGATGTGCTAGGAAGGTAACACCCAGGAGATGGGAGAGCAATGGCAGGAGACAAGGAGGAACTCCGGTCGTGTGACATGGTGAAGTGTGACCTGCGAGCAGAGACCCAAATGACGACAAGGAGCCAGAGCCTAGCAGAGGAAATGGCAAGTGCTAAGGCAGCTCCTGGAATGGTCGGCAGAGAGGACGCGAGGAGGCTGGAGAGGCGGGCATGGGGCAGAGCATGGTGGACCAGGGACTCACATCACGGATGTTACGTGAGATACCGAACTTCAAATATGAAAAGGCTTACTTTCGAAAGACAGCTGCCAGAATAGAATAATGAAGGGTGACATAATTATTCAATCAAAACACTTTGCACAGATAAAATCTAAAGGCAAAGTCCAATTTGTATTTATGTGTGTGTATTGTCACTAATGTTAAAAAGGAAATAAAATCCACTAATTTACTCAATAAAATACTTTCTATGAAAATACCAGAAGTCATTATTATTCCAGAAAAGTTCCCCGTTTTAATAGAAGCATGCATTCACTCCCCGCCCTCAATGGCATAAGACAGTATTTTATGAAGTTATTAAAAAATACTACCTTTGCCGGGCGCGGTGGTGCACACCTGTAATCCCAGCACTCGGGAGGCTGAGGCAGGAGGATCGCTGTGAGTTCGAGACCAGCCTGGGCTAGTAGTGAGTTCCAGGTCAGTCTCAACTACATGGTGAGACCCTGGCTCAAAAAACCATACACACACACACACACACACACACACACACACACACACAATACAACCTGTCAAGCACTATTTCTTGCATGTGCAACCAAAACCACTGAGGTTATCTATGCAAGAAAGCCCTGGTGTCTATTATGGAAAGCTTTTAACAGACCTTGCCTTGACAATGTATTCCTCAGCCTTCCCCCAAACCCCAGTTCCATACAATATTGTTACTGAGTTTTGTGACTGCACAGTTGTGTGAGGTGTTACTTGGAGAATAAGCATGAAGAGTTCAAATAAATACAAATGATGCTTTTACTGCCTTTTCTCCAAAGATTATGCATTGGAATACAAGCTATAAACTGGGGATTTAGCTTGCAAGCAAGGACCCAAATTCAATCCCCAGTACAAAAAAACAAAAAAACAAAAAAAACCACCAACCAAAAAACAAGCTATAACATAAATTGTGTTATGCGTATATACATAATGTACACATATCCTACAGTTGTTTACATCTCAGTAGCTTTTACAAGTACATACGGCAAATGGTCCTATTCCTTTATTCAGGCTTAAAACTAGTGTTTGCCTTGCAATTCTGATGGTAGCTCATAATCTCACAATGCTGAAAAACCATACAATATGACAAAAATGTTCTGATGGTCCTGTTCTCCCAACCCTTGGAGAAACATGATTAAAGATTCAAGATAAGCTTACTGTGTAAAAAGTAAACACAGTTGGATAATCATCATGCTAACCTTGTTCACGACTCACTATTTTGAGCTTTGGCAATCTGATCTAAGATCACTTTAAGAATCTTCCCCCTTTAGCAACTTTTTTTTTTTTTTAAAGAATTAATTGTAGGGGTGGAGGAACCAATGTTTCTTACATGCTGGGGTGGAGTTACAAAATAAGGAGTGCATTAGTCTGTTTTCCATCTACTGTAATGAAATACTTGAGGTTAAGTACTTTATATAAAATTTTAAGTTTATTTACCTCACAGTTCTGGGGCCCAAGAGCATGGTGTAGGCATCATCTCGGAAGAATGCTGGCTCTCGATGAAGGCCTCACGGCAGATGGTGCTGTAATGGCCACAGCATATGGAACAGGGAGAGATCCTATCACAAGGCGGAAGCGACCGGGGCCAAGGAGGACCACACTATTCCCTTCTGAGGGCACGCATCTAGTGGACCTAAGAGGCTCCCGCGAGGCTCTGCCTTCTAAAGGTCTCACCGCATTTTTCATATCACCAAATTGGGGACAAATCAAAACCACAGGATGGAGTGAGGATGAATGGATTTACCACTGTGGAGAGAGCTGTGCTTTGTGAGCCACTGTGGGTCAGTTGTTTCTCATCTCCAGTGAAAACTCTCTGGAACAACTTGCTTCTCTTCAGACTGGTCACCCTGGACCAGCTAGAGTCAGGGCAGGGGTTTCTGGGTCTTGCCTAGGCTTTGTGCAACCTAGGATGAAATCCCAGGGCTTCTAGTCAACACGGAGCGTTCTCCCAAGCGAAGTGGTCACCGATGCAGAACACTGCTGTGCCGCAGCTGGGCTGGGACCAAACTTTTAGCTCTGAAAAGCAGTTCCAAGAAAGACGTGCTAGTGTTCAGAAAAGGGGCTGGAGACCGCCCGCACGGAAACTTGCATTCTCACTGAATAGAGTGACCTTGGCCACAAGCCCCCACCTCTCTGAGCCAAAGCACTCGAGACACACAAAACACTCAAAACCATAGCAAGGGTACTCATGGCCTCTTTTATTGTTTTACACTTAAGTTTGATATTAAGGCACGGGTGTTTGATATAGTTTTCATTTTTAAACAGAAACTTAAGTAAATGCACTAATAATGATCTATTTTGTGAATGAGACATTAACCTATTTCCTGGTCCTCAGAAACATTTTCTGCCTTTATTCTGAATCTCTCACTGTTGTGGAAAACAGCTATTTTGTTATTTTAAAAATTGTGGGAATTCCCAGAATCCTTTTTTTTTTAAACGTATGAAACTGCATAACCTTTAATCTAATTTGGTATCAAAAGCAATTTTCTAATAAAACCCTTTAACTATTTTTCCACAAAAATCATTTTGAAAATGAGCACTGTAAACATATCACAAGATATTTAGAATCCAACCCTTTGATGACAACCAACGTAAACATTTTGTAACAACATACTTAGCCCTGTTTATTGGGGGTATCTTCTCAGAAGGCCATTAGTGAATGAAGACCTGAATAAATTTTTCTGAGCAGCTGTCCTTTTTACCATTAACAGGAGTCTATCCAAACCTAAGAGTTTATATTTAATTATCTTGACAGAATTTTAACTTATAAAACCAAATTATAGAAATTAACGAATTATTTAATCCTTGATGTCATTTCAATGAAAATATAATTGGACAAACTTTTCAAACAATTGGGCACAGACAAACACATAAGACCATTTATGAAACCATAATACACTCACATGTATTTGGCCAATTGAATTATAAAGTCTTTCTTATTTTTCTTTGTTTTTGGAACTGAACTGGGGATTGAACTTGGGTTCTTGTGCTTGTAAGGCAGGTGGCAGCACCATTGAGCTAAATAAATCCCCAGCCCTAAAACCTCTTTTAGTGAAGACTAGTCAAAACTTTTGCAGATTAACAGAAATCTCTTGTAGAATTAGAATCAAAAGGAATGAAAGCTCTTTGTTAATGTAAAAGTAAACCTTCTATAACAAACTTGAAACCAACAAGCAAACATACACAAATCATTTCCATACACCTTCTCTACATACTTAGACCTCCTGGTCTTGTATATCTTTATCTCTTTCTAACAAGACAAACATACAAAATCCTTTCATATCAAAAGTATATCTCTTTTACCCATAGCTTTCCTAATATCTTCTTCTGTCTCATTTACTATGAACCTTCTATAACAAACTTCAGATGTTAAAATTTTAAAGTGTTCTTTTTTCTGTCCTCAGATTGTTACATCTTAAAATTTGACTGGCTACCTATACAACAGTATTAACCTTGAGTTTTTATCAACAGAGTACAGGAAAGAGCAAGTTAACCCTATAATTGTAATTCAAGAATTTGCAATGCACAAGAAGGGTTTTAAGCACACCAATTAAACTTAATTCAAATTGAAACAAAGATACATTTATCAAATAGTTAAAATTTCTAACTAACCTCGATCCTGACAACAAACGGTTGCAACCGGCCCAAAGCTTACCTCCGGAGGCTTTTCAAAGGTCTATATCCGAGAATCTCCTGCTGGATCCTGCTACAGAGAAGTCTTGGCTGGATTTACAGTTCCCACCTGGGGATCTTGCTGGGGCCTCCAAAATGTAAGACCTAAAATCTCACTTCCACTCCGGAGCGTGAACAGCCAAAAGGCCTCCACGATGCTGAGTCCTATAGCCCAACAAAGGCTCCGGGCGCAAGACCCAGGGTCTTACTTCTGGGAGCCGTGAACAGCCAAAAGGGCCTCCACAATGCTGGGACCTATAGTTCAGCGATTGCTCCAGGAGCTTGCCAAGCAGCAAGAATCACCCAGGAAGGAACACACGGGACTAATTGGAAAACAGACCGTTATTAGTCTGGCCAGACAGCACTCCCGGAGCCAAATAGCTCCGAGAGGCCCGGAATCCTTTTTCTTAACATATTCCTGGGGCATTTCAAATCAATTCTTTGACTTGCTAGGATTTTGTGAGAAAAGGATTTACTTAGTTTAATTCCCATTACTTTTCATTATCATATGTTCTTCCCCAGTTCTGTGCACTGAACATGACAGACAGCACCTTCTTTGGTCCTCTGATTAAACTCTTCCCATTTCCCTCTTGAGAGGCCCCGTTGCAGTCAGAGCCCATGTGCTCATGGTTCCAGTGTCAACACCTTCCACCTCTCCAGTGGCTCATCAGTCACGCCCCTTTGACCTCTTATATCCAAACCTGCTGTAAAGAAAAAATGAATTCAAAACAAGATCGCAGCAAAGCACCACAAAGGCATTCTAGTTTGGAAAGTTTTTATTTATTTATTTTGTATACAACAATGAACAACGGTGTGTCACCAATCTGTAGTATAATTAACTCCTTGTCTTTTGCTCCTTATGAATTTACATATCCAATTATCTATTTAGTTTCCCATGGTTTTGCTACATTAAAACTCTTTAACAAGAAAGCTTTATAACGTAACGGATTTTGCAGTTCATTTGTAACCAGTCAGTTTTAAAAAGTTGCTTTAGGCTTAGTGAATATTATTGCATAATACTGCAAAATTTCCCTGCCAGATTTTGGAGTGCCTAGTAACTTATTTACCAGGATGATCCATGAAAAAGACTACATGAATTGCCTGCCTATGGTGGTGCAGTCTGTAATCCCAGTTACTTGGGAGGCTGAGGTGGGAGAAGTGTAAGTCCGAGGCCATCCTGGGTAACTAGTAAGACCTTGTCAAGTAAAAGGGGTGGGGATGTAGGTCATTACTCCCTGCGTTCAATCCTCATAAAAGAAACATGCAAGAAAGCATGCAAACTACATGTATAAAAGCACATCATGGCCAGGAGCAGCTGAGAGATGCAGCAAAGTGTATTTATTAGATGGAAACAATGCCGGCTCTAAATAACTGGTGCTGTTCTGCCAAGGGATACTGTACTCATCCATTTGACCACATTTGGGGTCAGGTTAGTGTGGGTGAAACTCAGTTTTGGTCCCACCAGAATCTGCTGTTTTCATTGAAGAATCTGCATTAATTCCCACTTTTTTGTTGAAGCTGATGCGGTTTTGAGGCTGGCAAACGAAAGGGCATTCCGACCCCACAAGAAGCCCAGCCACTGATTGGTCCTAGGACCAGAAAATGCGGATGAACAAAATGGGCTGCAGAGTGACTTTCCACACCACATCTCATGGCCTTGGTTCCAGTCTTCTGGGTGAGATTTTCATAAACAGCCAATTTGTGTGCAAGGGTAACTTCTGTGGTTGACAGGAAGGCAAATTCAAATTCTGAGTTGTATCGTGGATTCTGCTCCCAGCATTAGCAATAACTGACACTTCAGAACTTAACAGCAAATGGCGGCTACCTGGATCTTTGCTAAAATAGGTCTATGTGGCTCAGGTAAGGGAGAGAGGCGCCTGTTTATTTTGGTAAAAGGGAAAGGAGATGGCCTTTGTTTTGTTAACATTTTGGGAGTCATGACCACAATTTGATCTAATCAGATGCAGTTTGTTCAACGAATTATCAAAGATCACACTTGGATATCAAGCTGGGACTGAGGCTGATAGGTAGGCATTGATCATATGCTGCCAGAAAGAATCTAATTTAAGAGCAGAGTTGAGAAATGCACCATTAGAATTTTCGCAAACACTCATGCAGAGATAGTCTAATATCATAATAATTAGAAAATTATTCCAGGCTTTCTGTGTGGCAGTTCTATTGTGAATATAATTTAGGATATGATTTATGCAAAATGATGTAAATTCACAGAACTGCTTGGTCTACACTTACATTTCAACAAAGGGCTGCGTGCTGCTGCTGTTTCTGGCAAAATAAAAAACTGGAAGTGGAAAGTGGACAGGTTGCGAAGGGCACTCATTCCTCCTTCATCAGCTTCATCAGGTCCTCTTCTATTCCCTCCCTCCTTAGCTCATCTAGACTGTAGTACCGATGAGTGATTTTCTCAGCAGTGACAACCACGACACGGAGCCCGTGCGTGTCTTTGCCCAACTGGCACCCAATGGCAGACGACACCACCATGTCCAGGTTCTGGTAGGTGCCCCCAGCATTCCTGTGGTAATGGCCTGAGAACACAGCTCTGACACCTGCAGGGAAGGGAAAAAGACATTAGTGTGGGGGTCATCTAGGCCTCCCACGCTCTCTCTAAGAACAGCAAGGGACTTTGGAAGAGATAAAGGAGAATGAAGAAAGCATCGTGAGGCTGCATAAACAGCTACATGATGGAAGCTACACATGTACAAAAAGTAATGTTTATGGGCACAGCTCGGTGGTAGAGAGCTTGCCCAGCATTTATGAGGCCCTGGGTTCAATCCTGCTATGGTTTGGATTAAAGTGTTCCCCAAAGCCTCACACGCTCATAAGCTGGGGCTTCAGGAAGGTGACTGGACTGTGAGGGCATAGAGCTGACTTGCTCTTAGGACGGAGGGTCTGGTCTGAAGAGGTGGGTCACTGGGCCTGGAAGTGTGTTCCTGAAGGGCCTGTCTCCTTCCCACTCCTGTCTTCATACTTTCTGCTTCTCCTCTGCCATGCCACTCTGCCTTCAAGCCATGTTACTAGGACTGACAGCTCTACCAACTGTGAGCTCACATAAAACTTTTCCTCCTTTACACTGTGGGAGTCAGCTACTGTCTCGGGAAAATACTGCAAATAAATAAAATAAGTCAATAAACAAAGCTTATGGTGTTCTAATTAAGACAGCAGAGTATGTCCACATTTAACGTCTGTCTGCTGCTCCATACCTGGAGCCCTAAGAGATAAAATGTAAGAAAACTAAAGGATGTAAGTACGCCCAACATCAAAATAAATAGGTCTATGGGACAGAAAGAAAAGAGAAAAGTGAAGTTACGAGTGGGATCAAAATATTGCTGGAGTGAAGCCCCTAAAGACTGCAGACTGGCATAGTATTTGCATGTGACCTACACACATCCTCCTGTATCTTGTAAATAATGTTCAGGATACGTATTATACCCAATACTATGCAAATAGCTGTTTTACTGTACTGTTTAGGGGATAATGACGAGAAAAAATTAGTCTGTACACGTTCAGTATAGATGCAATTTTTATTAAAAATATTTTTTCATCTGCTGATGGTTAAGTACAGAAGGCTAAATGTAATTTGATGGAGAATTTCTATGATTTAATTTTTAAAAATAACATCTTTTTAACAATCACTTCATAAAATTTCTTAAAATCTAATAATTATGGGGCTAGGGTGTAGCTCAGTGGTAGAGCATATGCTTAGCATATATGAGGACGCATATGAACATATACAGAATTAACAGTGGTTCTAATGAACTACTGGAAGGTGCCTCTGGTATATCACTGGGCTGGGGCTTGTGACAATCTAGAAGGAAGGACAGACACAGGCTCACACTTAGGATCTCACACACATTTTCCTGAGGTTACTGTGGGGCTCTAAACTACTACTATGAGGCCAAGTCCTCGGACACAAGGATATGGATGGAGGCAACCAAAGGTACTGGGCAGGGAGAAGTTTGTCAAGAGAGAAAGAGTGAGAGAAAAACAAATATGAAATGACTATTTCTCAAATTGTCTGCAATAAAAATTCTATCAATCACCCACAAAGAACTCATACTAACACAGCCCACAAATTCTTCCCTCAGGAACTCACATTTAATCCATGTTACCGTTCAGATATAGAATACCCCCCCAAAAAGTTTTGTATGTGGAGAGGTGGGCATTTTGGAAGGTGACTGAATCATGGGGGTTATATACTCACCACCGGATTAATCCATTCATGAGTTCATGACTAAATGTGCTGTTACGAAGTGGGGCCTGGCTCGAAACATGACTCATAAGGATGCATTCTTGCCCCTGGCTGTCATGTCACTCTGCCTGCTGGCTGCCATGAGGTGAGCAGCTTTCCTTCCCCCGTGCCATTTCTGCCTTAGAGCTAACTGACTACGGAATGCATTCTCTGGAAACCATGAGCCAAAGCAAACCTCACCTCCTTTAAGTTGCAGGTGTTGGATATTTTGTCCTTGAAATGGGAAAGCTGAAATTACACAGAACTGCTTGACAAGTATTTAAAATATAAGAGTCCTTAAATAAAAGATTAGTGTTCACAAAAAGATGTTATGAAACAAAACAGGCATATAATGCATGAGAAGAGACAATGATAATTAGTGCTTATAAAAGATAAACCTGTTAAAATTTAAAATTAAAAACCCCTCAATAAATGGAATAAATTCTAGACTGAACACTAGTTAAAGAAAAAATTGGTAAATTTATAGAAAGAATCAAGAAAATGAATCTAAAGACAACACAGAGACCCAGATACAGGCAATACGAACACACAGTTCAAAGAGCCCAGGGGACAGATGAAGTATCAGCAGATGTTTAAGCAGCGAGAAAAGAAAGAAAAAAACAGCAGTGAAAATAATTTGAAGAGTGAATAATGGAGACTTTTTCAAAAAAGAAAGAAGGTCTTCAGATAAAAAGCACTAAGTAGGAAACAAAACTTATCCCACACTGTTACATAATGAAGTGGTACATCAAAGAGAAAGAGAAAAACCTTCAAAAAGACTGGTAAAAACATTACAAAGGATCCACAATTAGACAGAGAGCAGGCATCCCAGCAAGACAGAATCAGAGTAACACCTTCAAAATCTTGAGGATAAATAACTATGACCCTAAAAGTTTACACCTAAACTGTCATTTAAATTTCAGAGCAAAATACAGACATGTTGCATGCCTGTAATCCCAGCACTCAGGGGGCTGAGGCAGGAGGATCACTGTGAGTTCAAGACCAGTCTGGGCTGTATTTAGAAATATAGAGACTAAGAACACTCCATAATTTTCACTAAAAAGAACTATTAAAAATACATTTAAACAGAAAAGATGAAATATTAAACAAAATCATGGGCTAGGGATTTAGCTCAGTGGTTCCACTGCCTGCCTTGCAAACACAAGGTCCCGAGTTCGATCCCTGGTACAAAACAAAAAACAAAACCAAAAATAAAAAACCCACAATCATGAGCTAACACTGATAAAATATTCTAATAAATTGAATTAACTACTGATTGCTTTTATTATTTTCTATTTTTTGATGTTAAAAGTGAAGCAAACTCTACAATGTCAAGATGGAAAGTTCAATGAAAAATCAAAGTGTATAAAAGTTACTCTCACGTTTGGTAGAAAAAAGTACTAGATTACTGGGTACTTCACTTGAAAAATATGTAATCATCATGTTTATTCAAAATATGCATAGGCAACCAAACTAAAACTAGATAAATTGGACTTAATCAAAATTAAAAAGTTCTGTGTTTCAAAAGACATTATTAAAAAAAGAGAACCAAAGAATAGGAGAAAATATTTGCAAATTGTCTATCTGATAAGCTTCTAATACTCAGACAATCTATAAAAATCCTTAAATACTCAATGCTACGAAGTCAATCCAATTAATAAATAGTGAAGGATCTGAACAGACATTTCTCTAAAGAAGACAAACAAGGGGTCAATAGGTACAGGAAAAGATGTTCAAGATCATTAATCATTAGCGAAATGCAAATCAGCAGCACAACGAGAGGTCACTTCACATCACCAGGATGCTATAATAGAAAAGATGGAAAGTAACTTGTTCACAGGGCTGTGGAGAAATCTGAACCCTCTTCCAGCACTACTGGGAATATAAATGGTACAGCTGTTCTGGAACACACTCTGGCAGTACCTCAGAATGCTAAACACTTAGTTTCCGCTACCCAGACATTTCATACCTCTATATACAGAGTATGGTAAAAAACTACAGTGACTGCCTAAATTAAAAAAAAAATTATTACAGTGCACTAACCCCTCAGAAAATTCCTCCTTACTTCAGACACTGTCCCACCCTTCTCGCCTCTTTCTGAAGCAGCTCCGGAAGTCCTCCTTCGTGAGTGTCTTTAGCTGTGCTGTTGTGGCTGCCTCTGTCTTGAATTGATGCAAAATGTTTTCCTCTCGTGGTCATTCTGACTTTGGGGGAAGAGTCAGAAGTCACCTGGCACCAGTTCAATGAATAAGGTGGATGCGGGCGCACTGCACTGGTCTCACGAGTCTGCCTTTTCGGTGGACAGCACTCAGCGGCGGCACCCACGGTACTCCTGACCACACCTCATAAAGCACATCATGAAATAAAACTTCCACAACTGTCAGAAAGTGGCAAGAATTACAGTGTAAGTGTATTCAAAGTGTGTGTAGTGGGGGTATTTTGAGAGGGACTGATGGCAGTACAGCTTTTACTGTAAGGCAGTTTTATATTTATACACATCGAAGTTGTGATCAGCTCTTATGTACTCAAGAGAAATGAAAACATCTATACAAAAACTTGTACATAAATATTTGTTGCCACAGTATTCAAAATAGCCTAAAAAGTAGAAACAAACTAAATGTTCACCAACTGATGATGGATAAACAAAATGTGATTTATGTATACAACAGAAGGACATTTTAAAAGAATTAAATACTCTTACCTGATCCAGTGTGGATAAACCTTGAAAACACTGCTAAATAAAGGCAGCCAAAAGCCATAAAATACATTATCCCATTTATACAAAATGTCTACATTTAGTAGGTGACTCTATATATAGAGACTGAAAGTAGATTACTACTGCTAGAGTTCGGGCAAATGGGGAATGACTGCTAATGAGTATGAGGTTTATCTGTGAAATGGTAAGAAGGGACCACAATTAGGCAGTGGCAATGGCTGTTCAATCTTGTGAATATAGTAAATGCTCTGAATTTTGTACTTTAAGAGGGTGAATTTTATGGCTTGTGGATTATAGCACAATAAAGATGTAAAAAAATTAATTGTGGGAGGGAGAGGGGCCTGAAATGATTTATGTGTCAATGGATTACAGTTGGCAATATTGGTATAAATTCATGTTTGGTTTATTATCAGTGCAGATGGCTATATACAGGGATATTTACAGATACGATCAGACTAGACCAGCATACAGACACACCCACTTTCTTGCTCTGCCTGACCAGAGCATCTGGAAGCAAGGGCATACTACCCATGAGTGTACCCCAGCTCTCAGATCTTGCTCCTAATAACCACTGTCTAATAACAGGAGCTATTTTTTTTATTACTGTTCCTCAGACACAGGTCTACTATCCAGTGCCAGGGATTCAGCTCAGTGGTTCTGGTGTCCGCCTCACAAGCGCAAGGACCCAAGTTCGATCCCCGGTACCAAAACAAAACAAAACAAAAAAGGTCTACTATCCAGAATATATAAAGAACTCAAAAAAATCAGACCCCCTCAAATTTATAAACCTAATTCAAAAATGGGCATCTGAAATGAACAAACCTTTCTTAGACAAAGAAAAGCAGCAAATAAACACGAAAAAATGTTCATCACCAGTCATTCGAGAGATGCAGATGAAAACAATACTGAGATTCTATTCCACACCACAAAGAATGGCTGTTATCAAGAAGTCAACCAATAACAAATGCTGACAGGGCTGTGGGGAGAAGGGAACCCTTCTCCATTGTTGGTGGGAGTGCAGACTGGTACAACCACTGTGGGAATCAATATGGAGATACCTCAAACAACTAGGGTTAGAGGTCCCATTTGACCCAGCTATTCCTCTGTTAGCTATCTTCCCAAAAGAATTAAAAGAAGCATACCACAGTAACATATGCTCACCCATGTTTATAGCAGCACAGTTTGTAACAGCTAAAACTTGGAAACAGCCTAATTGCCCATCAGCTGGAGACTGGATAAAGAAGATGTGGTGTTTTCTTTTTTGTTTTTTGTTTTAATAAAATGGAGTACTACTCAGGCATAAAGAACAAAAAAATAGAGACATTTATAGCTAAGTGGATGCACACTGAGGGCATACTCTTAAATGAAATTAGTATGACACACATGTGTAAATACCGAATAGTTTCTCTGGCATGATAAACTAAAAGTGTAAGTAAGGATAAAAATGTTTAATTGATATTATGTAATAGGAAAAAACATCTAGAGGTTTAGAGGAAGTGGGAGGTAGGGGAAAGGTAAGAAGGGAAAAGGAAAACAATGGAAACAAAGTATTTATAAATAAGGAGGGGTGGAGGGGTGAAGGGAGGCCAGGGGAGTGGGGAAAAAATAAGAAACAAGATATGTCATGCAAAGGTACAGGATCCCAATGATGAATGTAACTGTATTATATACTTAAAATGTACGAATAAAGAAAAAAAAGAAACAATTACAATTTACATATACTCAAACCCTGTATTCCTTTATGAATATCTGATGGTACATTTTATGACAATGAATGAATCAATATTGATAGTTGATATTAATTCAAGTCCATAATCAGTACCCTTTGTTTTTCCTAATGTCCTTCTTCTGTTCCAAGATCTCAAGAATTTTCACTGGTTCCCTCCTGAGGAATGAGGCTAAAGAAGACAGATTGACAATGATGGTTAAGAAAGACAAAGGAGGTGCTGCTGCCGCCTTGCAAGCACAAGGTCCTGAGTTCGTTCCATGATTCCAAAAAAAAAAAAAAAAAGACAAAGGAGAAAGGAAAAGAAGGAAATGGAGAACAGGAGAAAAAGATAAAAAGGCATAAAGGAAATATGTCCAAAATGTTTGGGGCATCTGCTTTGGGTGAGGAGGACTGGGGGGACTTTAAACAGTGCTTTTGATAAGACCGCCATGTGTGCCCGCAGGAACTGGAGACTCAGCTTAGGGAAGGTATATGACCCTGACAGCTGAGCATGCAGCTAGGCATGGAGAGGAAAGCGACTCAGGTTTCCCTGTTAGAACCGAGTGTGATCCTGGTACCAAACAAACAAACAAAAACAAAAAAACAGCCAAGGGAGGGGAGAAGCAGCTATTTCCATGTTTGTCATTGCAGTGCAAATAGACACAGCTCATTTCAAGAGGGCCGTTAGGCCATAATGTCTCATATCTTCCTGTGTATTCGTTTTGACCCAGCAAAACCATTTTGGTTGACAGTCACCCCCTTCAGAAGGCCTCAAAGAAGACCTAAGATATGTATGTGTGTCTGTGTGTTTGGAGAGACTGGCTACAGTGCAGCAGGCCCCTCTTACCCATGGGGGACACATTCCAAGACACGCCCCCCTGGGGATGGCTGTAACCATGGACAGCACCACACTATCATACTAAACCCACAGCACTGCCCCGCAGTCCTGGAATAAATGTGTCCTTCATGTTTTATGCCTCGGTGCCTCCTTTATATTACCTGTCTTGCACTCTGGGACCATTACTAAAGAAAGTCACCATTACTGGAACAGAAGTACGTGACGCCATGGCAGCTGACCCAGTAACCAAGAAGGCTACAGGTGACTACTGCGTGGGTGAATGAATATACACCGTGAATGTGACCAGCAGCATGGTTCACACCCACGATGGGATGAACCAGCATGGTGCTACATGAGATTTCATCAGACCCCTCAGGACAAAATTTTAAACTTATTGTTTCCTCCTGGAATTTCCCATGTAATATTTCTGAACTGTAATTGATTACAGGTTACTTCAGATAAGGGGGGATGCTTGTATACATATTTAAAGAAAAGGTAGATTTACATGCAATGGTATTTCACAATACTAAATATTAAGTATGTTCTTAGAATGTACATAGTAAGTATGAACATATTAAGTATGAATAGCAAGCTGCAAAACCCCCCCAAAAACAGATTCCAGCATTGGTAAAATAAAGATAATGTATGAATAAGAGGATTATACACATACATTTGTGCCCCATGGAGGTACTTAGTGAGGGGGCTTCACTCTGTGTCTTTATTACCACAGAGTAATGCTTACAATGATCATAAGTTCATCTGGTGGTCACGAACAAAACATCACGGAGACATGAAAAGGGCAGGGGTGGCCAGATGGACCAAGGAAAAGGCAGGGATGCAAGGTGCTGACACACCAGGGCCTGAGCTGTGCAGTTCAAAAGCTGCAGCTGGAACTGACAGGCTGCATGCCCAACGATCCTTGCCAGAAATGGAAAACTGAATAGCCCAACTGCACAGACTGGAGGGGCTGTGGGAAGCACTGCTTCTCCTGCAGACTTCTGGGTTTCAGAGCCTCGTGGCCTGTGGTGTCTAAGCCCCAGTGGGGACCATGAGAGCTTAGACTTAGCCCAGGGAGCTGTGATGGGTAGGACAGAAAGCACTTAGCACTCTTATTACTTTTTGTATGCTATATTATGGCTATTAAATTTGTCTTTATGTTCATGCTTGTAAAATGCACTGTTCTGGAAAGAATGTCTAACAATCTTGAGCCGAGCTTGCATTAACAGTAATCAACTGTAATGACTCATCTATGTTTAAATTTTATGCCACTTTCACTGGCATTTGCAGAGATAGGAGCAACAGTGGCCAGTGGAACCTTCAAAGCAGAGCTCACTGGTTCTTGTCCAGTCAGGCATAACCCTCCCTCTTTCTCTTTAGCTCCCCATTTATTATGCAGTGTGAAGACAGAAAATATGACCACATGAGGATTCTTAGAGCAGTAAAGATGCCTCAAGAGGTTTAGAAATAAATTGCCAATGAGTGAATAAGTTGTGTTCAAACTCTTCTGCCCTCCAGTAAAAGACTTCCTGTTACAATGAGAAATCAATAAAGACCACGATAAGATCACAAAGCAATAATAAGGCAGGAGGCCAACTCTGTGTCAAAATCAGGGAAACTGAGCAACCCCATTTCCCCACTCTGGTGGCGTGCTTGATGCTCGGGAATGTTTCCACTTGGAACATGAGGGATGAGACGCTGAGAGGGAAACAATGGAGATGCTGCCTGAGTTAGAACCAGAGTCAGCCTGGTGTTGTAGTTTAGATAACGTCCCCTCAAAGTCTCCTATGTTCAGAGGTGAGGCTTTTAGAAGGTGACTGGATTGTGGGGGTGCTATGTTCATCAGTGGATTAGTCTACTGATGAACTCAGAGCTGAATGTGCTGTTTGAAGTAAGGTCAGATTAGAAGAGGTGGGTCACTGCAGAAACAACCTGGAAGGGTGTATTCTTGTCGCCTGAACTCCATTCTCTCCTGCTGCTTCCTGGCTGCCATGGCGACCAGCTTTCCTCCACCATGCTATTCTATCACGCTGTTCCTGCCTTGGAGCCAACCATGAACTGAACCCACTAAAACTGTGAGCCTAATTCAACCTCTCTTCCTTTAAATTTTGGGTAGCCCTGCAGTGGGTAGGCTGACTAACATACCTAGTGAATATTTGGTGGTAAGAGCTCACCTCTGTTTCTAGCCCCCTGGAAAGCTCAGGAGTTTTGAACCCAAACATGCTCTCATCTCACCTGAGTAAGAATCAATATGGTGGCAGAGAGGGACATGGATGTGGCAGGACAAAGAGATTTACTGTGCCATGGAGGCTGTGAAGACCTTTCCTTCTTTCATTGCACTGAATCCTCCCAATGAATCTAGGCCCCAGTGACTCATGTTATGTCCATTATACAGAGGAGAAAATGGAGCCCCAGAGACACAGAACAACTAGCACAAAAGTTCAAAGCTAGGAAACAGGGCAGGTAGGGCACTCCCTCGTGTACTCGGCATTGGAGACTCAGGTTCTATTGTTTTGGGCCTGGGCATGAATAACAGTGACTCGGGTGGCAGGGAGGTATGGATGGGAATGGAGATGAATTAACAAATCATCAGGGCAAAGCCAGCTGCCTCCTGCTGGAGGGACCCAGACCAGCGTGAAATCTGAGCTCTGGACATTCAGGCTCTGTCACAATCCTTGTCAGGCACATAGGCTTGCAAGAAGTTTTACCAACCTTGGTTTTCTTTGGCTTCTGATAGGAAATCAATCAATTCATGCCCAGATGGAGGTAAGGAATGCATTAATGAATTATGGCTTGCATGAAAGTGGAATGGTGACTATTAGAGTCTATAGGACTTGCGCAGAATTTCCATTCTAGCTGTTCGTTGGTCATCTGTGGCTGAAACACCTCTATGGTTCCTTAATTGAATATTATAGATCGATTGTTTTTGAATTATGGACTGCTATAAAGAGATGACAAACATCTTAAATGACTGCCAGAAGGATTCCCAGCAAAGACAGCCACTGCATCCCCTGGGGATGGCTTCTGTGGTATTAGCTTCATATTTATTTCTCTGCAGTGCCAAGTCAGGAAGATGCAAAAAAGCTATTTTTAAAGCTGCCTTGATTCAAATTCATTTCAAATCAATCAGAGGACTGGGATACAATCTCTGTATAATTTAATATTCTAATATTAGAAACTGGTTTCAAATCAATCAGGAAATCAGGATGCAATCCACTACATTTCTGATGTGAAAAACTGATGTCCTGAGTGCTGTTGTGTTACTGACTCAGGCCTGCGAAGTGTAAACATGGGGACAGATTTTATTTTTATTCCCCATGACTATAGGTTCACGAAAATGCTATGCATCTTTACACTGGCAGCGATAACAGTGAAAACTGCGTCTTAAATCATCAGTCATACTCAGTTTATTCTGCCTCAGTGAGAAAGGAGAAATGTGACTCAGAAAGAGAAAGTGGGGTGGGGAGGAGGGAGGGAAGGAGGCAGGGAAAGGAAAGAAAAAAGGTGCGGTGTGACCTTCCAGAGAACAGGTGTGAACAAACCCGAGGAAAGTGACAGTCCCTCAGCAAGCAGCTGCACGTGCTGTGGACAGAGGTGACGACGGGCAGCCAGCAGGGCCACAGTGCAGAGGGAGAGAGCGGAGCGTTTCTCGGATGGGTGTGACAGGTGCGGGCTGCCCACATGAAAGCACAGTCGAGCCCCACTCAGAGGGGTTCTGCCCTGTTTTTGAATCGCCGATTTGGGAATTCTACATCCCTGTATAATCACGCGAGGGCTTCCCTGGCTTGCCTCGTCCTGGAGCCTGAGTGCTGATGGACCAGGACTTCTGCGGATGGGGAGACAGGCAGGGGTGGTAGGGGGCAGCTCCTCAACCAACGGAAGAGACAATAAACACAACCAAAGCCCCTCAGTGCCGGGGGTGGGTGAAGCACAGTGTGGCACCAGCACCAACAACTCCCAGCGGTTCGGAGCTCAAGGTCCACAGTCGGTGGCAATGGAAAGGGCTACTCACTGAACACTGCACATCTACAGCCTCACCTGGGATTCACGGGACCTCTCAAGAGGAAATCACCTGTTACACTGATGAAGGAGAGGCTGCGTGACTTGTCTGGGGGCCACACGGCTAGGATATGGACCTGGATCAGGCTGACTCAGAGGCACAACTCAGCTCACCCTCTTACAGATACAAAATGCCAGGGGAAGTGGGAAGGGGAGGGGACAGGGGAAAAGAAAAATGGGAAAAAGGAAAACATGGAAACAAAGTCTTTGTAAATAGGGAAGGGTGAAGCAGGGGAAGGGAGGGCAGGGGCATGGGGGAAAAATAAGAACCAAGATAATATCATATAAAGGTACAAGATCTCAATGATGAATGGAATGGTACTGCTTTCTTTAAATGTACCAATAACTTAATGGGGAAAAAAAAGTAGATTCAAAATGCCAACAGTGATGGTGATGCAGGCCCTGAGGGCTTCCTGGAGAAGGTGGCTCTGACCTCCACACCCTGACTTCTCCCAGTTCTGTGTAAGTCTGATCTCAGACCAGAAGGAGTGAGGTTAAGGTAGTGGTGACAGTAACACTGATAGAGGGACCCCTATCTGCAGTGTTCTGGGGATATCCACTTTTTAACTCAGTTATTTTGTACCACTTCCCTAGTAAGGAGGCCCAGTTATCCCAGTTTTACAAATAAGAAAATTCAGAGCTGGGCGTGGTGGCGCACACCTGTAATCCCAGCACTCTGGAGGCTGAGGCAGGAGGATCACTGGGAGTTCGAGACCAGCCTGGGCTACATAGTGAGTTCCAGGTCAGTCTCAACTACACAGTGAGACCCTGTCTCAAAACAACAACAAACAAACAAACAAACAAACAGAAAAACCAAATAAGAAAATTCAGACGAGAGTCAAAGACATTCAGTCTTTGCCTAATTGAGGCTCTAAGTGCAGAACCAGGGTCTGACCCCAAAGTCAGTACTCTTATCCCACACTGGGATGTGGGCCCAGTGGAGGGAAAACAGGCCCATCAGGCCTGGGGGATATGGGAACAAACCAAGGAGCAGAGATGTGTTTGGAAGCAGCAGCAGGCACCACAAGGGCTCCTGCTGACCAGCTACCTCCCAGGCACTCCTATTTCCTCTCCTGTATGATAATCCTGCTGGTATCAAAGGTGGGAGACCCCGAGGGGAGGAGGGCGAAGGTCTCGAGCGGGTGGCAGCACCAGGATTCCAGCTGTGACGCCACTGGGCTGGAGGCGGGCAGGTGGGGAGCGCAGGGAGGGGGGGGGCCGGAGGCTGATCTGGGAGGAAAATGGCTTCAAGGGCCACGCTCAGCTGCCCACCTCCCCGCTTGCTCTTCCGTTCTCCACCGTTCACTGCTTCACAGCCTCAGTCCCCAGATCCCAGCTCACTCGAGGGTCAGGTTACAGACATTCTCAGGCGAAGTCTGAAGACCATGCCTCCATTTACTTGGGGACAGCGAACGCCTTCCAGGAAGGGCAAGAGTATTTTAGCCTCTCTGGGTCATGGGGCCTCCATCTCAGTGGCTCAAGTCTGCATTTTTCTTTTCTTTTCTCTTCTCTCTCTCTTTTCTTTCTTTCTTTCATAGCAGCTATAGAAAGTATGTAAGCTTGTGGACATGGCTGTGATCCAGTAAAAATTTATTTATAAAAAGAGGAGCAGGGCCAATCTCAGGAATGCAGAAAAGCATGCCATTAAAAATAGACATTTCAAAGCTCAGGAAAGACCTCCCAGTTCTTCAAAAACGGGAAGCTTCTGTGGCTCTCAAAAATAAAGGAAACAAAAAAGAGAGGTTTGTGATTAGTTAGAAAAGCATGAAGGCCATTTCAACCAGAGGAGACAAGGGTATCTGCCCAAGAAAGAACATTGTTTTACTGAACACAAGAATGGTCAGTCACTCTGCAGACAAGAACATCTGTCTGAAGGTCAGAAACACCTTTACCTAAACTAAGAGTGTTGACTTCTTTCCACCTACAAGACTGATTTCAAGGGCTGGGAGTATGGCTCAGTGATTGCCTAGCTTGTATGAGGCCCTGGGCTTGACCCCAGCACTGCAGCTTTTTAAAAAAAATTAACTGTTTTGGCAACTATGTTTGCTCAAAATCAACATGTCAACTTCTATAAATAAATATAAACCTGCCGGAAGTGTGACTGGGATTTGTTGGACTCTATTGATCAATTTGGGGAAAATGCCATTTGAACAACAGTATGCCAATCTATAAAAATGGTCCATCTTTCCAGTTACCTGTGCCTTCTTACATTTAGCAATAGTTTAGGGCTGGGGATTCGGCTCAGTGGTTCTACTGCCTGCCTCACAAGTGCAAGGGCCTGAGTTCAAACCCTGGTACCCCCCACCAAAAGTAATGATTTAGCAATAGTTTATGTATTTTATATTTTTTGCTCTTACTGGAGACTGAAGTGTTCTTACTAATTAAGAGTTGTTTACTGATAAGAATATCACTGGTTTTCAGTCTAGAGAGCTTGACAAATCATTTATTAGTTCTACTAACTGTTTTATAGACGTCTGGTATCTTCCAAATTAAAAAAAGAATTAATCTGCAAACAGGTACAGTTTTAATTATCTTTATACCTTTTCTTCCCTTTTACAATGGTTAGGAGCCCTACAAGTAGGAGCAAGGAATGAAAACAAGTCATCCTTTCCTTGTTGGGGAAAATTTAGTCATCATATTCCCATTTTTTAGATTTTTGATGGGATTCAAATTATTCTTCAGAGAAATTAAACCAGTTAAAATTCCCACTAACAGGTGAGAGTTCAGTCGCTGAGAGTTTACTCAGTGGTGTCCTCACAAGGAAGCACCTTGCAAGGATTAAAAGGGAGACTGCCTTGGATGACATAAGGCTGGACTTTGTCTGTCTGAGACAGCGACGGGAACCTGTGGCCTGTGCACTGCAGCAGAGCTGTCTCTGCAGGTCCGTGAGCCAAGATTTCCCAGCCAAGGTTTGACAAATTATCAGCATGCCTACAACAGGGAAGATCACATTAACGTGCAAAAGCACGCCAAATGCAAACTTTTACCTAATGCTGTTTGTGTACTGAGAGCTCTGCCTTTAAGACAAAAGACGTTAATCTATGAAGTGTTTTTTCTAAACCAAAACGTAAGTACTCAGGTTTAACTGCAGAGTTGGCATTCTGCAGTAAGTGGGTTTTGGGATGCAGTTTGGTCACTCGGCATCTAAAAGGTTTGCCGTCGCTCATCTAGGACTTCTAGGTGTCTGCTACCCTCCCTGGCGTTCTTGTGTTGGGCTGGGTGATCCCTTTGTCTCACCCTCAGGAAAGCCCTTCACGCGACTCGGTGTGGTAGGCAGCTGGCAGCCCTGTCAGTGCTCTGGCGGCTAGGAGGGTTGGCTGAGGCTCATCGCTGCCTCTTTCTCAGGAGCTTCCCTCCCAGGTAGGGGTGGGACAGGGAGGCCAACGACTAGAAGGTCAGCACACAAACAGTATGTTGTACGGCTCTGTTTAAATGAAACGCCCAGAACAGGCAAATCCATGCAGACAAGATGTCTAGAGCTGGGGAGTTGTGGGGAGTAGAAAGAGCACAGGTTTGCTTTATGAGATAATGACAAGGCTGCGAGTGGGCCTGCGATGCCGAGTTACAACTCTGTGAATACGGTAAAAGCCACCGAGGTGTGTATATTACATGAACCGAATGGCACACAGATTACATCTCAATAAAGCTGCTACCAAAACAAGGTATGATGATGATGACGATGACGATGATGATGACAGTATTAGCTGCCATCCACTGAAGACCTACCATGGACCAGGCAGAGTGAGCGAGCCTCGTGACACAAGCCTCATTTCATTACGTTAAACTCTTCATATCCCCAAAGGCACTGTTGTACTTGGGGAGGGGGTCAGCACCTGCCTCGGGGTGGGACCAGCTCTGCACGCTCTGGAGCGCACAGTGACGAGGCCAGAGACCGTTCACACGTGGCAAAGACCAATCTGTGCTTGGCTTCACTCCCTCTTGCTCCCGCGGACCAACTCCAACCCTATCCTCACAGGTGGCTGGGCCTCACACCTCCTCATTCTAACTGTGGGATGTGCAAACGGCCTACAAGGAGTTAAGTAGCAAGCCCAGGGGCTCCACAGCCCCACCCACCTTAAACACATCAAGGACCTGCTACTGGAGCGTTAGCTTGATTTCTCCACTACTGTATTTACTGTTTTCGAGTCTCCAAAAGTAGTGCATGTCATGAGAACAGCTGAACCAACTACGGCACATGCACCTGCTGCAGCTGTAAAATGGGATGAGGACAATCTCTGTGAATTGATAACAGAGTGATTTCCTAGGAAAAATGGTTAAAGTAAGCAAAGTACAAGACATCAGATGCATATAGTGGGCTAGCTTTCCCCCAAGAAAGCAGATAAGAAAATTCACACAGGATGCATGCATTCTACCCTTAAACAGCTCCGAAAAAATTTTTATATATGTACACATATACTCAACAGCACTCAAAATAAATAATAAAACAATTAGAGTAAATGGTAATGTCAAATAAATCTGGACAAAGATAATATAGATATTCTTTTTACTACCCTTATTTTTGTACCCTTTCTGTAAGTTAAAAAAAATCTCTGAATAAAAATATTTTAAAAAGCAACACAACAGGGCCGGGGATTTAGCTCAGTGATTCCACTACCTGCCTGGCCAGTGCAAGGACCCAAGTTCGATCCCTGGTACCAAACAACAACAACAGCAACAACAACAAAGCAATACAAGAATGCTAAAAATAAACACATATTATAAAAACACAGAATATGAAACAAAAAAGGAGAGGGGAGGAAAATTTCTTGAAATCTCTCTTTCCATTTTAGTTCAGTACGTACTTTTCAGATACAATTTTCACACATACATTAGACACAGATTATAGAAACAGACAGCTGGGTGTGGTGGCACAAAGCTGTACTCCCAGCACTCTGGGAGGCTGAGGCAGGAGGACTGCAAGCTGGAGTGAAGCCTGGGTAATTTAGCAAGATCCTGTCTTGAAATAGATAGAGGCTAGGGGTATAGCTCACTGTGAGGGCACAGGTTCAAAACCCAGTATTTCCAGAGAGCTGGGAGAGGGAGTGGGAGGACAGAGGGTGGGTCACACAGAATTTGATAAGAGCAGGACATGCTGTATAAAGATCTGCAACTTGTTTGGGTCCACACACGGATATTTTTTAGTTACTCCTTTCCAGAACACACAGCTCTGTGTCAGGACTACACTTTAAAATACTAAAAACTGTATTTCTGTTATGTAAAACCTATGCTGTCAGATGATCTTCTGTATTTTAATAAGAAAAGCACTGTAACTGGGAGGGCAGGTGGAGCCTTCTGCTCTCCAGGGACTGCTCAGGTGCTGACGACCTGCAGAGTGAGCGAGTGCTGCTTCTGAGCCAGAGGCTGCTCCCACAGGGCCAGGGCAGGAAGTGGGTGTCCTGCCTGAGGCTCTCCAGGGACTGCTCAGGTGCTGACGACCTGCAGAGTGAGCAGTGCTGCTTCTGAGCCAGAGGCTGCTCCCACAGGGCCAGGGCAGGAAGTGGGTGTCCTGCCTGCAGCCCCTGGGAACCATCATTAGCACACAGCTGAACCAACCTGTGCAACCTGGGGTGGGGCACTATCTGCTTCTGGGGTGAGTCCTGGAAGACTTCACTGTGATAGGACCAGGTGCTGCTGGGCTGGGCCCAGCACAGGTCAGGCCTGTCCTCCAGTGGGTACTCTGTTTAACCAACCACCTGCTCACCTCAGGCATTTGCTCAGATATGTGGTCCACGTGACAGCCAGCGTCTGGCTTGTATACGATTTGCAGTCTTCTCCTACGGGTGTGAGCGTGTGTGTATGTGCGTGCATGCGTGCATGCGTGTCTATCTGTCTGTCTATGTCTCTCTGTTTTGGTGAGGTAGGAAGCAAGGGCCCAGCTGGGCTTGGTGGCACATGCCTGTAATCTCAGTACTCAGAGGCTGAAGTAGGAGGATCGCTGTGGGTTCAAGGACAGCCTGGGCTACAGAGTGAGTTTGAGACCATCCTGAACTACACAGCATGAGCCTGTCTCAAAAAACAAACAAACAAACAAACAAACAAACAGAAGAAGAAAGGAAGCAATGACTCAGGCTCAGTTGTTGACATGACCTTCACTCAAGCCAGATCATCCTGTGGACGGATTCTTTTCTCTGTGAGGATTTCCTTCCAGTCTCTGCTTCTAAAGCACAGCCGTGTAACTTGCACTTGTCTTCTCTCGCCTATACAGTACTCAGCCTACACAGTACTCAACAGTTCCACTTTAGTGGGGACTACGAGAAGGCAGGAAAGGGAATGATGTGCAGTTCTTATGGCAGAGCAGCAGGTGCCTCTGATGCTCAGCCAGGAGGGAGGTGGCTCTGCTGCACAAGGTCCCAGGACACAGGACCGAAAGGTTTCGGGTCAGAACCACTGCACCCACTCACGGGGTGCCCTGCCTAAAACAGGACGTTTCCCACTGCCTGCCACCTGGCCACATTCATATAGTGCAGGAGGACACCTATCTTCCCCGCCCCTGGGGGGAAGAACAGGGCTGGGAGATAACTACTGTCCAGCGCCTGGAGCTGCCAGGCTGCCCCTGTGCTCCCACAGCCCCGCACGGCTCCCGCCCTGGATGCCAGATGAATTACAGTCCCGCTGCCTCACTGCCCCTTATTCCTTTATCCACGGGAGGCTGCACTCAACCTTTTATTTTTCCCTTTCCTGATGAGCTGGACATTCAAAATCTGTGTGGAATACACAAGAGGGCTCTGTTTTAAATAGCAGTAATGGCTGTCAGAAAACCACCAGCAGGTTGGGTGGCAGCCAGGTGACAGGGAACACAGGCTTGAGGCTCAGCTCCACCGTTGCCAAGCCATGTGGGCATTACACGTGTTTCAACGTCTCTAAGCCTCAGTTTCCTCATTTGGACTGCACCACCGCAGGGGCACCAGGAAGATCTGCAGAAATCAGCAACATGCCCAGGGCTGCACAGCAGGAAGCTGCACGTCCCATACTCAGGAGGCGCTCAATAATTACATTTTCCTCTCTTCTTTCTCCAAGTATCTGATCAGAAGATTTTTTTCCCCAATTGAACAAATTATATCTTTCTTGCTATTCAAAATTTCCTTTTTATTTTTAAAAGAAGATGGCAGGCTTGTGTGTGAGATGGAGTATGGGGTGCACAACATTAAGGTTTCAATCCAGAATGGACAATTTTCTAGATTTCTATTACCCGCTTCCCTGCCCTATCTTAAACACAGCTGTCAGGACAAGAGCCTCATTAAAAAGACTGTTTTGACTGACAGAATGTTCATGTATCAAATTGGAACTCCATCCAAAAATACTTGAAGGAGGTAGACAGAGGTGGTGGGAGCCACGGAAGAGGATGTTTTTGTAGAATACTGAAGTCTGCTAGGGAGAGAGGTGCCTTGCCTTTGCCTGGAGTCAAGGAAGTCCAAGAGGGCAGCACTGCAGCCACCAAAACACACATACGCACATTGGTTAAGTCCACTTCTGTTTTAAAAACCAGTGAAAGCTGGGCGTGGTGGTGCATACCTGTAATCTCAGCACTCAGGAGGCTGAGGCAGGAGGATCACTGTAAGTTCGAGACCAGACTAAGCTACATAGTGAGTTCCAGGTCAGCCTCACTACATAGTGAGACCCTGTCTCAAAAAAAAAAAAAACAAAAAAAACACAAAAAAAACAAACAAACAGTGAAAGAAAACTTCTGTCAGTCAATGACCCACTAAAGGACACATTAGCAGACTGGCCAGCTTTCCTGACCTGAGACTTTCAGTCCTCGCTGTCCAGGTCCAGCTTAGCTTTGTTGAGCGAATCTTCCGGGAGCCCTCGACAGGGCGCCCTTCCTTGGTCTCTGCCCATACCCTTCTCTTCTCCCTTCCCTCTGTCACCTCAGCCACAGCCATCTGCAAGGACTCAGAGTCATTTCTAGCGCAGACTCCATTCTGCAGCTTTAAGGATCTCTCTTCCTGAGGTCCCTGCAGACTCTGCAAACTCAGCTCTTCTTTCGCCCCAGTGGCTGGTCCCTCCTCTATGGGTTTAACTGGCCATCATGCACAGTGACCCAAGCCAGGGACAGGACAGTCATCCTCTGGGACCGTTCCTCTCTTCCCTCGGAACTGTCTGAACCTGCTCATCCCGCTTTCCTCTCCCTCCTTAGTGTGGTCTCAGTGGTTGCCTTGTCTCCTGCCCGTGCCTTCCACTCTTCTGCTCCCAGGTGTGTCAGGATGACATTTAGCCATCTGTGGATATAGTGGCTTAACCAAGTAGGGGGTATGAACTTGTGTATTTATGATTTAGCCCCACAAAAAGAAAAGAGGAAGGCAACCCAGGACGGGTGCCGCTGCTCAGAACTTCATTAAGATTCGGGTTCTTTCTTTCTATCCTGCTGTGCTGCCCTCAAGATTGCAAGATGGCTGCAGGGCTTCTAGGCATTGTGCCCAAGTCCAAGCAGGAATTAAGAGGAAAGGGCCAACAGTAAGCCTTTCTGGAAGTCCCATGTGCTAAATCTAGAACCGGATCATAAGGCCATGCTTTGGGGGAGGAGGGTGGAGGGAGTACTTTGAGCCTGCCATGCTGGTGTTCTCAACAAAATCAACACTGTTAGGGTGGAGAAAGGAGATAAATGTACCACGACAGACTGAACAAGGCCATCTTTCTGGCTCCTGCCCTTTGCCATACATACCTCCACCTGAGCCTACTCCAGTCACTAAGAAACTTCAGTGCCAGCTCCAGTGTGTGCCAGGCTGTTCTGTGATTCTGATCCCTGCCCATGCGGTACCTTATGTCTCAAATGTCTCTCTTTGCCCTTGTCTCTTTGATGAACTCTTCTTCACCCTTCACACTCTGCTCACTCCTTTCCTCTGCTGGGAACACAGCATTGGTCCAGCTAGATGAAGCTGATTCTCCCTCCTCCTGGCCCCTGCACATCCCTCTACTCCTGTCCTGGGATTTCTGGTTCCTACTCCAACTGGGGCCGAGTCCAAGTCTATTCAACTGAATCCTCAGTCCTAGGATGAACAACACAGAGCAGGGCTGCAGGGCTCCCTAGACAGCTACAGGATAAACAACAGATACATAGGCAGATGGACAGATAAGACAGTGGACAGCGGGTGAACATGTGGCCTCAGGCCACTTTAGGGGGCTTCATGGAGGGGACCCAATCTCCCCCTTTGCCAATATGATCACGGAGACAGCAGAATTCTAGTATTCTCTGATTTTACAAAAGAAATGCTGGGCTCCTTATAAAAGGAGGCTTGATGCTACTAACAAGAGGATGAAAGTCAGAGATAGTGGAATGAGCAGTGATTTTAAATCCCATCTGTTTCTTAAATGCCAAATGACCAGCTTCCTGAACATCTGTTTCCTCAATTGCCAAGAGGGGCTGACAACAGTTCCCTCCCAGGGCTGCTGGGAATTTTAGAGGTGGTGTGATGGAATCCTGGGACAGGTTCACTATCCCACTCTAGACAGACCCAAAGCCATGTCTGAGGTATGGGGCATTTTCCTTTCTAGCCATGGGAACTGGTGCTGACAAGCCTTCCAGTATCCATGCTCTTCTTTTTGCTCTGATTTTGTTCTGGGAAGAGTTCTGCTGTGAAGGTGGCAGAAGATCCTCGAAACAAAGTCAAGGCAGCTATGCCAATTGTCCTTCTATAGCCACCGAAGGGACAGGAAGGGTCTTGGGACTCAGGACTGGGTACAGATGTGTGGGAGTAAATTTCTAGGGGCTCTCGGTTCCTTTAACACTTTCCTACTGGCTTGAACCACTGGTGGTTCCTGCATGACTGTTCCACTAGGCAACCTGTCTGCCTCAAGGGACAGTCACGCATGTGGGTGGTTCAAAGCCACCTGGCACTGAAACATACAAACTCCAGCCCCTTCGTGAACATGTTAAAACGTCCTCCTTCTGTAGCTGGAGGTTGTCAAGCCTTCATGGGATATTTAGAACTGTGGCAGTCATGTAGACCATCCAGTCTTGGCAAAGAGCCATGCCAGGGGAGGCAGGACAGAAGCCCAGTGAGACTTGGGTCACACAGACCACCCCCATGGCCTTCTATCTATGGGACAGAAACAACTGTCTTACTCTGAGCCAGGCAAAAGGAGTTTCCTGTTTTGTAGAGTCCAAAGGAACAATGGAATTCTGTACTTAACAGAAGTAACTCTCCTTTTGGGGTGACCAATGATCCATTTGAACACTATGTAAATCACACTTTGGAAGCTCTTATAAACGATTAGGGCTCACATGTTATCCAAAAGGGCCCAGGAAGTTTCCCTGTGAGGGTAAGAATCAGCAAGCTCCAGGAAACATCATTTTGTCAATGACTTTGATGGACACCCTGCATTTCCACCACCTGTGGAAGCACTTTCCTAAGCACCTGCATTCAGCAGGACTGGGCACTGATCCAAAGGCAGTGCCAGGTAGGACTTCACTAGGGCAGGGAGAAACTGAGAGGGCAGGGGGCTCCGCCATCTCAGGCCACGTCTGTATGACAACGTGGAGGCAATCTGGAGGTGAGAAACAATCGACACATTGGAGGAGGAGTGTGAATGATCGAAATATCCCAACATGTCAACTGAAAACGAAGAAAAACAATCTCTTCCTTTCCAATTTAGATGGCAACCTTTCCTTTGTGCTAGAAGAGACAGAATATGCTATGCACTTAATTTTTGGAAGAGACCTGATGCTTGGTAACAAATACCCTTAAATAAATCATCAATGGTGACTGATTTTAAGGCATAGACCAGGCAGGGGTCATCAAGCTACAACTGACTATTTTCTTGTGCAGCCTGTGAGTGATGAATGTCTGCTGTATTTCTACATGGCCACATGCAGTTTTACGGAAGCACCTATGTAATATCCCCAAAGTTGCCCTGTGGCCCACAGTGCCTAAGATCTTCATTATCTGGCTTTTTGCAGAAACAATTTGTCAGCCCTTGATAGGAATTTTTAGTATTCTTTTTTATTTTTTTTAGAAATTTAAAAGATACGGATGAATAAAAGAATAATGTAACATTCATACTGCCACCACCCACAGATAACATGTTTTAAGATCTACTTTCACGGCTTTTATAAAAGAAATATTACAATTACAGCCAAAGTTCTTTTTGTACCAGACGTGTTTAGCTTTACCCGAAGGCCTGGCCAGACATTAGGCCAGCGGGTCAGCATTGAGCTCAGCAAGGCTGGGGAGGGCCACAACTTTAGGCTTTCATTCCATATAAATGTGCAAGCACTTTTAAGATTTTGGCTTATTTATGCACAATGAAGTTCATGGCAGTAGTTTGTTGTGTTTAGTTTTTAATCAGAGAACAAGCAGAAACGTCTGAAACGTCCAATAATAACAAGACTTAAAGAAACCTGCTCGGTCTCTGTACAGCACAGCAGTGGTTCAGGGAACATTTTTAACACGAGATAATGCTTTGTATGACATAATGTTCAGTGTCCTTCCAAAACACTCAGATGACATGATCTCAGCCAAATGAAAAGGAAGCATTTCTTAATAATAGGAACTGTGAATGAGCGGACAGGTTATAAACCAAGGCCCTTCTCACAATCTTCCCACTTGTGCAGCCAGACATAATAAACTTTTATCTCATGAAAGCACAAAGTACACTAACAATGCAGGATATCATAAAGCTGAAAGTGACAGGGGGCAGTCACGGGTGAGTAAGGCTCAGGTCAAGGTGAGAGAGAGTGTGCACACATGTGCACACACATGCACACTACTCAGAAGCCAATCATCAGATCATTAATAAATTCAGGACAGACCCTTAGGAACACAAAAAAAAATCTGCAAGTGTCACAAGCACAGTGCAGAATGTTGTCAAAGAATCTGGTCAGAAAACTTCAGGCTACAACTCCACGTCAACACGACCGTTTCTCTGTTCAGCCTGAGTTGATGCATGCTTGCTGTACCACCCAACACTTTGCCAAAGACAAGATGAAGTGAGTAGACTGCCACAGGTTTTCTTTTGTCAAGGTAATGTCTCAAATCAACCTTTGGGCTGGGGATGTAGGACTACGCCTGCCTGGAAAGCGCAAGGTCCTGAGTTTGATTACCGGTACAGAAAGAAAAAAAAAATTTATTATTTTTCTAATTACTGTTTTCCAGCATTACAGCTCCAGCTTTTTCTGGGAACCAGAGTACTCAGCTATTGGGCCCATGTGCACTTAAACCCCTAGAGAGCTGGCCAGAATTTGTACGGCCCTTTATAGGCCCCTCCCTATTTCAAGAAAGTCCAGAAACAGCATCTTCGTCTGTGGAAGGCACAACTCTCCTGCTCAAGGTAGACAGAGGGGGTGAGAAACCTACTCTGAAAGGACTGCTGCTTGCTGAGGCCACTAGAGAATTCCATGCCCCGTGGTCTAGGCCCTGACCAGCTCCCTGGAGCCTCCCTTAGTGGAGATCGCCTGGACATTCAGGAGCTAAGCCTCCCATGCTGGCTGGACCAGCTCCTCCCCAGAAGCCGCTGGAGAAGGGAAGCAGGAAGAGGACTTGGAGGGAGAGCAGGTGGGGCCTGCCCACACAGCTGAGCTAGCACCTTCCTTCCTGCTCTCAGTACTCAGGGCCAGCTCGACAATAACGTGCTATTAAAGGCAGGACACAGTGGCCCACACTTGTAATCCTAGAGCTTGGGAGGCAGAGACAGGAGGACCTCAAGAATGTGTCCTACTGGGCAACTTAGTCTCAAACAAATAAAATAAAATAATAAAATGGAATCGTGATATACTTCAGTGTGAAGGACCTGGACTCAATCCCTAGTACCACAAAAGAAAAAAAAAAAAAAAGTATTAGTCAAACAGTAATATCATTAAGAAGCAGGCCCAAAGCCAGACCAAGCCCAGAGGGGTCACCAGTGGGTTCCACTCATTGTGTTCTTTGTCTATAAAACCAGAGCAGCAGTGCTTGTCCTGTGGTATCTACCAAGTGGTCGTTCTTATCATTTTAGTATAGTGTTCACTGCATTTTAAATGACACGGGGGAATAAAGTGAGCCTCAAGTAAGCTGGTTACTTGTGAACTGCAGTATCCATGGGGGACACTGTGGAGCCACGGAAAGGACAGGGGACCCCCGGGCAGTGGCAAACAAAGGAGAGGTGGAAACTACTATCAGAAAAGTAAGGTTCCAATTCCAGCAAGACTCAGCAGTGGGTCAGAGGTACCAAAAGGGAAATGTGACCCCTAAGCGTCAATTCATTGAACATTAAGTCATTTAAGATATTTTTCAGTAATAATCACAATATTGACAATGGCCAGAAGGAAAATATGAACAGCAATAATTACCATTACTGAGCGCCTGCTGGAACCAGGACACGCGTGGTCATGAACCTCAGAGACCACTGTGCCGCAGGGCTTCCCGACTGGAATGAAACCTCAGCCTGTAGGGCCTGGAAGTGTGTGTCAGTAAATGAAGGGACACTGACACTTACTGGGGATGTCTGTGCAGAGTGTGAGAGCGATGGGTGGCAACAAGGCGAATAACAAAACTGAATAACAACCACGGCTCTCATGAAGGTGGTCAAGCTCCTGCACTGTTAGGGGGAGAAACGCTCTTTCAGGTGGCTGCTGCGGTTTGACAGAGGAGTCAGGCTGGAAATCACAGCCCCCAGAGGGAGACAGAAGCATCGCCAGGAGGCCCCACGGGAGGTGCGCAAGGCTGAGGCAGCATCACAAGGCCCTAGGCCGCCTCCTTCCACCTGGACGCTACTGCAGGGAACGGACTCCACCCGGTCTTCCAAACGCCCAGGACAGGGAGGATGTGTAAGAAAGACGATTTTCTTTCACTTACATGCCTATGGAATTAAAAATGGACAAGGTGGAAGGCCTGCTCCTCACGCCTTATACACATGGCTCCTCCCTCATCTGTACCACACGCAAGGAGCAGCTTCAAAGGCAAGACAAGGGGTGTCAGGATCCTGCCTGGCCCTCAGGGAATGCTAAATGAGCACGCTGTTCTTCCAATTTCAAACTCAGTGACTACTACACAAGGATTTCTTTTTTAAGTAAAATAAAAAGGCAATGACATTAAAGCCATTTTTAGCTTAAAGAGCAACGTTCTAGATTTGTATTTGTCCTGCTGGAAGTGGGGGAAGGGTGCCTTTCAATGAAGGCAAATTCAGTCAACTAATAGCTTAACCACAGAGAAAATGAGAGTGCTTTGCTAAGATAGGTGCTAGGGGTTCCCTGTGCCCACCAAAACTCATGTCTAAGTTTTGTTCCCACTGTGAGGTATTAAAAGGATGGAAACTTAACCCAAAAAAGCTATTTGGAGGCAGGACCTTAATTCAGCTATGACACCTAGAGATATTAGGAGTAATTAAGATTAAATGGGGCCACGATAGTGGTGCCCTGATCCAATGGGACCATAGCTTTATAAACAGGAGGCAGAGAAACCCAAGCTAAGACAAAAGAAAATCCTCAGCAGCATGGACCTCATCATACTGAGACTGCCTCTATCTGATCTTGAATTACTCAGTCTTTAAAACTGTGGGCCAAATAAACCTTCATTCCTTATAAATTACTCAGCCTGTGCTACTCAGCTACAGTGACAAAAAGTTAGAATAAGACACTGGAAATACTAGGATTTTACAAGGGATTCTCATTGCTGATTTCAAGGTGATACTAAAACAGGACACAAAATTTGAAGACGTAACATTTTGACTTTATAAACTGAGACTCTGCTGTTTTCAAGGTACTGAAGGTTCCGTGTGTGTGTGTGTGTGTGTGTGTGTGCATGTGTGTGCGTGCGCACATGTGTTCTGGTACCGGGGATCGAACTTGGGACCTTGCACTTGAGAGGCAGATGGTGGAACCATTCAGCTAAATCCCCGGCCCTGGAAGTACCTTTTTAAAATGTTGTAATGGGATTTAAAATTTTGACTTCCAAAGTGATCTGCAACCCCAGAGAAGGAACCTATATCTGCTTTGAAACCCCTCTGGCCTTAGTGCCTAGCATGGGGCCTGTGCTATTTGCTGAATGAATAAATGTTGACTTAACTTCTAGAATCAGCATTACACATTCACACATGCCAGATTCTCAATTTATAAATATTTACCATCAGGACTTGATTTTAACTTTAATTAGCCCAACTGTTAAGGATACCTCTAAAGTGAGAAATATAATCCATTGCTGCACACCAGATGTAGCTCTGGCAGTGGGTCTGCTATCTAAGCTTATAGTCACTGAGGCACATGCATCCAGTGACTCGAGTGTGATTCTTTCCGGTGAATGAATGGATCAAGGCACAAAAGATGAAACCTGGGAAAACGAATTCTCGATCAAATTCTAGAAAATAAAGAGCATAAAATTCTTCAACTTGATACACTGCCAGAAACTCTGGATTCTGTGGATGCCTAAACAAAGACCGAGTTGTCATTAGAAAGCTGGTTTTAAAAATAAACATCAAGATTCTTTTTTCAAAAATTGCATTTGACTGACTGATTAATCATTTTTTTTTTTCTTTGAGACAAGGTCTTGCAACGTAGCTCAGGCGGGCCCTGAATGCAGGGTGATCCTCCAGGAGCCTCTTGGGATTACAGGTGTGTGCCACCATGCCTGGCTAAAAACTGTATTTTAAATGGAAGGCACTGTAGGATGACTGTCATTGTCTTGTGGATATATTTGCTAGATTTAGAAAAACCTAGAAAATTATGCAGTCAAAGTTTTTTTTTTTTTTTTTTAACTAACACATTAAATGGAGAGGCACGTGCTTTAAGAAAAAGATTCTATCATTAATTTTTGTAAGAATTTTTTATTTAGTTCAGGGGTTCCTGCTCTTCTAACAGCCCCTTTGAATAAAATTAAGTATTCATTCCTTAGCAGCCCTGAAAAAGTTTTGGACTCAAAACAGTCTACCTTTCTGTATAAGCCAGGTGCCAAGACAATTTTGCTGTATTTGCTACAGAGACTTTAAGGCCGAAAAGTCCCAAATATTTACTGATCCTGTTCAGGGAAGTGTGTGGTCTCCTGCTCCTGGCAATGTATTTCCCACCTGGAAATCAGGTGGTCAACACTGAATCCATAGGTGACATGGATGTTACCTGTGATGCTGATGGTAAGTAGATCTAAATCAAGCCTAATTTAATTCTGTTTAGCCAGTAATTACTGATTGAGGGACTACTAAGTGACAGTCTCAGCTGGGTTTATAGTGGTGGACACAGCTAGGCAGTGTTTCCTAGAGAAATCAGGATATAAAGTTTCAATACAACATGGTAAGACATCAGAGTTGAATTAGATGTTTGCGTCTTCCAATAAACTATACCGTGGGAACCTGACCTCTATATTCTTTAAAGCTTTGAAATTTTAATTCCATAACCATGGGCTAAGATTTCTTTCTGCCGTTATTTTAAAAACATAAATACTAGAGATGAAACTAATTCTGTGAAATTGCCCATTAACTTTTGCAGAAAAGACTAACTTATTGGAATTCTTTATAATTGCCAAATTTGCTCCAGGCTCTTTAATATATAGTTCTAATCTCTATTTTGAGAATAGAAAAGAGACAGTGTATTGAGACATCAGGAAAACACTGCCAGTAAAAACGCCAGACTCCTGTTTTTTAAGATTGAGTTTTAAAATTGCAATCCACAGAGTCACATTCTAACCTTCCGCTGAAAGAGGCAATGAGGGATGGAGACAATGTCCAGCTCTGACCAAGATTTCATTATCTACTATCTGTCTTTGCAATTCCAACTAGGTATCAAGTGAATTAAGAGGAAAACCAATTTCTACAGCCCTTGGATGTGATGAAAATGATTATCCTCAGGCAGAGCAAAAGAAGACAGAAAATAACAGATGCCGCTTCACATCTGTGTATCTGTCCTGCCCTCATATCTGTTTATTTGTACCAGTTATTGATGTTTTTATATCATACAAATAAGGCTTTTTATTGAGCTTCAAAAGTAGAAAGAGGATGTATTCGTTTCTAAGGAAACCTGAGCTTAGAAGCTCTTGGGTTTTGAATCACAGAGCGCATTCCTACATACAAGGTGTCCCATTGTACAGTGACATCCCTTCCTCCTCATTTACCTCATCCCATTTTAAAAAATTAATGCAACAATGGGAGATGATTGTTGATGCTCATTATTAAATCATTTGTTCATCCCACACAATGATTCAGAATTATTCATTAAACTTGCTGGAAGGAAGAAGCGTTTTACCTCCATGGTGGTATGGGGAGGGATGTGTTCTTTAAAAGGATATTTTATAACAACACAATTATCATAATTAAAAGCTACCCTGATAGTCTGATAAGCTTTTGACATATTGTTGAGTACTGGCATTTTAGCACAAGGAGATAAATGAGACTGAAATAATACAGGGGAATAATATTGCTGTGGGGGGAAAAACCCTGGAGGCAACATTAAATACCATCTGCCATCATCAAATCCGGAGTTATTCAGGCCTTTAGGTTAACAAATTTTACAAATTATCACTTGAACTTCTGGCTTTGCAAATGAGTTCCAATTGTATTGTGAGCCTAGCCATTGCCTGTGTCCTTGAAGTGGGTATGTAAATATCTGCTGGAGCTTGCCCACTTTTGCCTCCTAACCCGGTAGGTCACTCAGCAGTAACCTGAAAGATCCTGAACCGCATCTTTTGGAGGTGGTTCCAGGTTTATTCTGTGTCTGAAGGTCATTATGCAAAAGCCTTGGCTTGACAAGGCACCCAAACCAATGGGTGAATGTAGGAAGACTCCCAACTCTCTGGTTTTCCTTGGTTACGCAGATGTAGGTGAAGATCCTAAGACCAAGGGCCTCAGGTGATACCTGGGGATCTGCGGAGGGGGCACTTGGGGAGTCAGAAACCAACTGCCAAGTGACCATGAGAGGCTGGGACTTCTACTCCTTCATTCATCCACAAACACAGATGAAGCTTCACCATGAACTATGACCTGAGCTAGGCCTCCTGAATGCAGAGGTGAGCAAAACAATTTCCCTGTCCTCAAGGAGCTGAGAGTCCAGTGAGGGATTTGCACACGTTAACACTTGAAAATCCACCTGACAAGTGCTGGGACCAAGGAAAGCTGAGGAAGAATGAGGCGAGGGGAACATTACACAGATGAGGCCAAGGGCGCGTGGGCTTGGCCAGGTGATATGATATGGAGAAGGCCAGAGCGCAAAACAGAAACTTCTGGAATGGAGAGGAACTGGGTCTCGTCCTGGGTTGGGGAGGTCAGGACCCTCTTGTGGCCCCCTTGGGTTGCTGGAGGAGAATGGGCTATCCTTAGAGATGCTGCTAGGACCTAGTTGAGATAGTGGTGGCTGAAAGAAGAGGTTGGGCTGGGTAGAAACTAAACAGCAGAATGAAATATCAGAGTCTCTGGAGCCATCAGGAGGCTGGGCCTGATGCCATTCCAAGTGGAAAAAGGAGACTAATCCCCCACTCTGCCTCTTGTTTACCACACAACCACCTGAGTATAATTTGGCTGCTCACATAGCTCTGCTCATGGGAAGAGGTTGCTGCGAGGAAGGGGCAGGGGAGGACTCTATCCTACTTTGATCAATGAATTGGCACTGTGAATTGTAGACATCTCGGAGGCTGTGGGTATTTGGATATCCCTGAACCCTGAGTCTGCAGAGTTGCTGTACTCCAGTGTGATGCCATGCCTCATTCTGTGCCTCCTGGTATGTGGAATCCTCCTAATGCCTGGGGTAGTGGTGGGCAACATGTGCTCTGCCCTTAGATGGGAAACCCAGACCACATGCTGCTTAAGAACTGGATAACAAGAGTGGAAAATGAAGAGTAACCAGGGATCGGCATCAGTATCACTTGCCATTTTGTATGAAAAGAACTGTGTCAGGGGCATTGACTATTCTCCTGGCTTTATTCTCTGTCGCAAAACAGCCTCCATGGTGGAGCTAATTCCACTTTGACACTTTACTTTCTTAGAATCAGAATGGTTTTCTGCACCAACTGAAGCATGGCATAAAATTTCAAAGGCCTTTAACAGAAGTTTTCCAGCTTTGCCTCTATGGAAAAGTTGGAAAATGTCTCCAATTATGGGAGCCTTTTGTAAAATGTCTCAGAAACACAGAAGGGCCTACTGTACCTTTCACAAGTATGTGAAACCCATTTAATACTCAAAGATGAAAAGAAGGGGAACAGGATGTTAAAAAAAAAAATGCTTACTCCTGGGTCAAACCCCTTCCCATGTAACAAATAAAAGAAGACACTTGTGTTTTTGAAGTGTTTTGGAAAAGTAAGTACTGGAAAGACTTGAAAGGAGGAATTAAGACCAGCTGTCAAAGATGGAATCCTGCTGAGACCCCATAACTCAGGGGTCCTCAGGAGGAAAGATGAGGTGTGGGCTGAGGGGAGAGGGTGCACGACTGGAAGCTTAGTCTCACTTTCACAAACAGGGTGTCTCCATTTTTTTTTTTTTTAACCTATAATTGGCTAAAAGTCTACAGCATGATGAGATCAGGATACATACATTTCTCTCTCCTGAGTCAAGAAGGGAACTTAATACATCTCACTAGAAACAAAGTAACAAGGCCCAGGACCTGCGCATCAATGTGACATCCTAGGACTTCCTGTGTCACACACACCAAACCCCTGCTGGAGGGAAGCTTGGCTCTTTAAGATCAGCTGTCTCTGAGCCAGTTCCTGCGTCCCCAAGAAATGAGGAAAAAGACATCCCTGGCTTGTGCCACGTCCTGAGGCACATGCAGCCATGTTGAGACCTAACCAGTAGCCCCATGCTGAGCACACCTGTCTTCAACTGGGAGCAGCTACCACACATTTACAGGCTAGTGTGGATAAGGTCTGCACTAAATGCCTGTATTTTCTTCCTCACAGCCATCCTATTAAGAGAGCGATTACTGTTACTCTGATTTACCAGTGAGGAAACCGAGGCTCTAAAGGATTAGGAAGCTTATCCAAAGCCACACAGCTAGTGAGAGGTAGAACTTGGACCGGAGCCCAGTTCCATCCAAAGCCTGTCCTCTTCCCTCTCTGCTAGGAACTGCTCCAGACCCTCACGCCCGAAGCCTACCTGCACCAATGAACTTGTCTGCCAGTTCCTTGCGCACAGCTTTGGTGAGGTTGAAGTAGTCATCCTCCTCCTCGATACTGTGCAGGAACAGAGGGATGTGCTGGAACACGATGGCATGGCGGCACTTCCGCTGTCCAGCGATGCTCAGCTGCTGGTCCAGCCAGTGGTCCTGGGCATGCTTCAGGGCCGGGCACTGGGAGGCATTGTACCAGAACTGGGAGTTGAGCACCAGGAACAAGACACCCCCAACCCAGAAGCTGAAGTAGTCGTCTCCCCACGTGTGCTGGAACTCCTCGATGGTCTCTGCTGTGGGGATGTTGCCCAGGTCATGGTTGCCACTGACAAGGACCAGCGGGATTTCCCTGTCAAGGTCCTTGAGAACTCGCTGCAGGTCCTCAGTCTGCTCCTTGCGCCAGGGAGTCCCTGGAAGATCAAGGTCACATACTGAGAGGCCTGGGGGCAATGTATGTATTTAATAACAAAATTAGGACAAAGAATAATCTAGAAATTCACTCAACCAGGCACACACAAACTACAAAAAGTAGTCACCTGCTAAAAACAAATCAATTAGTGAGGCAGATGTCTTTGTTCATCCCTTTGCACTGAATTCCTCCTACCCTTCTTCAGGACACCTTGGGAATTCAATGTCTACATAGCCATCTGCCCCACAATGCTGAATGTTATAGTTTTTATCTATGTGTCTGCCTAAAGCCTCAAGTGATCATAGGTGGACCTCTGGAACATGATTAGATTATAGGGAATATGGAACGATGCATATGCCTATCAATCAAGCCATTTGGTTTCTGGGACTCTGTCCATTAAGGTGCTGACAAAGTCTTCAGGGCCATGTGGGTGGTAAGAAAACCTTAAACAGCCAGATCCACACATTGCAAGGGTGCCCATGACTCACCACTGATAAAGGACAAAAGTTGTAGCCATCTATATTTTACGGTTCTCAGAAAAGAAAGAAATTAAGCTTCACTAATATTTTATACCAAGATCAACTCCATATAATTGTGTAACTGATAATGAGAAATAGGAAGAAAAGGGCTAAAGGTGTAGGGGAAGTCGGAAGGGTAAGGGAAAGGAAATAAGGGAAAAGAAAAAATATGAGAAAAGGAAAAAAAGGAAAGAAAGTCTTTGTAAATAGGGGAGGGTGAAGAGGGTGAAGGGAGGACAGGGATATGGGGAAAAAATGAGAACCAAGACCTGTCACGTAAGGGTACAAGATCTCAGTGATGAATGTAACGGTACTGTTTACCTAAAATGTACCAATAAACTCAATAATAAAATGAAAAAAGATCAACTCCATATAGTTACTCGATGTTTTAATCACATGCTTGTTGTTGAGACACAATCACTGACACTTACAGGTTAAAGAGGAAAGGTTTATTTTGGCTCACAGTTTGTAGAGGTTTCAGTCCGTAGTCGGCATGGTGGAGGAAAAGCTGCTCACCTCTGGGCAGCCAGGAATCAAAGAGCCAAGAAGGGAGATAAAACCTCCTGGGTGGTACCCACGTGGCCTGGCTCTTCTGACCAGGCCCCACCACCTAACTCATATTCATTTTTTTTTGGTACTGGGGATCGAACTTGGGTCCTTGTGCTTGCAAGGCAGGTGGCAGAACCACCGAGCTAAATCCCCGGCCCATACATATTCATTTTTAAAAGGCTTACACACACTCATATATTATGGGTAAAATACTTCCAAAGATTTAAAAAATCTCACTCTGGTTAAAAAATGAGAAATGGAGATGGGGGAGACCTTATGTCTCTTTCCTCCTCCTTTCTGTTATCAGGCGCTGACTAATTTTAGTTACTGGAGATAAGCTGGAAGTTAACTAGACACAAATTCTTCCCTCGAAACTGGGGAGTCAGATAAATTGCCAACTGAATTACAGATGTGCCCCCATCTGTCTCTGATGTTATACAGCATTACTAAGAAAAGCAAAACAGGATAAGGACGTTACTTCCAGCACCATGCCGGTCCTGAGGGATACACTTGGTATCAGAGATGCAAAGACAGCATAACAAAAATGATGGGAAAAAGCAGGCCAACTTCCCTGGGGATGATGAAAATCTACCTGAAGAATGATGCATAAGTGATGAAAGTTAAACCCAACATTCCATTATGAATTAAAAAGAAAGCTAGGGCCAGGGATTTAGCTCAGCGACACAGCGCCTGCCTGGCAAGTGCAAGGTCCTGAGTTTGATCCTCTGTACCAAAAAAAAAAAAAAAAAAAAAAAAAAAAAAAAAAAAAAAAAAAAAATATGAGAAAAGGAAAAAAAGGAAAGAAAGTCTTTGTAAATAGGGGAGGGTGAAGAGGGTGAAGGGAGGACAGGGATATGGGGAAAAAATGAGAACCAAGACCTGTCACGTAAGGGTACAAGATCTCAGTGATGAATGTAACGGTACTGTTTACCTAAAATGTACCAATAAACTCAATAATAAAATGAAAAAAGATCAACTCCATATAGTTACTCGATGTTTTAATCACATGCTTGTTGTTGAGACACAATCACTGACACTTACAGGTTAAAGAGGAAAGGTTTATTTTGGCTCACAGTTTGTAGAGGTTTCAGTCCGTAGTCGGCATGGTGGAGGAAAAGCTGCTCACCTCTGGGCAGCCAGGAATCAAAGAGCCAAGAAGGGAGATAAAACCTCCTGGGTGGTACCCACGTGGCCTGGCTCTTCTGACCAGGCCCCACCACCTAACTCATATTCATTTTTTTTTGGTACTGGGGATCGAACTTGGGTCCTTGTGCTTGCAAGGCAGGTGGCAGAACCACCGAGCTAAATCCCCGGCCCATACATATTCATTTTTAAAAGGCTTACACACACTCATATATTATGGGTAAAATACTTCCAAAGATTTAAAAAATCTCACTCTGGTTAAAAAATGAGAAATGGAGATGGGGGAGACCTTATGTCTCTTTCCTCCTCCTTTCTGTTATCAGGCGCTGACTAATTTTAGTTACTGGAGATAAGCTGGAAGTTAACTAGACACAAATTCTTCCCTCGAAACTGGGGAGTCAGATAAATTGCCAACTGAATTACAGATGTGCCCCCATCTGTCTCTGATGTTATACAGCATTACTAAGAAAAGCAAAACAGGATAAGGACGTTACTTCCAGCACCATGCCGGTCCTGAGGGATACACTTGGTATCAGAGATGCAAAGACAGCATAACAAAAATGATGGGAAAAAGCAGGCCAACTTCCCTGGGGATGATGAAAATCTACCTGAAGAATGATGCATAAGTGATGAAAGTTAAACCCAACATTCCATTATGAATTAAAAAGAAAGCTAGGGCCAGGGATTTAGCTCAGCGACACAGCGCCTGCCTGGCAAGTGCAAGGTCCTGAGTTTGATCCTCTGTACCAAAAAAAAAAAAAAAAAAAAAAAAAAAAAGCTAGAATAACTGTCGTTGAGAATGATTTATTGTGTATTTCAAAATAACAAGAAGGGAAGATTTTGAACATTCCCAACACAAAGAACCAATGAATGTTCAAAGTGATGGATGTTCTTGTTACCCTGGTTTGGTCATTACACATTGTACATATGAATCAATATATCACAGTATACTCCATAAATACATACAGTCATTACAGACCAATCAAAAGTAAAAATTAAAAAGTCCTTATGAAGTAATTATAGTTAAGAAAGTTCCTAATGCAGAATTAAAGAGTCCCTACAGTCATAAAACAGCACATGTGAAACAGGAACCCATAGATCTCAGGAAAGAAATGTAGGACAAAGACAAAACCAATTCACAGATGACATCTGCAAAGGGACTACTGCTACGAGATTTCTTTTATGGTCAAGCACATGCCAGGTGCTCTGCAGACCCCAGCCTGTGAGTTTGTCTTTCCTAACCGTTGAGCACCTAGGTCCTCACGTTCCCACTCAACCAAACTCCTTCACAGGGTGGTTTAAATCTCCTATGTCACGCTTTGCTTTTGGCTTGTTGATATCTATTAATGTCTGAGAGACTTGGTTAAGTTGCCACTACGGTTGTGGATTGATCTGTTTCTTCTTGTAATTCTGCCAAGTTTTAATGTCATTTACTTTTAGTTACACTGTTAGATGCTTAAGAGTTCAGAATTTCAGTATCTCACTGAAATGTTTTTATATATTAATCCTAATAACATAGAAAAATAAAGCTATATTGATGCTACAAGAAGAACTTTAAAATGTATTAAGATAAAAATGTAAGGCATAGAGGGGTAAAATCAGATAGGAATTTTCAAAAGGCTTACAGATATTCATGTATTATGGATAGAACATCTCTAAATGTCAAAGAATTTGACTCCAGTTAGTTATGGGAAATAGAAATGGGGAGGAAAGAGACTTTTTATGTCTCCTTCCTCCTTCCCTTCTTTCTTTTCCCAAGCTTACTTATCATTTTTGGAAGAGAGGAAAAGAGGGAGGGAAGGATAAGGTTAGGGAGGAAGGAAGAAAGGATGAAAAACCATTTTTTTAAAAGAGGTGCTTTTTACTCAGGACCCTAGGGCTTGAAGATGACTCAGGTCATTCAGGCAGCTGCACTCCAGATACTAGAGTTCTGCCTGTAGTCAGCCTGTACCTCACGACCAGTCCTGGCTGGAGCGGGGATCCAGACTTGCAGGAGATGTGGATTCATATGGCTTCTTTAGCTGAACCTGGACTACGGGCATCTGTGTAGATTTATATGATCCCCTTTGAGACTCCACTGGTCGTTCTCCTTGTGAATAGTCTGCTAGTTCAGGCCTTTAACATGGCAAACTACCTCAAAGGCACTCTACAAATCAACACTGATTTGTCACTATTTTCCTTGTTGGGTTTTCTAAAAGACCCCAAAGCCCCCCTAGCCTTCCTTCTTCCTAGTCATACTGATTTGGGATTTTCTGATAATCAGCACTCCCCTGATACTTCCTAGAGGCAGGCACTGTTCTAGCATGTGCAGTAAAGGCGAATGCAGCAGCTCACCAGAGTGGGACAACAGGGATGGCAGTGGGGCTCGAACTACTTACTCACTTGTGTGCAGAGCTGCCTGAATTACAGAGTCAGGTCACAGGCAAAGGTTCTAGCTGCAGGGTGACTCCCCTCAGCTGTCCTGATCCACCGGACAAGGACTGTACCGAACAGTGAGGTGCGGAATATCTCCCGCTCCTGATTTTAAGGATAATCACCATAGCTCTTCACATTGTAATGGAAACAGACCAGGGAATGTAAGAGCAGGCATGAGTGAATGAGCATAAACAGAAAAGCATGAACACTCCAAAAGAAAGGTTTACGCAATGGATAGAGACTTTGTCTTCAGAGCAATCTGCACCAGAAAACTGTGTAATGTGGTATCTGTTTCCAAACCTGACAAGGATGCTATTTTGGGGGAAATCACAAATATCCTTCAATAATCTGTTGTAAAAATGAAATCATCTTCCCTGAATCTCCAATCAGAGACAAGCCCCTCTTACATAGCTTTTCCAGGGCTTTCAATACCTCTCTTCTGCTGTCAGAAGTGCTGGAAGGGGAGCCAGTGAGCTTGTGCCTCAGTCCCTGTCCCTCAGAAACTGCGCAACCTTGGGCAAGTTTCTCCGTACCTCTGAGCCTTGGTCTCACTGTGTGTGAAATCTGATGATAACTCGCAAACCCCTGGCACAGGTCTAAGGATTCAAATCAAGATCATGTTGGTCAGAGTCTGGTATAATAAACAAGCCTGCAAGAATGTTAGCTATCTTTCCCCATGCCCCTCAACCCAAATAAAACAAATTCTTCCTTTTTTAAATCAGTGACCTGCTGGGTGCGCATAACAATCAATAAGTTGTTTCTGAAAAAATGAAAACTGCACTGGGGATATAAATAATTTTCAGTTAAGAATTTAGAAGTAAAAGAGTGAATTCTAGATTACATAAAGCCAACTTTAATGAAAATATTTGCAGTATGTTTATTAAGCTCTCATTTGTGTGTATCAGAATCTCTTGAGGGCCAGAATATCAATAACACCTTACCATTAACATAATTCACAGCACGTCTTCCCCAAAACAGGCTCTTTATTACAGCAAATGTACGAGAACCTGAAGCCTAATGCCAGGTTCCACGAGACCTAATACCGACACCACAAATGGGAAAGACAGCAACTAGGACAAGGCTGTGAGTTTCCTATGTCTCGGGCAGGCTCCGCCCTTCACAGAAAGGTTGCACACAGAATGGAAAAGACTGGAAAACCGCAGTGCAAAAACGGCTTAGAAGAGGGAAAGAGAAGGACTGTTTGGAGAGGGTCTTCAAGACGGCGGACAGGTGTTTAACGAGAAGGGGGTATGAAGCAAACAGGGACCTTGAGGTGAACACACACCTGTCCTGGCTGAGAGGACCCCCCGGTGGGACCAACAGAGGAAGTATAGGCTGGGAATTTAGCTCAGGGGTGCTGCCCTCTGCCTCCAAAGCACAAGGTCCTTAGTCCGACCCCCAGTACAAAAAATAAATAAATAAAAAAAAATAAAAATAAGGAAAGTATAGAAAGCTGTGAAATATTTAAACATTTAAAAACTTTTTTAAAAAGTGCAATACGAGTTCTGTGAGGCTGAGGCAGAAGGATCCCGCTTTTGAGCTCTGTGTGGGCAATGCAGTGATTTAGTGAGACCCTGTTTCAAAAATAAAAATAATCAGAGTTGCCTAAACCACTGAAATTTCAAACCAAAACTAATTAAGAGAGATAAAGGTCACTACATCCTTGTAAAGGGAACAATACAAGAGGAAGAGATGACAATCATAAATACATATGCACCAAATACGAACACCCCAACTATACAAAAAAAATATTAAGGGACATGAAAAACCAAATAAGCACTAAATACAACTATAGTGGGGGACCTATATACCCCACTGTCACAAACAGATCATTCTATACAAAAAAAATCAACAATGAAATACTAGAACTGAACCAAGCTTTTGAACAAATGGACTTAATAGACATCTACAGAGTATTCCATCCCACAAAATCAGAATATACATTCTTTTCAGCTGCACACAGGTCATTCTCCAAAAAGTGGATGCACATTGAGGTCATACTCTTCAGTGAAATTAATAGGACACATATGTGTAAATATTGAATAGTTTCTCTGGTGTAAAAACCTAAAAATGTAAATAAGGATCAAAATGTATAATTGATATTGTATAACAGGAAGAAAAATTCTAAAGGAGTAGAAGAAGTGAAGAGGGGTAGGAGAAAGGTAAGAAGGGAAAAGAAAAAAATATGAGAAAAGGAAAAACTAGTAAAAATAGGGAAGGGTGGAGGAAAGGGGGAAAAATAAGAACTAAGATATGTTATGTAAAGGTACAAGATCCCAATGATTAATGTAACTGTACTGTATACCTAAACTGTACCAATAAACTTAATGAAAGAAAAAATTTTTTAAATAGAAATAGTCAGGGTGGGGGATTTAGCTCAGTGGTGCCACCACCTAACTCCACAGCACGAGGAGGAGTTCCATCACCAGTACCGGGGAAAAAAAATCAAAACAGGGCTGGGAATATAGCTCAGTGTGAAAACCCTGGGTTCAATTCTCGGGGGGGGGAGCAAACAATGAGCTAAAACACGGAGGTAAAAAATACAGTGTTACAAAAAAATTACAAAATATTTATTAAACATGATGGCAATACCCATTAAGGCCGAGACTATTATCTTGGGTGTGTCTCAAAAAGCCTTAAATACATTGGCTAATAAATTCTCTAGGGATAGGAGGAAGAGGAACAAATATTCTTAGCCTTTATGATGAACGACACCATAAGAAATAACATCATACTTAATGGTAAAAGACTGATTGCTTTTCCCTCGAGATTGGGAAAAAGGCAGAGGTCTGCTCTCTGTACTGTTCCGGAACATTGCAGAACGCCCAGCCTGTGTGACAACGCCAAGAAAGAGAAAAAAGTAACACATGCACACAGACTGGGGAGGGAGAATAAACCTGCCCGTTCTCAGAAGACAGGACCACCTCTGCAGAAAATCCCACTCCAAAGAAGCAAACAGCTTCCATCACCCATCACTGGTAAGGGTGGTAAACCTGGATGCCAGGTCAACTTACAAAAGTCAATTGTATTGCTACATTTTGGCAAAGATGAACTAGAATCTAATGAGGGGATCTGAAAGACAGGAGGTAAGGATGACTGAAATCTTTGCTGCACTAGTTACAGGAAGTGAGAAAGAACTCAAAAATAGTTCTCAGGCATCTGAGCACCTGGGAGGTGGGTCATGTCATTTAACTGAAAACAAGGAGAAAAATAGGCTAGAGGTAGAAGTCAAGAGCTCCTTTTCAATGTAAAATTTAATGTATTGGCACAGGGAACAAAAGAGGAAACAGACAAACTGCACTGCACCTCATTAGAATTTAAATTTTGGGCATCAAAAAATCTTGTCAAAAGAGAAAAAGGCAACCACAGAATGAGAGAAAATATTTGGAAGCCATCTGTCTGATAAAGGGGTTACCAGAACACTGAGGCTATCAGAGGGCTCCTAAAACTTAACAATCACCACCATCCACACCCCAGTTCAAAAGGGAGCAAAAGACTAAAAGCAACATTTCTCCACCGAAGAAATACAGTAACCACTACGCACGTGCAAAGGTGCTCAACGGCACTAGGTGTTGGGGAATCAGACCCAAAAGAACAGGCGCTGGGGAGGGTGTGGACAAACCAGGAACTGTGCACTGCAGGTGGGGGTGGAACATGGTGCAGGTGCTGTGGAAAACAAAGGCGGCTCCCCAGGAACTTAAAAATAAAACTGCAGATAATCCAGCAGTCCCCCTGCTGGTGTTACACACGAAAGAAGTGAAGGCAAGGTCCGACAACACTCACGTGCAAAGAAGCATTATGCTCAAAGAGCTAAATATATAAGCAACCCAATCATTCACTGACTCTTACGCAAACCACGCACGGTACACGCGTGTGGTGTTTGTGAGCGTGCACTCGGAATGAAACACTACTGGAGGAAATAGGAAGTATTATTCAGCCTTACAAAGGAAGAGAATTTTGATACAAGCTATAACATGAATGAACCTTTAAGACATTATGCTAAGTGAAAAGAGCCAGTCACAAAAAGAAAAATATCGTGTTATTCAGACTCGTAGGGGCAGAAAGGAGGATGGCTATTGCCACAGGCTTCAAGGGGTGAATAATAAGGGATTTAATTGTTTAATGAGCACAGTTTTGGTTTTACTAGATAAAAGAGTCATGGAGATAAAAGGGGCGATGGTTGTACAGCAATATGAATATATGCAATACCACTGAACTATATATACTTAAAACGAGTGGTAAATGTCATGTATTTTATCATGATAAAAGAAAAAAGAGACTGCCAAAAAGCAAAATAAAACAAAGCAAGGTTGGGACACTCTTGTGTTGGGACACTGAGGGGCAGCTGGATACAGAGAGGGTGAAGCCAGCTTGCCATCTGCCCCCAGCTGCTGAAGGTCCCAAGGCAGTGCCCCTGGGGCTGGTATTTCAGGGGAAAGCAGGGGCCTCTGGGTTCAGAGGACCTAATCTGCTCCAAGGGGTGTTCTATGCTCGCATTACCCTCTGAGCTTCAGTTTTCTAACAAGGAAACTGTGATACCTCTGTTATAGAAACGGCTGTAAGTTAAATGAGATCATGTTCTTAAGTGCTGAGTATGCCAGGAGTACTCAACTTCTTTCCTCTTCTCCCCTCCACAGTGACAAAGGAGGAGGAGGGAGGCCAGTCTTAGGTTCTCCGAGCTCTCCCCAGCGTTTCCTTTCCCTCAGGGAGCTTGGCCCCACCTGCTGCCTCTGAGTGATCAGATGAGAACTACATGCAGGCATAGGTTTACATCCTAGCACGGAGAGAATGCCACTGCATGTTCACCAGGCAATGTGCCTGCAGTGATGCTTGGAGGCCACAGCTGTCCTGCAGACAGATGGATAAATGGGTGGGACAGGGCTAAGACACTTGTACTGAGCGTGCCGGACAATAACTTCCAAGGCAAGGTGCGAGAGGTCCTTGGAAATGGAGCTAGGGGTGTCCATTGATGGCTGGAAACAGAATAGCCAGGGCACCACCTATCTGGTTCAGATTGTCATTAAAACTCCTTTCAGGGGGTCGGGATTTAGCTCAGTGGTTCTGTTGCCTGCCTCAGAAGCGCAAGGACCCAAGTTTGATCCCCAGTACCCCCCGCCCGAAAAAAAACTCCTTTCAGGGACAATTAGGAAATGTCACATCAAATGTGAGCAATTTCATTATGTCCAGTGATCCAAGTCCCAAATTCTACTGATAAGACTTTATTCTACAGAAATATACACAGGAATGTGAAATATGACTTGCAGCACTGGTTGGGAAGGTAAAATCCAAACTGGCTTAAAATATTCATGAATGGGACTGGTGATGTGTGTACAGTATGGAACAAGAAATAAAAATGGAGTAGAGCCAGATCTAGTAATGACGAATAGGTACAGCTAACCTCCAAGATGAAAGTTCAGGGGGACAAGAGTTGTGTATATATGTTTGTGTGGAGGGGGGAAGTGAAAATAGGAAGTTGAAGGAACTAGTATTTATGGCACAATTTTGTTGAAAATAAACAAACCAGTATATTGAGAGATGGAATAAAATGAAACTGTTGATAGGAGCTGAAGGAAGAAAACATTTCAGTTTCTTATAAAGTATGCATGTTTTATAAGAAAAACTTATTTTTATAATCAGAAAAATAGGATGTCTAAAAAAATCACAAATATACTAAAGTTAGCTTTTGTTAGGTAAGCAAGGAAGTATAAATGCATTTTAAATTTGGAACAAATGTAAAATAAATGCCAAGGCTGATATATAAATTCAGTTCTTTGCTCTCAGCAAAGAGAGGAAATGAAGAAAACATACCACAAAGGCACTTTAAAAAATCTTTTTAAAAAATTCACAATGAGTAAATTCAATTTAAAAAAAATGTTTTAACTAGATTATGCTCAGGACAAACTGTATTTCTTTCTAAACAATTGTATTTCCATAAATAGAACTCTGCTCTAGAGCAGTTAATTTTAAAAGTCAACATCCAGGGTCCCAGGGTGGAGCTCAGTGTCAGAACACTTGTCTACCAACTACAAAGCCCTGGGTTCAAACCTCAGTGTGCACATGCACACCACACACCCATACACACACAGCAAGCCAGTCAGTCAACACACCTAGGGAGTCTGAGAGGGCAACACTAAGTCTCTGCTATTATTGTAAGATCTGCATGAAACCTATCACCAAAGAAGAAAGTGCTTGTCTTGGTTTTGTGTGTCTAGTTTAACCTGGTCTCACTAAATGTGAAGTGTTTCTTAGTTTTTAAAAAAATATTGGGCCAAGGCCTGGGGATTTAGCTCAATGGTGCTGCCACCTGCCTTGCAAGCGCAAGGGCCCGAGTTTGATCCCCAGTACCCGCTCCCAAAAAAAATTGGGCCAGAGATTTAGCTCAGTGGTTCCACTGCCTCACAAGCACAAGATCCTAAGTTCGATCCCTGATACTAAAAAAAGAAAAGAAACAAAAACGTATTACTATTATTCCCCTAAGGAGCCTAAATATTACACAACTGTTTTCTACCCCACTTTGTTAAAATTTAGCCTTTCAAAATGTGGCATTCAATGGTATTATAGAAGAATCACAGCATTATGGATCATTACCAAAGTCAACCATGGAATATTTTTAACACCCCAAAAAGAAACCTTCACCCATTAGCACCACTTCCTGTTACCTGTTGCCCCCAATTCCTGTTACCCTAATCTTAGGTGACCATTAATCTTATTTTCTAGACTCCCCACTCTGAACATTTCACAGAAATAAGATCTTGTCACATGTAGTCTTTTGTGACTGATTTTTCCCTCTGCACCTTATTTTCAGGGTTCATCTATATTGGAATCCATGTCAGTGGTCCATTCCTTATTGCTGAACAATATTCTACTGTAAAGACAGGCCATGCTTTATCAGTTCATTAGTTGAGAGATATTTCAGTTGTTCTTACTTTTTGGCTGTTAGGAATAATGCTGCTGTAAACATCCAGGTATAAGTTTTTGTGCAGATGTGCTTCTCTTGGATACATACCTAGGATATATACCAGGGTATGGGTCATACTGTAACTGTATGCTTATTTGGAACTCACAGATGGTCTTCCAAAGCACCGCTTTACATTGTGGGGGGTGGGTACTGGGGATCAAACTCAGGTCCTTGCACTTGCCAGGTAGGTGTGGAACCACTGAGCTAATACCCGGCCCACCACTTTACATTCTTAACAGTACACACAGTCGCACCCCTCCAAATCCCCCCATCAATGGTTTCACTTTTCATCTTTTTTTGGCACCGGGGCTTGAACTTGGGACCTTGCGCTTTCGAGGCAGGAGGAGGAACCACTGAGCTAAATCCCTGGCCCTACTTTTTATCTTTTTGATTGGAGGCTTCCTAAAGGGTATGAAGTGGAATCTCATTGTGGTTTTCATTTGCATTTATCTACTAGCAAATAATGGTGAGCATCTTTTCATGTGCTTATTGGCAATTTAAAGATGTTCTTTAGAGAAATACCTATTCAGATCCTTTGCCCATTTTTAAATGGGGTTACTTGCCTTTTCTTTATTGAGCTGTAAGAATTCTTTGTGTATTATGGATACCAAATCAGATATAGGATTTGCAAGTATTTTCTCCCATTTTGGGGGTTATCTTTGCACTTTTCTGAATACTTTTTTGAAGTACACAAATTTTCAAATGTCAAGTTGAAGCCCAATCTGTCATTTTCTCTTCCATTACTTGTGCTTTTACTATTACATCTAAGAATCACTAGCTACTACAAAGTCCCAAAGATTTATGCCTAAGTTTCCTTCTGAAAGTTTTAGCTTTTAGTTCTGAGTTGGTCTTAATTTTTATATACAATGTGAGATAAGAGTCCTATTCATTGGGCCGGGGATTTAGCTTAGTGGTGCTGCTGCCTGCCTTGCAAGCACAAAGTTCCAAGTTTGATCCCTGGGACAAAAAAAAAAAGTACTACTCATTCTTCTTCACGTGGGTATCATAGAAAAAAGACTGTCTTTTCCCTATGGCATTATTTTAGCACTTTTGTAAAAAAAAAATTAATTGGTCCTAAATGTGAGGGCTTATTTCTGGACACAATTCTATTCCACTAATCTTGGTCTACTCTTAGGCCAGTAACACACTGCTTTCTGCTGAAGCTTTCTAGTAAACTTAAATTTAGGAACTGCGCATCCTCAATTTTGTTCTTCCCTTCACAGTTGCTTTGGCTCTTGTATATCCCCTGACTTCCATATGAATTTTAGGATCAGCTGGTGATAACTGGAATCAAGGTGAGCTAACATCAAGGTCTGCCCCTTCAGAAGCTCAGTTTTTAGGAAAGGTGAGTTATCTTTCAGAATCAATCACTATCAGAAGGGTAATGAACCATACCATTATATGCTTAAAGTATTATGGTCCTGACATTCACAAGGAAAATTCACTCCCCGAGGAGGAGAACAGTGGAGGCTCTGAGACATTAGGGCGGGGCATGGAGGGAATCTGTTCACTTGTCTCCGGCCCTCGGCAGGATGTTCATTTAGATTTTCATCACATGTTGTCTGATCTCCTGGCAACAGTCTCTTCATCACTTGTTTCCCTGCTTCTACTCTAGCACACCCCTGCTCCCAAAATGGCCCTCCACCCTGAATCCACTGGGTAATTCAGGTCTAAGCCACTAACCTGACTGGACGAACAACAAGATGAATGTTGGGCCCATCACTCTCCATGCCAACTTGGACTGCAACCAAGCTGTGTGTAGCACAAGAGAAAAACACGTATCATCTAAGCTTCTGTGACTTCATTTTCTGTCGCTGCAGATGCACCCATTATGGCATGCTGACCAGCAGGGTTGGCTCATACCCAGAGGCTGGAGCTGACGGGGACTTGAGAAAATAATGTCCTAACCACCTGGTGCACAGGCGCTGGCTTTCAGGACCCATAGTGCTGGGTGGTGGGGGAAGCAAGAGAGGGTAGTAAGGATGAGGGAGTCAGGCTAGGAATTTTCCTGAAAATGCACTGGCCAAGGGCACTAGGATGCTTTATGAGGAAGAGAACACACGGAGAGGGGACAGCAATGAGGCGCTTTATGGTTTTTAGCCAAAAGGTAATAAAGTCTGGAACTGGGCTATGATAGCAGGAATGGGAAGAAAAGAGATCATCTAAATATGTGTAGGCTTGGGCCGGGGATTTAGCTCAGGAACGCCACCGCCTGCTTCACAAGCTCAAGGTCCCAAACTCGATCCCTGGTACCAAAAACAAACAAAAAAACCAAAACAACAAAAAACTAAATATGTGTAGGCTTTATCTTGTTTGAAGGAGAAAACTTGGAGGATAAAAACATGTACATGGAATAATCATTATTTGAACCCATTAGTACTGGTCAGGGCCTTCCATAAAGTATCGCCTCCGAAGTATCTGTCTTCAGCAGAGCTAAGCCTGGTGCAGCTGTAAGGGATGTACATACATTACGAGAGCACATTCAACAGAGGAACAGAAGGGGACTGGGCACTCGGTACCTGTGAACGACCCTCAGGGCTCACAAGAACAGTGCAGTACCTGGAGACAGAGAGGTTCTGCGGAGGTTAGTTATATGCAGATTCGCCTCTAGTCCTGACCAGTCCCTTGGGCAGAAGAAACTAGCACAATTCATTTCTACTTAGAGCCTCCAGGGCCTTGGATACTGAAACAGCTTTATTGGAAAGAGCACCTTTTTTCACTTCAAGACTCCATCATAATCATCTGAACTGTAGTGCTAGGGGCTGTGCCTGTAAATCTTCACCCTATCTGGGAGTTGAGGGTTTTGTTTGTTTTGATTTGAGATGGGGTTTTGCTACGCTGCCCAGTGGTCTAGAAGTCATAGGTTGGAATGATCCTTCTTACTTCAATGTCTCATAGTTGGGACTACAAGGCACATGCCACTGCAACCAGCTTGCCACTTATACAAGTTTAAATACACAATTTAATTAAAGTTCAATAGGAGTTTCACTGCTAAACTCCAAGAATAGCCAATGCTCTTCCAAAGCCAGTGGCAAACATCTAAACAGACCTAGGCATTAAAGGCCTGGAAAACCTGAAATTACTTGAATTCCAATAGGCATTTATTTAACACCTACCTGATGTCCATCTCATTGTAAGTTGTTACTTTGGTTTTCAAGGAGCTCAAGGTCTAGAGAGAGACCCAGACGGGCAAACAGATGATGGAGGGATGCCAATCATGAGTAGTGGGCTACGTGATGGGGCCCCGGGAGCCCTGGGAGGTCAGGGTAGGCACAAATGAGGTCGCGGGAGGCACCTTCCCAGAGGCAGCCACATTCCTCCCACCATTGGAAGGTGTTAGAGGAACCAGGCCTGCAGGAGTGAGGGAAAGCACAAGAGGGTCGGGGCTTTTGTGGGCAAATGAAGAGGTAAGAAGACACATGGGTGCCTCTGGGAAGTGGGACAGAAAGGAATATGCAAACCAGAGTCCAGAAAACAGCTCAGGTTTGTGGAGTGGGCACTAGGCACAGAGCTGTGAGCTCCATACCAATTATCCCATTGGATTCTACAAGCCTTGAGGGGGAAGACTTAATGGTACAAATGAGGAAACTGAGGCACGGGCCGAGGGACTCACTCAAGGTCACCGAGTTCAGAAGTGGTATAGCAAGATTTTAACCCAGGTAAATTTGCCAGATCAACTAGGGCGGCCCAGTTAAATTTGAAGAATGGATCATGTTTTAGTATATTCTATACTGCGTTTGGGTTCCTGTAATTTTATTTACCAAGTTTGCCAACCACAGAGACAGGTACCATTAGAGTCAGCCCAACCTGGTTCCAAAAAAAAAAGTCAGATAATAATGTTAAAAGTTTACTGTTTTTGTGAGGGTACGTGACCAGGCGTCCACATAGGGCTTTCAAAGTGAAAGCTGGACATACCTTGGAAAGATCAACACAGCAAACATAATCTGCTGTCTCACACACACACAACCACTAATCTCGACATGTTGGCCTCCTGCTATGTCAGCCTAGCAATAGTAGAAACTAGTGAGCATGCTCCTGAGTATGTCTGGGTGGGTCATGGAGGTTCGTGGGTCCACGTCTGGTCTCTGCCCTTCCACGATGGCACTGTTTCCCTACTTGCTCCTAGCCTCAATGAAGTAAGCACATCTTTCTGCATGAGGTTCCTGCCTTGGAGTCAGCCAACCATGGACTGAATCCCCTAAAACCATGACCTAAATTAAACCTCTCCTCCTCTGGATTATGAGTGTCAGTACTGTGTCTCAGTGGTGGGACAGCTGACTAATACAACACAACACTAGAACTATACTCACATGGACAGATGATCTCTGGAAGGAGGTCTTAAAAACTGCTACCATGTGCTGTCTCTGGAGAAGGAAGTGAGTTGGGAGAGATTTTTATACACTCTTTTGTACCTTTTGAACTGTGGTCCACATAACTAGATTCTCTGTTAAAAACAAATAAAATTTTGAAAATAAAAGATGAGAAAAATCATAATAACCTTAGCATAAATAATAGCATAGATAATCTTAGGAATGTCTCTAAAAAACACATGAGAAACTGTTAAGTTGTCTCTAGGAAGGATACTGGTGTCCAGGGTGGGGGAAAGACTGAATTACACTGCCCACCCATATGTGGGATTTCATGCATTTTCTCCCATGTGCACATATGACCTTAAAAAGTAAACTCGTACACAAATACATGTATGCTAATTCCACATACATTCTACCACATGCACACAAACATGCATGTTTTTCTCAGACTACTATCGGAACTAAGCAAAAATAAACGACCTCCTATCTCCCAGGGTCGGCCCCAAGGAGAGAGAGCAGAAGCATTTGCACACAGTTCATCCATCATCTTCATGGAATATGCTCTTGCTTTGCGAGCAGGCGCTCTTGTTTTTCCTACCCGGCGGATGTTACTGAGGGACACTGATCAGAATAGTGAGGGGCCAGGGTTTTCTCCTTTATGGCTTTGTTCAACATGGAGGAGGAAGCCTTCACTCTAAAATAAGGGCCCTTCTTGTTCTCTGTACCTCTGATGTGAACATGGGCGTTTATACAGGCTTGAAAAATTTTGTTTACCACTGAACACAATTAATGCTGTTATTAGGACTAAAGTCCCACAACCAGTACATTTATCCCACAGGTAAAGTCTTCTGGGCACGGTGGATGAAGAGTGAGAATTACAATGGACCGGGAAGGATGCTCGTGGAATACTGCCATAGGATTTCAGAAGCAGCAGTAAAACCCTGGATGGACAAGATGAACTTTCCTTAGGATTTTAACGCACTACAATGTACTGTTTAGTGAGAACCCAAGTGGGTCACTGCACTTCCAACAACACAGCTGTTCACGTTACTAACCACCTCCCCCACATTTGGGCTGCATCTTCTGAAGGGAAAATCACCACTGTATCTCACTCAGAATGTATCTCAACCAGAAATATAGGGAGATACCATGGAAATGCAGTGCTTACCTGCCAAGTGCAAAACATCACAATAGTATATATTTTGTCTTCCCCTTTGGGGGTAAAGGAGGAAGGAAGCTACTGAGGAATGTTAAGTCTCTTATAGAAAGAGACGGAACAAGAAATAAGTAGCAAACATGTGTTTCCCTCCCCTTTTAACCAATCCTGACTAGCAATGTGCAGAGGGGACAAAATTCTAGCAGCGCATCACTATTAAAAATAATATCCATTGCTGGGACCTTCAAACTATTTTCTCTCCCCTACGGAGGTTTGTCTAAATAACAGACACTAAGACCAGATTCCAAGAGTGTTAAGAATCCATTTACTGTTTCAGTAAAAAGTCATTTTTTCTTTTGTTCCCAACAAGAACAAGCAAACTAATATACTTAGAAGCAAACAGATGGGAAAGGATGTAGCTCAGGGTAAAAAGAAGACCTCTGTAATCCCTTTTTCCTGTGGGCATAAGAACTCAAATGAGAACTGATTCTGATACACCAACCAGCGCTGACAATTTGAAATTAAATAGCAGGACAACCGCGGTAAGCAAAACATTCAGGAGATACAAGGGACTAAAGAGCCTTCATTCATTTGGAGGCAGACTGAGCTCACTTCCTGGCTCAAAACAAGCAGCAGTGAAAAGGACAGCAGAATCAATACGGGCTTTGAGTAAGGAGACCTGAATCAGTCACTTGCAAACCAAATGATTTCTCCAGCAGGGGCTGGCAGATGAGGACAGTCTGGGGCAGCCATTTTCCAGGAGAAAGGACGCTGCTCTACTCTCCCAGTCCCCTCCCACCTCACACCGACTTCACTGCAGGGCCCAAGGCTGGACCATGAAATAGGGAGCAAGACCCAGCAGCATTTTCTTTGCACAGTAAAGATTTTCAGTGAATATACGTGAATTCGGTGTAATCTGAGACGGGCTGAATGCAGGGAGGATGCACACAGAGCATTCACCTCTCGCTCCTTCTCACCCCAGTTGCAGTAGTGGGTCCTCAGCTGGGCAGCCTCAGAATCCTTCCCATCAGTTCAGGCTATCTGACGAGGACAGCAGAGCCAGTGACTTTTCCACCCTACCACAACCCGACTTTCACACACATACATACACATGCGTGTGCACACACACACACACATGATATCACTCTGTCTTCAAGAGCTTCTTCTCTAAAAAGAGCAGCTGGCCACACCTGCATTTAAAGGGTCACCCCCGGCTTACCGCAGTCCGTGAAGCTCCGGTGCTCAGGATATGCCTGTCAGGGGCTGAACTGTGCTCCCTCTCACATTCTTATGTCACAGCACTAAGCCCTAGTGCCTCAGGATGTGCCTGGGTTTAGAGACAGGGTAATTATGATAAATGAAGCCACTAAGCCTGACCCATTACGGACGGGGTCCTTCCAGGAAGAGATTAGGACCCAGGTACAGAGGGCAGACCCTGTGAAGATGCAGAGTGAAGATGCCTCAGGAGGAACCAGCTGCCTTCGTCTTGGACTTTCAGCCTCCAAAATTATAGAAAATAAAATTCTACTTTCCAGGGCCCCTGATCTGCAGTCCTTCGTTCAGGCAGCCCAATAGGAGATGAATACAGCCCATCATAGGGAGGGCCCGAGTGGGGCCTGAGGAGCTGAACTGCTCTTGCCTAAAACTGCGTGGATCTAGGAGAGGGAATATTCTCTAGAAAACCCTTCCAGCTGCTGTGGGAACAGCAGATGGGTCTGTGACTCACTTCATGACTTCGCATGGCTTCTGCCCATGCCTCCTCTTGCACCATGCTCACCCCTCAGGAAACGACACCCGATCTACCCAGCTGCCAACCCAGGGGTATAGTGGTGTTCTGACCCCTCCTTCCCCCAGTCCCCACATTCAGCCACCTGAATGTGTCCTGGAGACTCCCCCCGAGACATCTCTCATCCACTGCGCGTTGCTGCTCAGCAGCTGTCCTGGCCCAAGTCAGGGCACATGTCCCCAAGACCCAATCAAACATGTTACCTGTCCTCTGTCCCCCACACGCCCAGGACTTCCTCCAGTGCACAGATGGTGACAGGCAGGCTGGAGATGGCCAGAGGAATCACAGGCACCTTCTCTGTTCACGACAGCAGGGACCTCACCAGCAGACAAGACACAGAGTGCTAGGATGCCTCTGAGCTCACTGGCTGCAGATGTCCATTCATTTCCCACGCAGGTCCCCTCCAGTGTTTCACCCTTTCCTCTTTTTTCTTGGTACCGGGGATCAAATGTGGGTCCTTGCTCTTGCGAGGCAGGTGGCAGAACCACTGAGCTAAATCCCCAGTCCTGCAATCAGCTGTCTGCCACCTTCTCCTAAGCACAAACCATTCACAGCCTCAAGGACCCCATCTCAGCTTCTTGGACACGTGTCTAGTCTGAAGGGATTTGTATTACTTCAAATCTAAAGCATAGAAGCAAGCCGGGATTAGGCTCAGAGGTTCTGCCGCCTGCCTCTCAAGCTCAAGGACCTGAGTTCGATCCCTGGTACCAATAAATAAATAAAGCACAGGAGAGGATTCTTAAGTACAACTCTATTTTTCACCAATATTAAAATGTGTCAACATGGGTCACCATGCAGTATTTTGATACATACATCCACTGTGTAATATGTAAATCAGGGTAAACACATCCACAGGCCCACTGATACACCATGCTATCTTTGAGTGTTTCTAGCTTCTAGCGCACCCAGGCATGAACTTCACATGGGTTTCAACTTGGCAACAGCCCTGACATGACCACACCATCTCTCATTTAACCACGCACTGTTTAAATACCTTTAACTAGACAGCCCCAGCCATCCTGTGCTCCGCAGAGGAACTGCAAGAGGCACAGCCCAGGGGAGCTTGCCTGGGACCACAGCCCCGCCCCTCAGGGGTGGGGCAGAGGAGCAGGGAGAGGTGCCCCCCTCCCCGCAAAAACTGATGGGGAAGTAAGATACTTCCATGACAAAGCATAACTGAGAAACTTCAGGAATACCAAACCAGCTTACCAAACAATTCTACATAATATCCTAGAAAAAGAAAACGAAAATCACAATATGAGGCCCAACAGAGCAAATCCAGCAGGCAAGACAAGAAATTAAAGACGGGGTAAAAATTAAAAAGAGCCAACAATAGGAAAATAACATGATGATGATAAGTCAATATAAGTCAGTTATAACCATGAATGTTAACGGCCTCAATTCACCAATCAAAAGAAATAGATTGGCAGAATGGATTAAGGAGTAAAATCCAACAATATGCTGTATACAAGAAACACACCTACAGCCAGGCGTGGTGGCACACTCCTGTAATCTCAGCAGTCGGGAGGCTGAGGCAGGAGGATTGCTGTGAGTTTGAGACCAGCCTGGGCTACAAAGTGAGTTACAGGTCAGTCTCAACTACATAGTGAGACCCTGTCTCAAAAAAACAAAAAAACAAAAAACAAAACAAAAGAAACACACCTAGTTCAAAAATAAACTCATAGACTGAAAGTAAAAGGATGGAAAACAGTTCTCCATGAAACAGGAACCCGGAAAAAAGCAAGGATAGCTATCTTATTTGCAAAGTAAATTTCAAACCAAAACTAATTAAGAGAGACAAAGAAGGTCACTGCGTCCTTGTAAAGGGAACAATCCAAGAGGAAGATAGGACAATCATAAATATAAATGCAGCAAATACTAATGCCGCCAACTATACAAAACAAATGCTAAGGGACATGAAAAACCAAATAAGCACTAAATACAACTATAGTGGGGGACCTATATACCCCACTGTCACAAATAGATCAGTATATACAAAAAAAATCAACAATGAAATACTAGAACTGAACCAAGCTTTTGAACAAATGGACTTAACAGATATCTACAGTGTTCCACCCCACAAAATCAGAATATACATTCTTTTCGGCTGCACACGGGTCACTCTCCAAAATAGACCACATGCTAGCTAACAGAACAGGTTCAAATAAATGCAAAGGAGTTGAAGTTATCCATATTATCACACCATATTGCAATTAAGCTGGATATCAATAGCAAAAGAAATCGCAAGAACTTCACAAACACAAGGAAATTGAATAATACTCTCCCGAACAACCAATGGGTCACAGAGGAAATTAAAGAAGAAATTAGACAGTTTTTACTATTTAATGATAATGCCAGTACAGCATACAGGAATCTACAGGACACAGTGAAAGCAGTTCTGTGAGGGAAATTTATAGCAGTGTACATCTACACTAGAAAACAGAGTGAGCTCAAATAAATAATCTAATGCTGAATCTTAAGCTTCTAGAAAAAGAAAATCAAGACAAACCCAAAGCTCGTATAAGGGAGGAAATAATAAAGATCAGAGCAGAAATCAATGCAATGGAGAATAAGAGAATGATACAAAAAAAAAATCAATGAATCAAAGAGTTGGTTTTTTGAAAGAATAAATAAAATTGATAAACCCTTATCCAACCTTATCAAAAAAAAAAAAAGGCTCATGTCCATGCAACTGGGAATGAAAACTGTGAAGTCACAACAGATCCTGGAGAAATCCAGAGGATCATCCAAATGTACTTTGAGAATTTGTACTCTATTTGTATCTATCTTTCTAGATACTAAACACCCCAATTACAGTAAGTGATATTGAAAACATATTTAAAAATTTACCACCAAGCTGAGTGTGGTGGTGCATGCCTGTAATCTCAGCATTTGGGAGGCTGAGGCAGGCGGGTTGCTGCGAGTTCAAGACTAGCCTGGGCTACACAGTGAGTTCCAGGTCAGTTTGAATTACATAGGGAGACCCTGTCTCAAAAAAAAAAAAAAATACCAACAAACCAACAAAGAAAAGCCCAAGTCCTGATGGCTTTACTGCTGAATTCTGCAAAACATTTAGAGAAGAACTACTGCCACTACTTTTGAAACTTTTCAGTAAAATTGACAGAGAAGTGATACTTCCAAATTCATTCCTAGAAGCAAGTATTCCAAAACCAGGGCAAGACCCAGCCAAGAAAGAGAACTATAGGCCAATCTCAGTAATGAACATAGATGCAAAAATCCTCAGTAAGATGATGGCAAACAAAATACTGAGTCATCAAGAAGATAATACACTCTGACCAAGTTGGATTTATCCCAGGGATGCGAGGATGGTTTGACATATGTAAATCAATAAATGTAATACACTATATTAACAGAGTCAAAGACAAAAACCATATGATCATCTCAAGAGATGCAGAAAAAGCATTCAACAAAATTCAACATCGATTTGATAAAAATACTGCAAAAAATTGAAACAGATGATCTTCATCTCAACGTCATAAAGGTTATCTATGAAAAACCAACAGCCAACATCATACTAAATGGTCAAAAACTGAAAACCTTCACAGTAAAATCAGGACAAGGATGTCCACTATCACCACTCCTATTCAATGTAGTTTTGGAAACATTAGCCATAGCAATTAGACAAGAGAAAGAAAGAAAAGTAATAAAGATAGGAAGAGAAGAAGTTAAACTGTCATTATTTGCTGATGATATAATACTCTACATAGAAGACCCAAAAAACTCCACCAAAAGACTTCTAGACTAAACTGACAGATTCAGTAGAGTAGCTGGATATAAGGTCAACACTCAAAAATCAATAGCCTGGGCCGGGGATTTAGCTCAGTGGTTCCGTTGCCTACCTTGCAAGAGTAAGGACCCAAGTTCGATCCCCAGTACCAAAAACAAAACAAAACAAACAAACAAAAAAAATCAATAACCTTCTTGTACACAAATAACAGACTCACTGAGAGAAATTAGAGAAACAATCCCTTTCACAATAGCATCCCCAAAAATGAAATATCTAGGAATCAATCTAATGAAGGAGACAGAAGACCTCTACATTGAGAACTACAACACTCTGAAAAAAGAGATCAAAAGAGGATGTAAGAAAATGGAAAGACATCCCTTGTTCCTGGGTAGGAAGAACCAATATAGTGAAAATGGCCATACTCCCCAAAACTGCTATACAGATTCAATGCAATCCCAATTGAAATCCCAACAGTATATTTCACTGAACTAGAGAAAACAACCCAAAAATTCACTTGGCACCAGAAGAGACCTAAACTAGCAAAAGCCATTCTAGGCAAAAGAAACATGGTAGGGGGTATCACAATCCCCAACTTGAAACTATACTACAAAGCCACTGTGCTAAAAACGGCATGGTACTGGCAAAGAAACAGACCTGAGGATCAGTGGAATAGATTAGAAGATGCAGATACAACTCTGGCTGCCTCATATTCAGCTGCTTCATCTTTGACAAAGGAGCCAACCATCCTCACTGGAGGAAAGATAGCCTCTTTAATAAATGGTGTTAGAAAAACTGGATTTCAACTTGTCAAAGATTTAAACTAGACTCCTATGTTTCACTGTGTACTAAACTAAAATTGAAGTGGATTAAAGATATAAATATTAAAACAGAAATACTAAACTTGTTGGAAGATAAGCTAGGTAGAATTGTTGAAAAAAGACTTTAAGAAGAAATTCTCAGTAGCACAGGAACTAGCACAAAGAATCAACAACTTCGATCTCACCTTTTTAAAAAGCTTCTGCACTGCAAGAGAAACCACCAACAGAGCTAAGAGATAAACTACAATGTGGGGAAAATTTTACTAGCTACTCCTCAGACAAAGGACTATTATCTAGAATATATAAAGAACACAGAAAAATTCAGACACCCCGAAATTTATAAACCCAGTGCAAAAATGGGCATCTGAACTGAACAGATATTTCTCAAAGAAGTAAAAACAGCAAATAAACATATGAAAAAATGTTCAACTTCACTGGTCATTCAAGAGATGCAGATGAAAACAACACTAGATTCCACCTCACCCCAGAAAGAATGGCTGCTATCAAGATATCAACCAATAACAAATGCTGGCAGGGCTGTGGGGAGAAAGGAACCCTTCTTCATTGTTGGTGGGAGACTAGTGCAACCACTGTGGAAATAAATATGGAGATACCTCAAACAACTAGGATTAGAAGTCCCATTTCACCCAGATATTCCTCTGCTGGGCATCTTCCCTAAAGAATTAAAAGCATCACACCACAGTGATACATGCTCACTCATGTTTATAGCGGCACGGTTTGTAACAGCTAAAACTTGGAAACAGCCTAACTGCCCATCAGGTGGAGAGTGGATAAAGAAGATGTGGGTTTATATATATATATATAATATAGAGTACTACTCAGCCATAAAGAATGAGAAACTAGAGACATTTATAGCTAAGTGGATGCATACTGAGGATATACTCTTAAGTGAAATTAGTAGGACATGCATGTGTAAATACTGAATAGTTTCTCTGATGTGATAGACCAAAAATGTAAATAAGAATTAAAATGTGGGGCCGGGGATTTAGCTCAGTGGTTCCACCACCTGCCTTGCAAGTGCAGGAACTCAAGTTCAATACCCGGTACCAAAAAAAAAAGGGTGGGGGCTGGGAATTTAGCTCAGAGGTTCCAGCACCTGCCTCACAAGCGCAAGGGCCCAAGTTTGATCCCTGGTTAAAAAAAAAAAAAAATCAAAATGTTAAATTGATATTGTGTAATAGGAAAAAAATGTATAAAGGTATAGGGGAAGTGGGAGGGTAAAGGAAAGGTAAGAATGGAAAAGAAAAAACAAGGGAAAAGGAAAAAATGGAAACAAAGTCTCTATAAATAGGGAAGGGTGGAGGGGTGAAGGGAAGGCAGAGACATGGGGAAAAAATGAGAACCAAGATATATCATGTAAAGGTACAAGACCCCAATGATGAATGTAACTGTACTGTACACCTAAAATGTACCAATAAAGAAAAAAGAAAAAAAAATACCTCTAGCTATAAAGTAGCAACAGTAAACCTGTGTCATCTTCAAAGACTAGAGAACAAAGAAAAACAACTATGTTACCTATATAGAGGTAGGAGCCAGGGCTCTTGCTGTGGATGTGTGGTCCCCTGGAAGTTGACAGTGCACACAGGTTTATGCCAGAGCCTTCGGGTGCAAGAACCTTGCTGGTTGATTCTAGGAACTACCTTTGTAGCACCTACCAAGGAGTGACTGAGCAGGTGATGACAAAGAACAAATAACTCTCCCAGGCTTTAGATGACACACAGCTTGATCTCAGAGTTTAACAGGTGGGAAGTTTTAGATTGTTCAAGGACATGTAGTTTGATTCCAGCCAAGTGGCAAGAGGGACCACAGAAGCACCCAGCCATCTAACTGGCCCAGAAGTTACCAACGAGGGCACCAAAACTGTAGGGGAGGTTCTAGGTGTCGAAGCTACTTCCGCTTGAGCATTCTTGAGTGACGGAGTAATGCTAAGTCTTCAAATAATGGTGAGGCTCTCCAATTTCTAAATTCACAACTCTTCACATAAGAACATTATGACAGCATTTATTAACTTGCAAAGGTTTGTCATTCCATAAATTATCCTCCCTCACATCAAAAGAAAAGACGAAGACATCAGAATGATGGCACTGTATCATCCTCCTAGAGTGGTCGGATGGATGGCTGACGGACGGCTCCGTGGAACACAGCTATGGTTTGTTATGGCATCACATTAACTGGCCGGCTGGGTCACAGACTCACACATGGCAAACAGGGCCCCAACACAGACACATGTACTATTTCAACTACACAGAGGTTATACTCAAGCTCAGTGTATTATACACTAGCTCTCACTGTATTACTTCCCCTCCCTTTTTTGCAGCCCTGGGGATTGAACCCCAGGTCTTTGCACCAAGCTACACACCCTTCCCCTTTTAGGCTTTATTTTGAGGCACGGTCTTGCTAGGTCTCTGAGCTGCCTGAGCTGGGCTCAAACTTGCTATCTTCCTGCTCAGCCTCCCAGAGTGCTGGGATTACACAGGTAGGCAACCACACCCAACTATTTATTTCCTAACACAACATTTGAAATTTCTGTTATTGTTGCCAGATTTTATATCTTTTCTCCTTTTCAAAACTGCTCTTTTCTGCTAGCCAAGAAACCTAACCAGTATTTATACTCACAGGTAGCAATGATCATAGGGGAATTTAATAAAGGAGAAAAATGTATTATGTACAGTAATAAGTATATGGAGTACATTTGATTAGAGTCAGTAAAGATATAATTATGTGGTTATCTATACCTAGAAAAACTGTTTGTTACCGTAACAGAAGTAAAATGTACCAAACTGGTGGATTTAGAATAACACATCCCTGATACATGAAGAAGCAGGGAGATAAAGATGAAGGGTTTGCAGGCTGATTATAATCTTGAGATCACCAAGAAAGGAGGTGAACCAACCACAATTTGACCAAGTGAAATAAATAATTTTAGGCTGTTTGAAAATTCATCTCACAAGAATAAATAACAAATATGATTCCAGTGGTAGTTTGTAGAACCCTAAGCATATGGCAAGAGCTGAGATAAATACTTTAGGTGCTGTACTGCACCCTGACCGGCCTGGCACTGGACAAGATGGGGAGGCTGGGCACCTCCTTGGAAGAGGAGAAGGGTGGTCTCGCCAGCAGCTCTGCAGGGCAGGAGGGTTGGGTCAAGTCTTATAGAGAGCGACGCAGAGGACGACAGGTGAGCTCAGTGGGGAGGGTCTAGGTAGGAAATGGATGCTCTCTAGTCAGTGAGCTTGGGAGCAGCTTAGCACTGAGTGTGCCTGTGTCTTTCTTATCTGCTGGCTAGGTCCCCACCGACGTGAAGAGAGGAGGTGCCTGCGACTCTCCCGTGCCAGCTCCATAGTATCTGTACCAGAAGGCACTAAGTGGAGAGTCCGTGGTGGAGGGAGGGGGTGTGTGGGGAGTTGATTTTCTATCACTGGTTCTCTAGGGAGATAGGACCTGACTTCCTCCTCAGGGAACCAGGAATTTAACTGTGCTTACTAGCCCTGGAGTACCCAAACCAAAACAGTAAAGATGGCTCCAGGGGTAAGGGGAACACCTGAGAGCCACGTTAGGGACACTACAAGTTTATATATTTGGGACATTGTAAGGTTAAAGTTAGGGCATTCAGATTTGCCTAGACTTGAACTTTATCAGCTTAAAAATCCATACATCAGGGCTGGGGATTTAGCTCAGTGGCACCACTCCTGCCCCGCAAGCGCAAGGTCCTGAGTTCAATCCCCAGTACCAGGGAAAAAAATCCATACATCAGTATACAGTATAGTGAGTTTTACAAGCCTGGAGTTAAAAATAGGAGAAAGAATCCCACAGACTATGCCTTCAATCTGTGCTGTTTATTAATCATTATATCTGCTAAAGTCATGGATTCAGAATTATCTTGTCATTTTTTTGGCAACGCAATACATAAAAAACAATCCCAGGAGTAGCTGAGAAAAGCTGAGAGCATTAAAACTTCGTTTTTATAAAGCCATTAAGTAGAAACGACTCAGAAGAAACACACAAGGGTTATTATGTTTGGTGAAACTGAGAGCTAAAAGCCACCTGAAAATCACAAATATGTTTCCAGTTAAAGATGGTGGGTTGAAAACACATTCTGAGCTTTGTTTCTTTCATACATCTTACTGCTATCAACTCTCCAGGACAAAGAAAACAGAAGAAAAGTCACAGAATGTGGAAGCAAGAAAGCGAGTAAGTGGTAATGGGCTTAGCTGACCTACAGTCAAATAATCAGCTGGTGTTGGGAAATGCACAAAGCACCTCGCTTAGTACAACCACTTTGGAGAACTCTGGGAACATTTACCAAAGAGAAAACCACATGTTCTTGATGGTCCAGGAATTCTACTTCTCAGAACATACTCAAAGAAATGAGAACAGAGGCCCACTAAATAACACAAGAATATTCATAGCAGTTTTATTCATCACAGTCCCCAGCTAGAAATAACAGATGTACATCAGTAGTGGAATGGGTAAATAATAATGTGTGGTCTACTCCTTATATGGGATTCCACACGCAATATAAAGAGCTAATTATTGCTACACATGACAGCATGAATAGCAGCTATTATGTACCACATGATTCAATTTTTATGAAGTTCAAACAGGCACAACCAGCTAACAGCAATGGAAAGTTCACCAAAAAAGAGGAAGGAGAGAGGCTCTGGGGGTAGCAAATATTTCTATCTCATTCTGACTGATGGTTACGAATGGATTCACATGTTCAACTTTTGACTTCAATTTAGATCAGCTACATTTTACTACTTTATATTAAACCTCCATTAAAGAAAGCTAAAAAATGAATATAAATAATAAGATCTGTTCTGTATTAGTTACTCACAAAGGCCCAGACATTTGTGGAGACCAGTATCCCTGGAAAAGGGAGTCAAGGAAGGCTAACTCAGAACGATGATTTTAAAGCTCCTGAGCCTGGACTACTGAGCTTCTTACCCTCGGAGAAGGCAGAGGCCTTCACTTTTGCAAAGAGTCAGCAAAGGGACCTGAGAGCCAACAGGCACTGGTAGGGCAGGGGTGCCACAGTGAAAACAGCTGATGAAAGATCTGACACTGAACTTCACAATGCAGCCTGTTCCTTCTGCTTGGAGTCTGCAACCCTCCTCAGGTTTCCACTTCAGGGAGGATTTTACTCTGCGGACCCTGAAGGCCAAAAAGAAATGACCTAATGATACTGGAATGGGAATTTTCACCACTCACGGTGAAGAGCACCAGAAATAAGTTTCCTGCTATATTAACCAGATTTTTCATGTTCTTTCTTCTCCTCTATTAAGTGCTGCACTCTTAAATCAGGGCAAGAAGCCAGGGATCAACAGCCAAGGAAAATGCTGAATATGAAAAACATACTCAACTAAAATGAGAAGACAAAAAGGAGGAGGAGGAGGAGGAGGAGGAGAAAAAAACCCCATCATCTCACTTTTAGAGATGGAACATACTGTGCCAATCATAGAATTATAGGATGCTAATTTAAAAAGAAATAATGACAGGGCCAGGGATTTAGCTTAGTGGTACTGCCGTCTGCCTTACAAGCGCAAGGTCCCAAGTTTGATCCCCAGTACCAGTAAGTAAGTAAGTAAGTAAGTAAATAAATAAATAAATAAATAAATAAATAAATAAGACCAACAAAGCACTCAGAAATTAAAGCAAAAAACTACATAAGACTTTAAAGTACATTTAAAAAAAACTGGTAGCAGAAATGAAAATCAAAAGCTTAGAAGATAAAGTTGAGGAATTATCTCAAAAAGTAGAGTAAATAATGAAATGGGGGGAACAATGGGGTGGTATTTAGTGGCTAGAAAGGAGATGCAACATTTAAAGAATAAGTACTGGAAAATATATTGTAAGAGAAATAAACACGGAGAAATTGATAAAATATTATCAGAAGGATTTCTCAGACAGGAAAGGCATGAATTTAGACAAATCAAATAGATGCCTTTCAAGGTAACTTACAGTGTTACCTGAGCCTTGGATAAAACAAAGAAGATCCTCTGTGTTTCCAGTTTCACATAAAGGATCAAGAATCACAAGAATCAAGAATCACAACTGAATTGAATTTCTAAAAATCCACATAGAATGGGGTAGGGACAAAGCCACTTAAATTCTGAGAAAGCAATGTTCCTTCACCTATTGCTCTATACCCAGCCAAACTATCAAGCTATCCTCTCAGTGTGAGCAGTCGAGTCACTACTTTTCCCAGTGTGCTGTGCCCAACAGTGTGATCTGTCAGTCCGTGTGCACACGTAATACTGACAAAGATGGAAAATGATAAATAGAAAAAGTACAGATTTAAATCATAACCTTGTTACTGGTTACTTTAAATTAGAAATTCTGTAACCTACAGAAGGTATTACATAATAATTTTTGCAATTAAAAAATAACTTTTCTGCCTCCAAAGGTATTTAAATGCCTGGCTCCAGGGGTCACTTCAACTCCCCTATGAGGAGGGTACTCATGACATCCGTTGCTATGGCTTGTATCTAGATGTCCTTCCAAAGCCTCATGCAGTCATAGGTAGGGCTTTTCAGAGGTAGCTGGATCTATGGTGTGTGCTGCTGGGATCAAGAAAGTGCTGCTGGGGTTGATTCATGGTGGGACGTTAGGATTAAGGCTGCCCCAACCTGGGTGTGAGTGCTATCAGCCCTAAGTGTAGTCTGGATATGATGTAAGGGACAGAAAGAGAGTTACTGCTTGTCACTTGTCATTGCTGCTTTGCTTTTTACTACTTTGCTGCCTTCTGCCCACCATGAATTATTTCTCCCCTGTGATGCCCCTCTGCCATGCCACCCTGCCTTGGAATCAGCTGACTACTAACCTGAACCACCACAAACTGTGAGCTAAATAAACCTTTCCTCTTCAACTTTGGATGTAGGGCATTTTGTCCCAGCAATGAGAAGAGTAACTAAGACATGCTCCATCAGAGTAGATGAGGGAAGCAGTGGAAGCCAGCATGGGCCTATGTGGCAGGGTGAGTACCAGCTGGAAACCAAGACACAAGAGGGAGTCAAGGCACACAGGGATGGGCCAGGGCCAGGCATTGGAGGGCTCCTGCCTTCCTCACATTCAAAAGCTCCTTCCTCCCTGCTTGTCCACACCCAAACCCAGACTTCAGAGACCAGTTAAGGCAGAGACACCCCAATGAATGCTGGGACAGAATCAGGAGAATACATATACAGAGAGGAAGGGCCTAGAAGGTCATCAGCAGAAGAAAGTCAGAGAAACCTTATATGCACAGATGCTGGGAGACCCTGTGTGCAACCCTCCTTTGAAGGCCTGAGAATCTGCCCATGCTGTGCTCCCTGCATGGGATGAGTATCTTGCCTTTCCCTAGGGAAAGTTGATGGCAAGATCCGAGTGTGGTGATAAAGAGATCTGCACTGAGATCCAGGTGTCCTTTCCCCATAGATAAATTACAGCCAGTATAGCAATATGTATAATTAGACCACCCGCTTTATAGGACTGTTATGAAGATTAAGTAAGTTCATATGTTTACAAAGCTCTTACAATGCTTGGCACACAGCAACTCCTACATAAATGTGAATTATTACAGATAAAATAAGACTGGTGAAGAGATGCCTTGCTCACAGAGGTGCTATGCAAAGGCATTCTCTGTCCAGATTTGCTCCTGTGCTGGTGATGCTCCTGCAAGAGATTAAAAGGGCCTGCACTTTCAGTGTCCTGGTGAGAAAATAAAGTCAGATTTAGATTAACCCCAGTGGAAGAAGAGGATTAAGCGTAGACTCATTATGGGCCATCATTTCCACTGTAGCGGAAGCAGAAAAGAAGAACTGCTCCCCACCCACGCACAAACAACTCTAGGAATCAGGATCCCTTGGGCTTTGGGGTCTGACCACACTTGGTTTCAGGAATTCTGTGTTCTGACTAGGTCTGAGTGAACAGGGCACGGGAGAGTTTTGGGTGTGAAGTGGCTTGGAACTTCAGATGACCCCAAACTCGGTAGTGGGCTGAAAACCATGTGTATCATAACCCAAAATACAGATGCTCCTCAGCTTATGCTGAGGTTGTGCCTGATAAGCCCATCATCCTACAATGAAAATATATATTGAAAATGTGTCGAGTCCACCTAACCCTATGGAGCACCCAACTCCACAACACAGCGCCCTGGAGTGTGGGCTGAGGGGCTGTGCCGCTGCTGCCCTGCATGTCAAGAAAGCATCAGACTCACATCGCCAGCCCAGGAGAAACCAATTCAAAATTCAAAGAATAGTTTCTACTGAATGTGAACTGCTTTAGCGCCGCTGCACAGCTGAAGAAGTCTGAGCTGAGCCATTCCAAGTCAGGGGCCACGTGTATGACTTGGCTGCATTAACAGATAAGGAGAAAGCTGAACACCTCTGAATTTTGGCTTTCACTCGAGGCGGTCTTGATCTTGGAGAGCTTATGCTTTAGTGACGGAAGTCCGTCTGTCGGTGCAGTTAATACACAGTTTATTAGACGATGCCAACTGCTGTCGAGAGAAATAAATCTGTGCAGGTGCTGGATGAACAGCGGGAATGGGAAGGCCTGAAACTTCACACAGCAGACAGGTGCAGAGAGGAGCGGCAGAAGTGGGCGCGAAGCTCGGGGGCGGAGCACTCGCGCAGCCTGTGTGAAGCCTGGGCTCCGACCCCCAGAGCAGCTAACAAACAAAAAGATAAAGGGATACCCAGAAATGACGCCAGGGTGTAGACTGACAAACACGGTGGGGCGGGGAGTTCAGGTGCAGCAAGAGCAGGAAGAGAGAAGACTGCAGGGAAAGAGCCTTAAAGTACCAAACAGCTGCAGTTCAGGTGAGGGCTGGGGCACTCAGAGACAAGTGACAGCAGGAGGGCAGACAGCTCTCTCTGTAGATACCACAAAGGGCCTGAATGGATGCTGGGAGCAATGGGCAGGCCCTGCAGGGTTTCCAGCAAGGATGAGCAAGCTCTGCACTGAGCTTCCAATATCTGGCTACTCCACTGGTCGCAATGCTAGAAGAATGAAGTTACCAGATGGTCTAATGAGTTCAGCCCTCTATGTCCAAAGGCTCCTAAGAAGCACATATAGCAGCAGTGGTGGGGTGGGGTGGGGGTTAAACCTCAAGAAGAAAGAGGAAAGGGCTGGGGATTTAGCTCAGCGGCTCGGGGGCCTGCCTTGCAAGCTCAAGGACCTGAGTTCAATCCCCGGTACCACGAAAAAAAAAAAAAAAAAAAAAAAAAAAAGAAGAAAGAGGAAGCCAGGAATGGTGGCGCACGCCTGTAATCTCAGCATCGGGAGGCTGAGGCAGGAGGATCACTGTGAGTTCGAGACCAGCCACCTGGGCTACATAGTGAGTTCCAGGTCAACATCAACTACATAGTGAGACCCTGTCTAAAAAAATCAAAAAAAAAAAAAAAAAAAAAAAGAAGAAGGAGGAGGAGGAGAAGAGGAAGAAGAAGAACTGAATGAATGGTGGGCAGACACAGAGCACTGGAAGTACCCAGCAGGAAGGACAAGTCTGTCTTCTTGGAATCATCCTCCCTGTGTCAGGGAACACCTGCGTACACAACTGACAGATCTGGTCATTTTTTAAAATCTAAAAATGCCAGCATCTCATTCAATCAGGGAAAAGTCATCCTGACAGTCATGAAGACTGACGCCTCTGCAGTAATAAATTGCTAGCACAGTTTCGGTGAAGGTAAAGGGCCTGTTAGCGTGTGTGTTTGGATTTGGATAAGCTTTCTCTTTTTCTAGGCAATTTAGCAATGGAAGGCAAATGGCACGAATCTGTGAGATAATCCAAACGTCCATCAAGAGAAGAATGCCCAGGAAAAGACGGTGCATGCTCCATGGAGAGACATCCTGCAGCCATTCACCGTGACGCTTGTAGTAACAAAGAAGTCTGTTTACGTTACATGGAAAACTGCAGCACACAAAACTGCAAATAATGTATGACTTCAGCTATACAAAAAAATAAAAAAAGATCGGGATGGAAATATGCCAGAAATGTTAATAGTTATTGCCTCTGGGTGGTACACAATTATGAGTGATTTTTGTCATTCTTCTCCCTCAATTTCTTTCAATTGCACATCTATTACTTTTATAATCACATGCACAAAAACCCCTGTGTGTTATTAAAAAAACATGTTGCAGGGATGAAATGTCTCAGAATATTTTAGTTCTCAAATGCATAACTGCGAGCTGTAGATGTGAATATAGATGATCACTGTTACATTTATTCTGAAAGAAGAATGCTAGATTTTTTTAGGAATAATAAAGGGAAAGTGTCCTGGCAAAGTGCTTTTCCTACTTAAACAGGAAAACATTATGTAAATTATTTAGTCTTAAGAGTACTAACTGTTGGGTAAATGCTTACTAAGAAGGCTACCATACAAGGCCCTGTACTAAAAATTATAACCTTGCTTGTAAAATGAATGCCACTTCGTTAGATCCCAAATACAAAAATCACTCCAAGTTATTCAATTGCAATATTATTAGCAAACTGCTTTGTCAAAACACAGTTAACACCGACGCTCTCCAGAGTGAATGCAGGCTGTTAGTGCTCGGCTCCTAGGCTACGTGGTGGCTGTTCCGGGAGGCACGGCCTCACTGCAGCAGGTGAACAGGCTTGGGAGGGAGGCAGGTTTGGGTCTGAATTTTGCATTTCTCCCTTTCCTAAGTGCATACTCCTATGAGTATTTATTCTTCTTGAGATTCTAATCATGAACTAAAAACAATAATGCCCACCTTGCTAAAACTGTCATCAAGATAATAAAATATGTGTGTAGGGTGCGGAGGATGCAGATCGGCTTACCATGGACACCGACTGAGTGATCAAATGAGGGGGATTCACCTCCACTACAGACGCTGGAAAAGCTGTCCATGTGGTTTGCATCCTCCTCTCTGGCTACAAGTGCACAAATGACAAGGAGAAATAAGCAGAAATTAGCTACGGGCATTCCAGGGAAACTTGATTTCTTGATAGACAGACGGATCAGGTATTATTGGCACTGACTCCCTGCCTTGTTCTTCTCTCTCTCTCTCTCTCTCTCTCTCTCTCTCTCTCTGGGCGGGGAGGTACAGGGGATCAAACTTGGGTCCTTGTGCTTGGGGAACCACTGAGCTAAATCCCCCGCCCCTTGTTCTTCTCTTAAAGACAGAGAAGTGATGGCTGGTCTACAATAGCCATTTTGCAATTATGAGGAAAATAAGAAAATGGCAGAGATGCTGATCATGACTGTAAAGTAACAGAACCAATGCCAGAAGCTGCTTACCTTTAGCCTTGTTATATGAGAAAAACAAGTCCTGCTTTATTTAACAAAATTTTTTAAACCTGGAGGCAAAAACATTACTAATGAATACAAATCATGACTATAATCATGGCTGGTCCTTATACTCAAGGTGCTTACTGGCTACTGAAGAGGGCAATTAAAGAAACTCACAAATACAGTAAATGTAAACTATGAATGTGAGTGTTAAGAAGAAGGAAGTACTTGAAACTCTGCTTCATAAATCATGGGTTTTGAGTCAGTTTAGGAGGCCAAGAGCAGCTTCACTGGGTGGCTGGTAATGATGCTGGGGGAGATGAAACAGAATTCTCGGCAATGAACAGTAGGTGCATGGCCCTGTGGTAGGAGAGGTGAGAACAGAGCGTGGGACCTTACAGAGGGGCACAGGCTGGTGCACAGTGTGGCAGAGAACAGTGAAAAGCTGGGAAGGGGCATGGCCAGATCTCTACTGACTCTGGATTTGTGATAACTATCTGAGGTCAGCCCCTGTCCCACCACGCAGGGGAAGCCACTTCAGCCAGTCTGACAAAGAGGTGACACACCCAGGCTATCCTGGAGAGCGCATGACACCCAGCTGTGGGTGTGGCCTTTGTGGGAGAGGAAGAGACGCAGATCCGCAGCCAACACTGCAACCGTGTGCCCATGCAGCCCCACCACCAATTCCGTGCCAGCAGAAACTTGGTTTGCTCCAGGGCAGCCAGGTGTCACGCTTAGGGGAAGGATGGTGACAGATCCAAGCCAATATAGATGTTCTTCCTCCCTGTTTTCTGGGACTCCCTGGAGTCCAGGAACACCCACGGGTTCCTGATCTGACCAGGGGGGCCTCAGCAGAAGTCCCCTGTGGTGGGGCGGCCTAGGGAAGTGTCTGCTTCCCTATCAAAGGGGACCCATATCTGGCTGGTGCAGCTCCTCTGAGACCACCATGCAGCAAGCATGAAGATGAAAACCAACAGGTCAGGGAAACAGTGCCCAAAGGGAGAGACCCTGGGTCCCTGAGGGCACTGCTGGGCTGGTGCACTGGGGATCCCGACTGCCTAAGTCACCAGTACTGGGGCAGCTTGTTGTGGCCAACATGACTGTTAGGAGCAAGATGCTCCTGTGTGGTAATGCAGCCACCTGACTGCAGAACAATCGCACAATGTGCATTTCAAAAAGCCAGAAGAAAGGCTTTTGAATGTGTTCATCATAACGAAGTGATAGACGGTTGAGGAGATAGATATGTCTGTCCTGACTTAAACATTATATAATGTATGCATGAATCAAAACATCGCACGGCATATTAATCACTGTTATTCTCTAATGATTCTGTATAAATTTTTGTATTAAAAGCCAGAATAAAACTAAATGAATAAAAATAAAAACCAGAATAATAGTAACAGTGAAATTTAAAAAATCACATCACCCTAATAATATGCGAGGTCTTTAATGTACCAGTTCAGTAAAAACAAGGCACTCTCCACAATGATGCACAACATCAGCCCTCCTGATCGAGCAGAGAGCAGGCTGAGGGTCCACCCGATTTAGCATGCTTGGAGAGTCACTGACTCGATAACATTTCCACCTCTAAGTCAGGAAAGCGGCTCAGCACAGCCACATAATGGGGCCCAATTATGACAAAATATGACAATAACTTCAGGCCAACTGGCCGGCTGGCACTCATAATGCGGCGGGCAGGGTGGCAGAGAGGGTAAATCATCGGAAAGAATGGTTCTGCCTTGGAAATGGCCCTGCAGATGCTCAAAATGGGTTTATATCAGATGTTTAAAAATCAGCAGAAAAAGCAAATCCTCTTTTAGATGCTATTTGGAAACAAGTGATAGTGCCAGACCTGTTTATGGAGCTCCAAGTAGGGTCACACATGAGTGAAGAGAGGCATCTGAGTCATTAGCAAAGATCAGGAGACTCTGTGATTTAAGGCATTAAGTTCAACCCAGAACAGTTTCTAAAACAGGCGTGATTATGTGATTCCCTCATTAGGGGACGAAATGATCTGGACACTACTGATCCAATTGCACACACACCAGAGAAAATCACTAGAGGAGCTCACGGCAGGCACTGTGAATTTTTATGGGATCAAAGATGCCAAATGGACAAACATGTCATCACTGCAGTTTCACTAGCAGGTTCCTAGTCAGCTGTGTTACAACAGACACAGGGCCCCGTGCGTGCGTCCCTCTTGTGGGCAGCCAAAGTCCACCATATTAACCACAGTACAAAAGAAAGACCTGCTTCTAAATATATGAAGAGAGAACTATGCAAAGATGATCATAACACTTTTAGAAAAACATGTTAAACTGTAGACATGTCTTTAAAAAGCCTTGCGGGGGATGTGGCTCAGTGGTACCACACCTGCCTTGCAAGCGCAAGGTCCTGAGTTCAATCCCTGATACCAAAAGTAAAAATAAAAAAAAAAAATTAAAAAAATCTTAATGTAACTGCAAAACCAATTATGAATAACACAGGAATGAAAGTAACTGGCTAAATAGCTTGAGGGTTAGAAATCACAGGGGTGGACTGCAAGCCTCTTCCATAACCTTGGGGTTTGATTGATTAATTGATTGATTGATTTGGTACCAGGGATCGAACTCAGGTCTTTGCGCTTAGCAAGGCAGGTGGTGGCACCACGGAGCTAAACTCCCGGCCCTACCTTGGGATTTTAAATTCTCAGACAAGACCAGAGAGGTGCACTGGGCATGGTGGTGCAAGCCTGTAATCCCAGCACTCTGGAGGCTGAGGCAGGAGGATTGCTGTAAGTTCGAGACCAGCCTGGACTACATAGTGAGTTCCAGGTCAGTCTCAACTACATAGTGAGACCCTGTCTCAAAAAAACAAAACAAAACAAAACAAAACAAAAAACCAAAAACGAAAACAAAGACCAGAGAGGTGGGAAATTTCAAACCAAACATATTATAGGAATAATAAATATTACAAGATGCTAAAAAATTATGATTGCCAATTTTAAATAGATACAGAAAATTTTATTTCACTAATTATAAAAACAAAATATATCTGCTTGAAAGATTTACTCCTGAATAGTTAATAACCTTCCCTAAACTGCTATGGCACCTTCTCTCTTTCTTTCTTAGGTTAGCAATGATCATTTACTGAATGATACAAAATGCAAGATACTTTATAAAACACCTGACAGGGAAGGGCTCAGATGAAGAAATTTACGTCTACGTACACTGCCCAGCAACTACTTCTCAGGAAGTAGTATCAGAGGAGAAAGGGCAGTGAGTTGGGATCTAATTCACAGTCCCATCGTGGCTATGATTTATTATGGCAAATGGGTACAGAACAATCGGTAAAAGGACCGGCCACACAGAATGAGGTACCCAGGGAGCCAGGTGACAGGTTCCAGAAGTCCTCCCCTGATGGAGCCAGGACATGCTGACCACCACGGGCCATGGATGTGATGACATGTGCATCCTATCCCTAGCCAGGAAGCTGCCATCAGAGGCCCAACGCCCAGGGTTTTCATCAGGGCTGGTCCTGCAGGCAATCCCTGCCTGACATACCCCAAATCCCACCTCCCAGAAGGCAGGCAAATGTTCAGCACACACCACATTGTCTGTACACACACTTCAGGCTCAGGGAGTCCCGCATAGCAAACTAAGGGAGAACAGGAGCCCTCTGGGAACCCAATGTCTCTGATGCCAGCCCAGAGCCCACCGAGGGAACAGGATTTTCCAAGGGTGAGCCTCACTCAGGCCAATGTGGCAGCTCTTCTGCACAGACTAGTCAGGAAATAGTGCTGGGAACACTGGCCCTTCCCACTGAAAAGAAAATGAAACAAAGGTGGAGCGCAAAATCAATCCCGATACATGAAAGACCCACATATCACAGGCCTTCCAAGCTTTTAGAAAAAATATGGTAGAATACTTCAATGACTTAGGGCAGGACCGAGGTGTGGCTCTGTGGAGGAGCGTCTGCCTAGCATGCAAGGTCTTGGGTTCCATCTCAGAACTGCAGGTAAGAAAAGAAAAAAAAAAAGGAAACAAGGGAAAAAACGAGTGATTTCTTAAGCCAGAAACAATGCGATCACCATAACAGAAATTGACACATCGGACTCCATTAAAAGTTGAAAATTTTCTTCATTAATGTAACATAGTTTCAAACAGCAAGAGAAAATTAAATCTCAGAAAAGATAGCAACAACCAATGTAAGCTGACTGAAGATCAATCTATAAAATGTATGAAGAAAAACTCCAGGTTACAAAGAAAACCACACACATTTCCTTGAGCTGAGATGAACAGCGAATTGAGAGACCACGAATCCAGTGCTCAGGAAACATGAAAAGAATCTCAGATCTCTAGTAATTATAAAGAGGAAATTAAAACCAGTGAGGACTTATTACTGATTTTAGCCAAGGCCCTGGAATATCCAGCGAATCTACTCTCCTGTGTGAAACAAATAAAAAACCAAATGAAGCAAAGGAAGGAGGGGCACTTGAGACAGTGACTTAGAGGCCACGGTGGTCAGCATCCCACAGGGGAAGAAGACCAGTGAGGCAGGCCATGCAGCTGCACCCCAGCATGAACACTTTCTAGGTCATCGGCAAGCAGGACACAGGCAGAGCCCAACCACGTCTTTACCTTGAGAAAAAGGAGTTGGGAGAACAGGAATTGGCATATCAGGGGTTTGAAAAACGGAACAGGAGAGGAGAGGGCAGCACTGATTGAGAACTCCAGACATCTGCTGTTCCCCCTTCGGCTTCCAAGAACTGAACACAGAATCACAAGGGCCAGGCGAGGCCGAGAAAGGATGAATCTATGTGGATCAGAGGAAACAGGCTCAGGGTCCACGCAGGGCTGAGAACAACTTCCATCACCACTGTCCTAGAGAAGAACCTCCTGACTCAGGGGCCATCGGCAGAACTTGGAAGGGCTCTGCTCCAGTACAGGGCAAAACTAGTCCTAAACCAAGCTCTGTGCTGCTCCTGCCCAGTGGACTTAGAAGTGAGACTGAAAGGATTCACTGTGGCCAACAACTCTGTCCTAGAGCAGTTTAAAAATACTTAAGGGAAGGCTAAAATATTTAGCACCTGATGAATTAAGATTTGCTAGGTCTGATATCAAATCCAAAATTGCTAGAAATGCAAAGTAGAAAAATAATACTCACAATAAGAAGAAAAATCAATCGACTGAACTTATCCTGGAATGAATGACACAGACAGCAGAGTTGGTACAGGAGGACGTTAATGTGGCTGACATCTCCAAGCCAGAGGAAAAGAAAGTGAAGGCACAAGAGATTTAAAAAGAGACCCATGCCGAAATTCTAGAGATTAAAAATACAATGTCTAACATGCAAAATTCATTAAAAGGATTATATCTGATTAAATACTACAAAAAAGATTAGTGAACTTGATCTAAAACAGAAAAAAGACAAAACAGACACACACACACAACAAAAACAGTAATATCACAGAGTCATAGAACAACTTTAAACTGAGCAAAGGAAGTGCAACAGAAATCCCTGAAAAGTTGGTAGAAACAGAAATAAATATGTAAAGAAATGCTAGTTCAAAGTTTTCCAAATATGATGAGAATAAAATCATAGATCTAAGTAGTGCCATAAACCCCAAATAAAATAAACGGGACGCAAACAACACCCAGGCATGTTAGAATCAAATCTCCTAAAACCTATGATAAAGAGAAAAAAAAAGGCAGCCAGAAAAAACAGATATGGATTACAGTGGATTTCTTGATGGAAGCAATGAAAATCCAAAGTACTGAAGTGACCTATTGAAAGTACTGAAAGAAGAAAAGAAATTATAATTGTTAAATCACAATTCTACAGTGCAAATAGCTTTCAGAAACAAAGGTAACATAACAATTCATAGCCTGAAATCACCACAGCAGCCCCAAGCTGGTGAAGTGATGAAGTGTTAAACCGGGTCCCCAGGACAGAAGGAATCGGACACCAGGTTTGAACCTGACCCAGATAAAACAATGAAGCCATTTAAATGGCAACCAGGTAGGCTGCATTTTTCCTTGTTTAAACCTCCGGAAGAAAACTGCAGAAAGCAAAGTAACAATAATACACGGCCGGGCTTATCCATAGGAGTGAAGTAGACGAGAACACAGCACCAACAGCAGGAACGGGAGACAGGTGTCTACTGCTGTAAGGTTCTCCTCACACAGGTCGCGGGGTGACATCACCGAGAGGTGGAGGGTGAGAAGCTGGAGATGAATGCTGTGAATACTAGCACCATGCTGTGAACACTGCACCCAATGGCAAGAAGCCAGGAGGTGTTCAAATGGAATTATCAAAAAATAATTCAAAATAAGCCAGGAAGAGAGAAAAGGTAAGAATGTAGCATAGATAGAAAAATTAAAAGCTAATAGCAACCTGGTGAGGTTGAACCCCACCAACATAAATGTGATACTCATATTACAGGTAAATGAATTCACCCCTGTATGGGCACAAACTACCGAAAATCACTCAGGAAGAAACGCATGCCCTGAACAGCCATGCGGCTATCTGTGAAATTAAATCTGTACAAATCTACACAGGGAACTCCATGACCAGATGGCTTTACTGGAGAATTCTATAATGTCTTCAATAAAGACATTAGAGCAATTCGACCCAGCCAACCCCTCCTAGGCATCTCTCCAAGAAAGCTTATACCCACACAAGTTACATAAATGTTCACAGAAGCTTTATTTGTCAAGACTGAAAACAACCAAATGCCCACCCAGAAGGGCACAAATAAACACAGTGGATACCTACACAACAAAAAGCTACTTAGCCAGAAAGGGGAATAAACTGTAAATATACACAAGGACAGGAACGAATCCCCCAACTGACACTGCATGAGAAAAACCAGAAAAGAGTGCACAGCAGTGTGATCAGGAAATTTATTACATAAAGATACATTGCCAATAATCCCCTTCAAAATATCCCTCTCACTTGCAACACACTTATCCTACTGTTCTTGCCAGTTTCTGAAGCAGTTCTGGAGGTGCTCTCTTGTGAGAGTCTTTAGCTCTGAAGTCACGGCTGCTTTCATGTCTTGAACTGATTCAAAAACTTTGACCTTTCACGATAGTCGTAGATTTTGACTTTGGAGAAGAGCCAGAAGTAGCAGAAGGCCAGATCTGGAGAAGAGGGTGGATGAGGACTGTCATGTTCTCACAAGCCCGTCCTTCCACTGGATGCCACTGGGCGGCGGCAGTCACCGTGCTTTTTATCACACCTCAGAAAGACACTCAGAAAAGAGCACCTCCAGAACTGCTTCAGAAAGGGCAAGAACGATGGGATATGAGTTTCAAAGTATTCTGAGGGGCTCCAGTGGCAATGTGTCTTTTACTGTACAATTTTTTAAACCAGAATCCTGTTTTTGGTCCAACCTTTATGATTTGATCTGTAATACAAAAGCAAAAGATGCAAATTAACCTGTAGTGAGACAGCAGAGCGGTGGTCACCTTCAGACAGACAGACGGCTGAGGAGGAAGGGTGCGAGGAGCTTTAGGACGATGCCAGTGTTTAGTATGACAGTGATGATTTCAAGGTATACATGTAAAAACTTTCAAACTGCACAATTTGTAATATGTGCACTTCATTAATGTTAATTATACCACAGTAAAACTCTTTGAAAAATGTACACTGTAAGCACGGGAATTTAAAAAAATGTTTATCGACTATGTCTAAATAAGGCTAAAAGAAAAATGAAATTCAGTGTCACTTTATATATACAAAAGACTGTTAAAAATCAGAAGCCCCAAAATTCCAAGTGTTTGTAAGAAAATGCCCAGCACACACTCTTACACACTTTTGCTAAATTAACGAAACAAGTTTGTAGAGAAAACTGTTAATAACCAGGAATGCTAAAGAACACCTCGTAGGACCCAGCAAAGATCCTCCTGAATGATTACTGTAGAATCTCAGGTTCATAAGCACAGGAAGAAACAAGAAAGTTCATAGCAAGATGGTTGGTAGGAGCAGAAAACTGAAAGGAACCTGTATGTGCCACAGCACAATGCAAAAGTAAATCACTGCACTGTCAGACAGAAATACTCTACACCAGTGAAAAGGAGCGAACGAGAATGACACAAACTAATGTAGAAAGAGCTGGACAGGGCGACTTGAGGAAGGACAGGTACAGGACTTGAATCAGCTTACATGAAGTTTAAAGACATTTACATGTCTTTTACAAGCCTATATATGTTTCTGAAGAATACATACACATACCAGTATAATAAACATATAAAGGTGGCAATGGAGAAAACCTCTCAAGTTAGCATAGTATTTGTCTCTGGAAGAAAATGGGAATATATTCACGGGGTTGCTCACTGCCTACCCAATAACACTTCTTTTCATCCTAACGGAACCTATATTGTACGGGCAGCAAAATAATCTCTGTCAAAACTACATTTTCAAAGGCCAGGCGTGGTGGCTCACGCCTGTAATCCCAGCACTCAGGAGGCTGAGCAGGAGGATCACTGTGAGTTTGAGACCAGCCTGGGCTACACAGTGAGTGTCAGGTCAGTCTCAACTATCCAGTGAGACCCCCGTCTCACAAAAACAAATAAATAAATAAAACAAACTACATTTTCAAAGGCCAGGCGTGGTGGCCCACGCCTGTAATCCCAGCACTCAGGAGGCTGAGCAGGAGGATCACTGTGAGTTTGAGACCAGCCTGGGCTACACAGTGAGTTCCAGGTCAGTCTCAACTATACAGTGAGACCCCCGTCTCAAAAAACCAAATAAATAAATAAAACAAACTACATTTTCAAGTATAGTTCTGGTTTCTAGAATGGAAGTCTCTGAATGGACCTGCTGAAAATCACTTTTTGCCACTGGTCTTTCCTAATTCATGGAAGGGAGACGTGATGGATGCAGCACCTGCAACATTTCATAGGCATGAAGACAAAGTCTACACCATGAAGATGAAGGAATAGAAAGTTTAAAAAGCCTAGGTCTTAGGAATAACTACTCTTTTTTGCTGTTGTTTGTTTTTTTGAGACAGGGTCTCACTACATAGTTGAGACTGACCTGGAACTCACTATGTAGTCCAGGCTAGTCTTGAACTCACAGTGATCCTCCTGCCTCAGCCTCCCAAGTGCTGGGATTAAAGGCATGTGCCATCATGTCTTGAACTCTTAAATTTCTCATTACCTGAGGGAAAAATAAAACTTCTCTTATATATGTCACTGTTGTTTAGATTTTCTCCTTAATCTCTAACTAAAGCTTTGACAGAATAATAATAATGCTTTACTTCTTAAGATGGCTGGTGGAGACATGCATAGTCAGTATATTAATCTTTAGACTATTTTCACTATACTATATGCTTTTCAGTGTGTCAATAAGCAAAACCTTTAAAACCTTTTATAAAGGTAGCCCAGTGCCTAATCCTCAATACGCTTTGGAGGACTGAATGATAAAACACATGGGAAGGGCCTAGCTGGGCAACTCAATAAATAACACACAATGAATAACAACACAAAGGAAGTTTCCCGGAGTCACCGAGGTACCAGATACTGTGCCAGGAATCCAGCCCGGTTTTGCCTGGCCCTGGGCCCCATATCTCCTGCTGTACTCTGGACGACTCTATACAGCTCTGCCCCGTAGACAAAGCTTTCTTGGTTAAAGGGTTCCAGTTTACAAAGTCAAACACAATGGGGATGCAGCAGAGGTAAGAACTATTTTTGAATAAAAAGACTTGTTATTTCATAAGAATGCCCATTAAAAGATCACCACGGAATGTAACTGTCCGCCAGGTCTTGGAAAGTCTACTTGAGGCTGTTTTATAACACAGATGTGCGCCTGTGTGTCTGGGGGAAGCTCACTGGTTGCCGTCGTAGCTAAGGGCTCTCCAGTCAGCTCTTCCTCTATGCATAGGACAGAGAGCTCACTCGGTCCCCACCAACTGCCTCTGCTCAGCCACAGGTGCCTCCGGCTTGGGAGAAGAAATCAATGAGCATCAGTTTTGAGTAGGTCAAATTTATTAAGTTCTGAAAATCAGTTACTTGGGGGTTACTACTGGCAGGTTACAAATGAGTAACAGGAAATACTCTGCAAAGGTATGAAAAACTGTAGGGATATTTTTGCCATCTGTGTGGTAATACCAGCTCCAACCTATCTTGCCTTTCAGATTTACAAGCTAAGGATAGCAAAGTATTTCCAAAAGCAAATTCTACATGTCGGAAGCATCATAAATTCATTTTATATTATCCTATTACCCCATCAATCGCCAAAAATATTCTTCCAAAAGTTTTGCTTGTTGAAATCCTAACCCTCGCTGTGATAGTACCTGGCTCAGGGGCCTTTGGAGGAAGCATGGTGCTGAGGGTGGAGCCCTCTGAATGGAGCACTTTCAAAAGCAGATACTAGGGGCTGCAGGCGTGAGGAGCAGGGTAGAGCAATGGCCTAGGATGTGTGTCCCAGCACTGCAACAAAATAAGGAGAGAGAGGCCCAACAGAGGTCCTCTGTCTCCCTGTGCCCCCGGACTGACCCACCCATTCCACCTGAACTGATCTTCACCCATCTCTGGCCACCATGGGGCGTCACTTCCGATGGTCCCTCTTGGCTCTGCTCTCCCCTCTGGTAACTGCTGTGCTGCCTCCTCCTAGTGGTCCACAGACTCGGGAGCCACAGATATGCCCAGTGGGACCACGCAGACATCCCCTCCCTGGACTCACCTCACGGACTGGCAAAGGCCACAGCAGTCCACTCACAGACAGCGTGAGGACCACTTCCGAGGAGCTCTGCTTCCTGCTTCCTCAGCCCTCAGTGCCCTGCTTCTTAGAAGCCTGTTTTCCAGCTTTCCTTCCAATCCTGTGAAGCAGGACTGCTCCTCCTCAATTCATTTCTTTTTTTATAAACTGGCCATTGGCTTCCATTGCTTACACCCAGAGGATTGTAAACATCTGAAAAGCCCTATCTTCTCCTCCGAGCACAGGGAAGACACCAGCCCACTCCCTGCCCTGGAGGAGGAGGACTGGCCATCAGGTCTTTGCAGGGTGGTCCTGACGCCTGGGAAAGCTCAAAGGATTGAGGTCACCTGAGCTGCATTATCTTTCCTGAGGCCAGACATAATACACCCACAACTTAAAGGAAGAGAGATAAAATGTGGCTCACATTTAAGAGGACTCAGTCTGTGGCTGGCTGGTTCTAAGAAGGGTGTGGTAGAGCAAGCTGCTTACTTAGTTCTAGGAGGAACTTGGAGGAAGCACAGCAGGGGAAGAATGCCAGAGAGGAAGAGGCCGGGACCAGACCAAGGCTCGGCAGTCACACCTCTGAGGACCACCCAGACACCCAGAAGTGTGGGCCACCAGTGCCCGGGCGGCTCCCCACGCCAATCCAGTTGACCCTGCACCTAACTCCACAGGAGCCTACTGCATTTTTTATTCAGACTTGGACACTGGAACTTCTGCTGTCACTGCTTTTATTGTAAAAGCTGAGCGGTGAGATAATGTAAAGCTGGGGGGAAGAGCCCGTCTGTCCACTGAAGCAACAACCACAAAAAGGCGGTCTTCAAAGAAGGCAGAAGGGCTGGAGAATGAGAAGTGGAGAGAAGGTGGCGGAAGGAGAGGAAGGAAGGGCGGAGGAAGAGGATGGGGAAGGTAAGAAGAGGCCATGTGGTCCCAGGGGCTACCTCTCCTGGCCATGTACACAGACCTCCCCTCCTTGTTCGAGTCTATTTCCTTCCCCTACCCCAGGATTTAGCGACATCTCCCCAAGTCCCAAGTGCTCTACTATTTATTTACTTGACACAGGCTAGTTTGAGTGGGTTTCTATTTCTCATAATAAAAATACCTTCATTCAAGAGCCTCCCCCTACAACTGCTTTCTCTGCAGCCTCAGTGCCCCCCGCTGCCGTCCTTTCTGTTTTTCACTCGGAACACACGTTTTCCTGCTTCACCTGGATCTTCCCCAGTGGGAGCAGCCCCTTTTCTGGGACATCCGGCCCTATCTGGCGACGGACCCAGGAAAGCGGGAAACGTCCTGAAAGAGAACTGAGGGACATTTGGTCCCAAAACTACCGCTCAGTAATGGGCAGCCACACCCAGGAACGCTGCAGCCTTTGAACCAACCCGAGGCAGGTTTTAGAGTCTCCGTTCGATAGCAAATGAAACAATAAATAGTGATCACAAAACTAGCTCCATCTCTAGATCATTGTGACAAGATGTTTTCCAGCCAAACCCACACCAGATGAGACCTTGCTAGTTTGAACAAAGGTCTGCTGAGGTGAGCCCATACCTGGGGCCTCTCCTCAACAGCAGCTGCGATCAGTCTACCAGGCTGGGGGCACAATTTCTAAGTCTCATCTACACACATTAGATGAAACAAACTGAAGGGATGAGAACGCGGTACAAGCAGATTCCTCACCTTACAAAGGATTCACTGCAGAGCCCCTAAGATCCTCTGGCGCATTCTATTTATAAAAATCTAATTTCACAGGAACTTTTCCCTGGCTGAGAGGAAGAGGCCAAAAGGAAGAATGCCAGGTTTTCTTGGACCCCACAATGGGCCAACTTAAAGAAAATATTATAGTTCACCAGAAAAAGGGGGGTCAGATTCACTTTAATCTTCTGCCCCTGAGAACACGCAGGCAGGCTGTGGCATCTTGAGCTCATAGGAACAGTTTTCTCTCTTGGATGGGAAGCAGCAAAAATGGGTCAAGCGATGTCTGAAAGGTCTCTTTTGGCCAGGGAATTGCAGCACTTTTGTGGCTGCTACCCCAGCAATGCGTGTGCATTAGTTGCCGACATTGTCTCAGGGTGGCCTCCCTTACAAGCATGTCAACGTGCATCTTTACCTGTCTACTGTTATGATGTTAGGACATTTTTGCAACGGACAAATACTTTTGAGGAGGCGCCTGTTCACACAATAACATCAATTCCCTCTCTTGCTTTATCATATGAAAGCGGCTAGATACATGCAGTAAATCTGAAGATAGGTTAGAGACAATGCGATGTAAAATCCATGTCAGTGGCATACAGCTGGCCCTCCCTATCTGTGGAATTCCCACCCACACACTCAACCAAATATGGACAAAATACTTTTTAAAAAATTGCCCCTGTACTGAACAAAGAGACTTTTTTTCCTTGTTCACAACTGTTTACATAGCATTTTCACTGAATTAGGTATTGTAAGTAATCCAGAGATGGTTTAAAACAGAGGAGGATGGTACATAGGCTACAGGCAAATACTGCGCCACTTGATATGAGCAACTTGTAACAAGGGTGATTTCGTTATCTTCGGGAAGGAGGAAGTCCTGGAAACAATCCCCCACGGGACACCATGAATGACAAAAATGCGCCAAGGGTGGTGGGTTGGGAGAGCGACTGCAAGGTGCCTGTGAAAATCAAGAGTTGGTCTAGCTCCGGAGCAGCTGAAATAGGTCCACGGGACTGGCAATGTGGGAAAGACATGCAGTCCACGCCTAGGAGCTGCGGACACAGACGGCTACGATCTCAAACATAGGACTCATGCTGGCAATCACAAGGGCAAATGCTGCAAATTGTGGGAAAGATTTGTGACCAAAGTGCATCTCATGTGAACTGCCCCAGGGTCAGTGCCAGCAGACATACATTTATTTAACAACAGCGAGTAATCTAAGGCATACCAGGAAGGCCAGTTGGCAGAATAATACATTAGGCAAAAAAACAAAACACAATTCAGAAGTGCCTAAACAAGCGTAGAGCACAACTTCACTGCTCTTCCAAAATACGTCCTGATTGTTTTTCCGAGAGTGCTGAGCATTTATGCAAAACACTGCATTAACTATTTCCCAGGTCTCGCTTCTAAAATGTTTAGGTTCAATTTTCTGAAAAGCATTTATCTTCACACACTACAATCCAAGTATTGCAGGACTACTATGCACTTTGAGGGTGACCAGCCACCCTGATGTGCGTAGGACTGAAGTGTTTCAAAGCACCCAAGGCCTGTGGGTGCTAAAATCAGGACAAGCCCAAGCAAACGAGGCTGGATGGTTACCTTGATCTGGAGCAAGAGAGAACTCCAGAGTGCCACTATGAACATTAGAGTAACATTAACAGCTGAATACAATGCAGTGTGCCCGCGGAGTCTGCCTCTCCGAACTGTGCAGATGACCGTACTGCGATGGAAAATAAATCCCATGTAGCTGCACACTTCCACTGGTACTTTACAGATAGAGCTCGGGTCCTGGGCACTGACATTCTGATAGATTCTGGTTATACATCCCACATCTGTGCTGGGGACACCACAAAGGAAAGACGGTTAAGTCACACAAGGGCCTTCTACCGGCACAAACTTTCCCCAAGAGACTCAATGGGGCCTCAGCAGCAGAGGCGTAGTAACTACACCCGTAAAAGGCTTCATTCCCTCCTGATGATCCACCAGATGAGTCCTAACAGCAACCTTTAGAAGAAAAGAACTCGGGAGTCCTCCTAGCATGCTATTGGATGACATCAGATTAAATAACTGTGTAATTATTTACAGGAGACGGTGTGTCAGTGTATTTGGCTGAAAGACCATGTTTTCAAACAAATTTGATCAATAGCCAGGACTGCTTTAAAACAGAGCAAAATATATAGCAAGGAAAAGCAGAGGAACAAATTATTTAGGCAAATCATGCAATCAAATAGCTACATTTTCCATTCTCCACCTTGTCTGTCACTTCACGAAAGATTTTGGAGGATCTGGAATGAGAGCTGGAGAGTCAAAGAAAAAGACAGCAAAGCTCTTTTTATCACTCATGACGCTTCTTCCCAAGGGAAAAGGCACATGGTACCAAGTGGTCCAGCATGGCGACAAATGAAAACAAAGGAAAACAATGACGCCATCCCATCATGGCTACCACCCGTTTCCATCACATATCCTAGGATGTGTGATCTTGTTTAATTCTCCAAGCAACCCAGGGCTGTAGCTGGCATCACTCCTGTTTGCAGATAAGGAAGCACAGGCTCAGCGAGGTCCAGGAACCTGCCTGTGGCAATAGGCCTCAAAAGGACAGTGTGGGAAGGACGCAAGAAACAGCACCAATCCCACCATGACAATTTCTGAGCACTTATTTCATGCTAGATAATGTGGTACCATGTTTCCCATTCAATATTTCGCTAATCCTCCCACTCCCTCATTGATACAGGTACTGTTTTCTATGTCTTATTAACTCACTATCCTGAAGTCATAGGTTTAATTAGTCACATCTTCTAGGTCCAAAACCCAGACTTCAGCCACGAGACCACGTTCCTGGGACAGTTAATGATGACCCGAGCTAGCACCTTGTTAAGGAAGTAAACACATTATATAGTTTACGCAGAAGTAACTGATCAAAACTGGTAGTTCTGGACAAGTTTCTGAGATGGCAGAGTTGGAGCTGACATAAGGAGGATGACAGACAGGGTGATGATGGAGGGGCCGTAAGACCACTGTGTATACAATGTTTACTGTGTGTCAGCTCTGGTAGGTCACGATCTGTCTCACTGCTACCAAAAGCGTCTGCAGAAGATGCCATTATTAGCCTCATTTATGAAGGAAGAAGCTCAAGGTCAGGCAGCCATTTTGGGATGTAGCTGGGACTCCAAACTGCACAGTGAGGAAGACGGTGGGGCTGGTGCTCTCAATCCCAGCCTCGCCCTGCCTCTTTGGAAATACAAAGGGAAAGGAACACCAAAGGGCTTCCCAATGGGATCTGTCTGAAGAACAAGGCTCCTGCACAGGATTGTGCAGGAATGGGATGTGCAGGAAAATGATTCAGGTAAGAATCAGAAAGAGGCACCACCTTATGATCAAGGAAACCATGGAATGCCTACCACCAAACCAAAGGAAACCCTAAGAGGAGAGCAGGTGCGGCTTTCACACTGCAGCAGAGTGTGAGTTGTGTGGCCAGGCAGATGTACCTGGCAGGAAGCACAAGAACAAAAGCTGGCCTTGCAGCCATAATTTAGGAAGCAACTAGAAGATTTATCCATGGAAGTTTCCACCAGTGACCTTCTTTGTTTCATAGGAAAGAATTTGGCTACTTAAGGATGTCAGCTAGCTGTGACTCAATGAAAATTAGAAATCAAGTTTGGAGGCTAGGAGAACAGAGGCAATCGTCCTCCAATCACATGCGAAACTGTTCCCAGGGAGAAATGCCCACCTGTGCATAGCCCTGGCTTTCCCCCTGATCCCACTGGTGGCAGATACTGCATGCTAACTCTTGGCTGTGGCTACCTTTGGAAACTGGATGCAGCTGCCATCTCCCTCCAAAGTGAAGAATGAACAGCTGCCTCCTTACCTCACAGCAGAACTGTCAAATCTGGTTCAGGAGGACCTAGGTAATCAAGATTGGGTCATGGGGCTCAGTCCTCGCTGCAAGCAAGCTAGAAAGAGCATCAGGGCATGTGGCTCCTATCAGAGCAGGTGGTTTATGCTTCCCAGACACATCTGGGAGGGAACTCTCCAAATCTAAGGGCAATACAAAGGAATTGGGAGGCCAAGGACAAATGTCCTCCACAAGTACCCAGTTCTGACTTTTCCAAATAAATGACTGCTGAATTTTCCCTATAAGTAAAAATAATTTTACATCTCAAAATGAAGAAAGAACTTCAGGTTGCCATGCTGAGATTTTAGGCAGGATGGTGACACTCACCCTCACTCAAGTCTAAGGACTGCTATGTTGACATGGCCTGTTCTCTGCTACTGGGAACCTGCTGGTCTCAGGGTGCGCCGCAAGCAAAGCCTGGTCAGTAAGGATGGCAAGACCATCTTCTACTCAGAAGTGCGACTAATCTTCCACACCTGCACCGACTGCCAAGTGTTTAAAGATCCCTAGATCAAGGACTCTGGGGACTGTTTTTAATTTACTGAGAAGTGAATTTTTGTGGGTTTTTTTGTTTGTTTGTTTGTTTTATACTGGAGATCAAACTTGGACCTTGTGCTTGTGAAGCAGGCAGTGGAACCACTGAGCTAAATCCCCAGCCCCTGATAAGTGAAATTTTAAAATGTGACATCTTTGAGTACTGCTGCCCTAGTATATTAAACGAAGAGCAGAAATCCCATGCCAGTATCTTTCTATTAACCTAAACCCAATAATGCTGACGTGGTCCAGGGCTGGCAGGATGGCCTAGATTGTAACTAGGCATCGTTTCCATTTACAGAATGTGGCTTTGCCCTGATGCAGATGCAGAGAAAGATCATTCTGCACACGGATATCTAGATCCAAAAGGGCACTGAGCTCTGTCATCACCTTTGATCAGGTAACACTTGGCCTACTTCAGTCCCCTCTTTGTGGGTTTTTATGCAGCCTTGGCCCAGGGGAGGGTAGCAGATAAAAGGATTCCCTAGGACCAGTGTAACTCAGCAGAGGGTGTAGAATGGATGGTCCACCCATGTCCTGAGGTGCAGAGCTGAGCCACAGCCACAGCAGCAGGACCCACCTGCTGGGCAGTGCTGTGCAGGGTCTGACAACTTGCTCATCGATGCAAAGACACTACAAAGGGTGGCGGCTCCACGCCATGTCAAGTGCTACTACACAGCATAACGAGATCTTCCCAATTTCCAGCGACCACATGAGTTTACTACGGATAAGGAATCTGTCAGGGAAAACTACTCTTGGAAGTGATTAGTTAGGAAGAAGTAAGAGCAAGCTATGGGTCCTGGCAATGTAACTCAGCTTAGCAAAATGACTTGCTAGTACCCAAAATCGTGGGCCTCATCTTCAGAAAAACATTCATGATTAACACTGAGAAATGGAAACAAGAGGAACAGTCACAGCAAATAGATCCTCCCATATCTAAGATGATGATCTGAGGTCTGTCTAAAGGCAGGGGTGTGGGTCACTCTTGGGTCCCCCTTCTACCTAGTTTTTTGAGACTTTAAATTCTTCATTAAAAACATTATTTTGACCGGGCGTGGTGGTGCACACCTGTAGTCCCAGCACTCGGGAGGCTGAGGACCACTGTGAGTTCGAAACCAGCCTGGGCTACATAGTAAGTTCCAGGTCCGTCTCAACTGCATAGTGAGAGACCTTGTCTCAAAAAAAAAAACAAAACTCAAAACAAACAACAACAACAAAAAAACACTGTTTCATTGTTCTTTCAGAGTTCCAGGTCCGTCTCAACTGCATAGTGAGAGACCTTGTCTCAAAAAAAAAAAAACAAAACTCAAAACAAACAACAACAACAAAAAAACACTGTTTCATTGTTCTTTCTTTGGGAAGGGAATGTAATGCAGAAACAGCAAATAAGATTTCTTGGGCCACTGGGGTGCTGTCCAGTAATGGGGGTAAAAATTAGATTGTACCAGGTGCACCAGGTATCAGGACAAAGGACTCATCTCCATTTTCCTCAGTATTATCTTTTGACTCAATAATTTATTCTAAGAATTTAACTCCAGAATAATAATAAAATATAGTTGTAAAGGATAATAAAATGTGGTAGATATACAAATAGAATATCGTTCAACAATAGCTATTATAGGGATGAACCAGGAAAACACTGTGCTAAGTGAAAGAATCCAGAAACAAAGAGCCACACACTGTCTGATTCCAACACCAGAGACAAATCCATAGAGGGAAAAGTGGGGCTGCAGAAGTAGGAGAACGGGGAGTGAGTGTGGGGTCTCCCTTGGGTCTGATGAGAGCATTCTAATATGGACTATGGTGATGGGGCACAGCTGTGTGGATATGCGAAAAACAACGGCTTGGAACGGATGAACAGGATGGTAATGACAAACGGATCAAGCTTCTATTGAAAATAAAACAGTAGGGCCGGGGATTTAGTTCAGGGGTGCCGCCACCTGCCTTAAAAACTCAAGGTCCAGAGTTCCATCTCGGGTACCAAAAATGAAAACAAAAAAACAGTATTATTGGGGATTGAGCTCAGTGGTGCTGCTACTTGCCTCCGCGAGTGCAAGGCCTTCAGTTCAATCCCCGGTACCACAAAATAAAACAGTAGAAGTGACTATAGTTATTAGAGGGCATTAAATAGCAGCCAGTGTTCTAAGCACTTTTTAAATAGATCATCCCATTTAATTCTCGTGTGAAACTTATCAAATTGATACCATTATTATCCATGTCATACATATAAGGAAATTCCTCTATAGAGAAAATGGATAACTTATCCTAGGTTATCTCGCTGGTAAACAAGAGAGCTAAAATTTGAATTAAACTCTGTGGCTTCCCAGCCCCCATTCTCAACTGTTGCACGTGGATAAAGAGGTGTGAGCTCAAGAAAGGGCTTCCTAGCCTTGGTCGCCGCCAGGAAACTGGACACAACCTACGTGTTCACCAAATGAGGACTGCTTAAACAGTTGCTGGTGCCTTGGCCATTGACAAAAGTGAAATACATCTGCATGTCCTGCTGTGGAAAGATGCCAACAAAACAAGGTAAGCAAATGCTGTCTTTTTTGCTTTTGTCTGCATTTTTTAAAAATAAAAAGCTGTATATAATATACAAGTGTATGTAAGCTTGACAATTTTCCATCATTTTTTAGGAAAAACCCTGAACTGTACTTTTTTTTTTCCTCCCTGAGAAACAGATTAGTGATGGCTGAAACACTGAGTGCTTTTTTTGTTTTTTTCTGTATATCTTTTTAGTACTATTTATTTTTATCTTGCTTTATTTTGGAGGGTACTACAGATTGAACCTAGGACCTCATACATGCTAAGCAAGTGCTGCCACTAAGCTGTATCTTTAACCCTTTTTAAAACTTTTAGACAAAGTCTTACTAACTTGTTCAGGCTGGTCTTGAACTTGAGATGGTCCTGCCTCAGTCTCTCCTGCAGAGCTGGGATTACAGGTGTGTGCCACCATGGCCAGCTACTACAATTTGATTATTTAATCCATGAGCATGGACAAGCTAGCCAACGTTACTTCAGCATTAGTGGGAACCGTCTCATGCTTACACACCAGACGGGGGCCTCATGATGACTGCCCCTCACAGAACCACACCACACTTGTTCACTCACAGTGTGGCCATTTTGTTTTACCTGAGTATCTTTATGCTTTCTGTCCCTGACTAACCTGTGTACTTCCTGAAGACAGATACTGCTTGTTCCTTGATAAACAGTGTGAGGGACATAAATAGACTCTTAATGAGCCGGGGATTTAGCTCAGTGGTTCCACTGCCTGTCTCGCAAGTAGAAGGACCCGAGTTCAATCTCCAGTTAAAAAAAAAAAAAAAAAAAAGACCCTTGATAATACATTTGCTGTTAATGATTAGAAAACAAATGAGTAAATGAATTAAAGTCCTAACTGCAACTGACAATGACTAGAGAGGGGAAGTCTCAAAAAAAAAACAGTGTTCTGCCGTATGCACGATGTTCCCACTAGGAACGGGAATATGGTGGCATAAAGTACCATGAGTGAAACTTAAAATGATTTATTCCTTTGATTAAGGACGTTCACTTTCATCTAGTACCGGAGAATTTATGGAGCCTTAATCCTTTTCATCTCTAATGCTTTCATTATCTTCCCTAATTAATAGAGGTATGTAAATTCATTGATCTAAAACTTTGCAAGCATAAACATCAATCATGTAGTGATCTGGCACCACACTGCTAACAGATCAAGCTTAATCAGCTTCTACTGGTTTTCAAATTGTACATGTTATTAGACAAGATTCAGTTAATTTTGTATCTGAAAGCTACAGCTTATTATACTGGCTGCTCCCCAATATTTACAGCGACTCTCACTGTTGAGTCTGTAATACTAAACAACTTAGCATACAGCTAATAAAAAGTCTTTAACTGTCCGACATAATGATAGGGCTTGGTATTGTATGAGGTTTGCTTTAATACGCTTTTGAAAAAAAAAAAAAAAAAAAAAA
>NW_022900946.1:12201079-12206332 GCF_012274545.1 Fukomys damarensis | reverse complement strand
AAAAAAAAAAAAAAAAAGAATAGGATGAAGGAAGGTAAAAAGCCCAAGTGAAATTACTAACATTGCTACCTTCCAGATCAATACAAAATTTCTTCACAAAGATATTTATGGAGTACAGTAACAATATTTCACCCTAATAATAAAGGAATAGTAAATTTTTGATATGAACCAAATACTATATACTGAACAGAACCTGCAATGGTTTTCCAATAAACTATCAGAAACAGGGGAATAATACAGAATTTCAATGTATAGGCAAGTTTCTGAATCCTAGAGGTTGCAAAATATATGTCCTCAGCACGTTCAGTATTTAAATGCTCCATTTTCCAACTTCTCATTATATTTTTCAGTATGCATTCTGATCACTAGACCAATTACCTGATAATTAAACCCTTTTGGGATTGTGCCCTCTTTTAGTACTTCATTTAGTTGCAGAAAATAGGTCCATCAAGGAGGTGGAATGTTTTAATTCCAGGAAATGAGTGTTTAGAGGAAAAACAACAATAAAGGGAAGACATAAATATTCTAGTCAGCTAAGCAAAAGCTAGAAGACATTAGCTTCGCCCCCATGATGGTGTGCCAGGGGTCTCGAGCTTTCGCAGGCTCCCATTCTCCGGCTCCAGGAAGCCCCAGGAAGGGAGTGGGTAAGGGACTCATTGCTGTTCCGCTCAGGGGTCTGTTCCAGTGTCTCTGAGCAGCCTGCCCTGGCTCTTGCCTAACAGCCTCCTGGGTCATACTCTGCTACGAGCAAAAGCACCCCCAGGTGGGAGCAGAACACAGAAGCATTCAGATCAAAGGCTGTATCTGCTCCTTGGTTCCTCAGGGGTTCTTTTCTGCATAGGAAAGCTAGTGGTGTGTTTTAGTTGAGTCTGCTGGTGTCTGAGGACAGAAGAACATGGATATTTCTGCTCAAAGCGGAGGCCACTTTGCCCTTGTGTCCCTTTTTGTCTTATCTGGGCCCTCAATGGACTGATGGTCATTCTCACATAAATGAGAACAGTCAAGTCTTCATGATGCAGTCCACTGCTTTAAACACTAATCTCTTCCAGGAACACCCTTACAGACATACTCAGAAATAGCATTTTACTGGACCCTGCCTCGCACAACGAAGTTGACACATACAAGTATCTACCACACAGCCTTTAAAGGATCTGATGTGAAGTGCAGATCTTCTCCCTACTTCTCTCCCTCATGCATTTATACAAACACCCTGCACTTGTCCAGTGTGACCAAGCTCATGGGCTGGGCAAACCCTCCTCATCAATCCCACACCCAGGTTAAGAAACCTGCCCCTAGGAATCTTCCCTCTGGACACTATTACTTGGTGCCCAGAAAAAAGTCATTCTAAAATTTTTCTTTTAAACCTAAGCTTTTCTAGGAAAAGCCATGTTTCTCTTAGATACAGCTATAATTTTGCTTTGCCAACAACTCTTTCTGGCTAAAATTTAACTTAACTGCCAGGACTCATGATCCCCTTTGTTTCTGCCTGTTTGCTTGTTTGTTTTGGTACCAGTGATTAAAATCAGGACCTTGGGGCTTCCGAAGCAGGCAAAGGAACCACTGAGCTAAATCCCCAGCTCCTCTCTGTCTTTGGCTTCTTACATGCACTTACATTTTCTTTGGTTCTGACATATTTCTTCTATTTTCTTACTGTATGCTTTTGCGGTTTTAAGCCTTCTCAAATGTTCCATGGAACAAAGCAAGGCTCTCAAAAAAAATTTTTTACATAAGTGCAAGGTCCTGAGTTCAATCCCAGTACCAAAAAAATTTTTTTTAAATCTAAGTGCTAGAAACCAAAGGGAAAGACTGTGGAACCACCCCTACTCGATTAATCAAATGACAACTGTTAACTAATCTCTATTATTCAGCTCCTCATTGAATAATCAAATATCTACCTCTTCCTAGATACAATTAAGAAGGCTTCTGACCTTTAGTTAAAGTGGAGTTTCTGCCACTGACTTTATACCTTGTTCAACTATAATATCCACATGTTGGCTATGAAGAGCCAGCCCCAACTGGTCAAACTAGGGAGAGTGGATACATACGTGCCTGGGCTCTTAATCTGGGGTCAAGGGTACTTGGGGGTTCGTCCTCTGACCATGGACTGGGGAAAAAAACTACACCTGCAATAACCTCTGATATCTAGCATTTCCTTCTAGTATGAAGCTAGCAGAAACTTACAAGAGGTACATATTAAAGTCTTGCGACTTTCTCATCCACAGAAATCACATGGGTTTCTTTCCCATCACATTACAACTGCTGCATACCCTGCAGAATATACTGAATTCATTGCCACTTTGAAAGCAGGGTAATTACTAGACCTGCTGTTAGAAGTGTGCATATACCAGATCATTATACAGTAGATTGTTATGGCTTGTGTGTAGAAGTCCCCCCAAAGCCTCATGTGGATGAGGTGGGTTTTCTTTTTCAGAGGTAGCTGAATCTAGAATGTGTGAAGCTGGGTGTGTAATTACTAAACCACTAAATGTGAGTGAGTGACTTGGTACCGCCCTAATCCTGGTAGTCTGGATGGGATAAAAGGGGCACAAAGACACTGATAAGGTCCTTTGTTGCTTTTGCTGTCTTCTGAAGCCATGCACTGTTGCCCCTCTGCCACCCGGCCTTGGAGCCAGCCGATTTATGGACTGAACCCTCTATGAAATGTAAGCCAAATAAACCTTTCCCCTTTAACTTTGGATCTTGGGAATTTTGTCTCAGCAATGAGAGGAAAGTAACTAGGATACAGAGCAACAAAGAAACATATGTGTTATTCTAGCAAATACTTTTAAAATATTTTGATAACTATATTTCAATACTAATTTGTCTTCTTGGAAGTCTTATGCATTTTATGTATTTAAAAATGTGCCCATCGACTGGAGACTGGATAAAAAAGATGTGGTTTTTCTGTAAAATGGAGTACTACTCAGCCATAAAGAATGAGAAACTAGGAACATTTATAGCTAAATGGATGCACATTGAGGCTATACTCTTAAGTGAAATAAATAGGACACACAAGTAAATACTGAATAGTTTCTCTGCTGTGAAAAACTAAAAGTGTAAATAAGGTTCAAAGGGTATAATTGGGAGCATGAAATAGGAAGGAAATGGCTAAAGCGGAAGTGGGAAGGGGAGGGAGAGGAAATCAGGGAAAAGAAAAAATGGAAGCAAAGTCTTTGTAAACAGGGAAGGGTGAAGGGGGTGAAGGGAGGGCAGGGGTATGGGGAAAAAGCAAGAACCAAGACCTGTCAAGTAAAGGTACAAGACCCCAATGATAAATGTAACTGCATTGTTTGCTTTGAATGTACCAATAAACTTAATGGGAAACAATTTTTTAAAAAAATAAAAAATAAAGAAAAAATGTTGGGGGAAAAAGAAATGTGACTCTGTGATGTGGACCTGAGGCTTCACGAACCAGCCTCAGGAGTCCAAGCACAATGCAGGTTATGATGCCCAGGCTCGGAAGAACGACTGGCACTGCTATTGCAGCCAGCGAGGCCCCTCTGCTGCGTCACCGTGTGACAGGTGCTGGCAGGGTGGCACGGTAATCACACACCTAATCAGAGACAACTTTTCAAGTAATGCTCCAAGTTCCCTAATTAGTAATATTAGGTAAATCAGTTCAAACCACTTGAATCAGCCTCAGCAGAAGGGAGGTATTGTCACTGATTGCTTGGATGCTTTCACAGCACTCATAATGGATGTGAAAGAGGGAGGGAGCCAAGGGCTTGGCTGATTGCTTCCAGGTTACTGCTCAGCACTCAGTCACACGTGACCTGCTGGAAAAGCTGGGTGTAGACAGCCTTGGCCCATTCCAGAGCCTGGTGGTATTTTGACTAAGGTGTCACGTTCTTTCATGCAAACAACTCCCTTTTTGTTCCTATATGAAAACAGAACTGAATGGTAAACTGTCTTTAAATTTTAGCATTTCTTAGAACTTGGAGGAGTTACTTAAAAACCCAAGGCTAATTATGCAGCTGAAGAAATGAACATAAGTTAACTGAGCTTCTTAAAAACAAAAGTCATACTTTAATATGGACAAAATGGCTTCTGTTCAATAAAAACTTTCTGAGATGTGGTTGGCAGTACAGGAATTTATTGCTTATAGGAAAGGGGCTGAGGTCATGAGTTGCACAAAACAGATCACATGGAAGGAAAGAGTCACTGTGGATGAGAGAGGTCCTCCAAGGAACCCAAAAGCAGTGACAGGAGCCTATCTAGCGCAAATGGCACAGCACACCCCACACCCAGCAGGTGCACCTCGGCTTCCAACCTCAAGAACTCCACCTCTACAAGAGCATGTCTGAGATGCTCACAGCAGGGGCATTTAGGGCAACTCCAACCGGAAGTTCTCTCAGAGAAATCCTCACTCCTAGTTATGATTAGAGAAGAGGATTAACCGACTTTGAAATTCCCACATGTGGAATGCCATGCAGTGATTAAAAGCCTGACATGTATCTGTTATGCACTAACAAAAGGGAATTCCAGACAGCTGGAAGGGTAAAAAGTAAATCACAAAATATTTAAGAAAAGGGTATTTAATGCATATGTACCCTTTTAACTAGAGAGACCTTAAGGGATGGAACTAGGGAGCAGGTTCATGGTTTGTTCTAGAGGTAGATTTGAAATCATTACAAAGAGAATTTACCCACATTTTGCTTGCATAATTTAAAAACCTAGTAAGACAATAAAAATAGACCCCTACCTACTTTAGTTTGACTCCTACAGGAGATTAGAATAAAATTTTTTTCATGTGTTCATGTACTCATAATCTTTATTTCTAAAGTACAGATTTTTGTCTTTCACTTTATAGTACAAGAATCTAGAATAATACCTTGTACAAAGTAAACATAGACTTGTTAAAATTATTCATCTATTTCCTAAATGTGTGGGACACCTACTACATGCTACTTGCTAAGGAGCTAGAAAACACACAGTGATCTATCTGATCTGATGCACTGAATACCTTCCACTTGCCTAACAGTGGCACTATACCACACACCCACCCCATCCACCCATTGCCCTGTAGGAATTTAGAACTAAGCCTAGGGGAAAGTTAACCTCCAGAGGTTGGAGGGATGCTACATGGCTCCTTTGCTGGCCAGAACCTTAATCCTGACTTTAGTTTTCAAAATTATACCTTGGAGGCTATGCTTATACCAGAATTGTGTGTGTGTGTGTGTGTGTGTGTGTGTGTGTGTGTGTGTATCTATATCTATATCTATATCTATATCTATATAGATATAGATATATATA
>NW_022900946.1:12195955-12200815 GCF_012274545.1 Fukomys damarensis | reverse complement strand
TTTTTTTTTAATAGTTATCAAGGCTTAGGTCCTACCCAAATAGATTATAATGTATGAGGATAAAGTTGAACATTAATTTTATTTTATTTTGTTAATTATTGGGGTAATTTTTTTTTTTTGTACCAGGGATCGAACTCGGGTTCTTGTGCTTGCGAGGTAGGCAGCAGAACCACTGAGATAAATTCCCAGGCCCAGAATTATAATCATGTGTTTTTGCCTGCCCAGAATGAGGAAAATGAGTATCAGCCCCCTTGGACTGTCTGAACTACAGAAGGACAAATGGTTCTGTTCTTTAGCTGAAGCCCAGCACAACCCAGTAGTCCATCTTTGTTCAACAGCTTTATTTCCCAACTCTATACATTCATCATGGACACCGCTCAGCCAGGAGGGAGTCTGGATGTTCATCTGGCTACTGTTACCGGAACTTTGGCCCAAACTTTGGACCTCATTTAAGGAGAGGGTTACCAAGCCAGACAAGACTTTACTTTTTAGCTCTCATTTGGGTCTTTTTCCTTAAGAAAAAGCACGATTCCACTGATCAGGAGTTCTACTTGACATTCCAGTGGTGTCTCCCATTCTCCACCACCATGTTACTGACTGGTTTCATCTCCAGTACAACCTGCTATAGCCATATCTGCAGAAGCCCAGCCCTTCTCTACCTTGAAGTTAAGACTTTTCTACCTAAGTGCATTATTCTGCACTTATCAGTAGCAGATATCATCTTTGTATGTGTACCCTCTCCTCCAATTTGTCAGCATCATTTCTGAATTTAATTCCATTTTCATACTCAGTCATGTTGGTCTCAACAGAAAAGGTCCCCAAATTCAACTATAATATGTGTGGGACCATTTTAACTTTGAAACTAAAATATGAGCACTGTGCAACAGACATATGGAAGTTAGCTTAGAGAAAAACATTACATCGGAATGAGGAAAAGGCTTCTGCTTCTGGTGATAAAAGGTTTTTTTCATCTATAAATCCCAAAGTATCAATTCTGCAGATCCATTAATTCTTTCTCAAAACTCTCTGGGCCAGAGCACATTTAAAATTTGAGTTCTTCAAACTTCAGAATGATAATACAAGGCACAGAATATATACTAAAAAAAAACCACCTTAAGTGGAGGCTTCAGCAGCACCCTCTAATGAAATGAAGGATTTTTACTAGCAAAATACATGAGTCTTCTAAGTAAGATAAATAAAGACTATAAGCAATCTCAGGTCTGTTCAGGGAAGTTTTGCTGCCAACCAAATTAGTTTCTAGTTTAAGAAAAAAATCTTATTTTTCAGAGCTTCCTGAATTTTGGAATGGTAGATAAGGGATTGTGTACATGTGCATAAGTCAAAGGTTCAGTTCCAGTTCTCCCGAACATACTATGTACAGATCCTTTTAAGGCATTTATGTTTGCCTATTTTCTTGATGTCCTGCTATGGATGTTTTTAATAGGCAAGGAAAGCCTGTGCCAATAATTCAACCTGTTTATGAAGCAAAACAAAAATCTATAAACTTAAAAACTACTTCCTTTGAAAGCTGACAAGTCTAAAGGAGTAATGCTTCTCTTGCTAAACACCATCAACTTTAACACTTAAAGGAAATTTGTATTAACTATTGACAAACACATGAAAATTATACATGTGTCCTAAAGTAAAAAATAAAACATAAATAGGGCCCCTATGTATTTTAGCGCCCCTATGTATTTTAGCCTAGCAAGTGCTTTTCAAACTTTACTGTCCATAAGATTCACCTGGGGAGCCAGGCGTGGTGGTGTAGGCCTATAATCCCAGCACTTGGGAGGCTGAGGCAGGAGGATCACTGTGAGTTCGAGACCAGCCTGGGCTACATAGTAAGTTCCAGGTCAGTCTCAACTACCCTGTCTCAAAAAACCAAAAAGAAAAAAAAAGAAAAAAAAAAAGATTCATCTGGGGAAATTCGTGAAGATACTAATTCTGACCCACCAGTTCTGGGTGGGTAGAGATTCTGCATTTCTTTCTTTCTTTTTTTTTTTTTTTTTTTTTCTTTCCTTTTGAGACAGGGTCTCACTATGTAGTTCAGGCTGGCCCTGGACTCACTACGTAGCCCAGACTAGCCTTGAACTCAGGCAATCCTCCTGCCTCAGCCTCCCAAGTGCTGGGATTACAGGATGGTACCACCACACTTGGTAGATCCTGCATTTCTAACAAGCACTAGATAGGCTGTAGCAGAAAATTCATGAGGCCTAGAAACAGATGTACTTGAGTCCATCATGCCCAGGACCCAGGACTAGCAGACTTGGGAAAGGTACTTCACTGCCAACCAGTTTCCCCATCATTTAAAAAAAAAAAAATATGACTTCTTCTTTGCAAAACTGTCATGAGCAAGTGAGCTAAAAGCACACATCCTGGCCGCAATAGACCCCAAATGCCCTGAATTCCATCCATGCTGAGCTACCTGTGGTGGGATGAATAATGCTCTCTTCCACTAAGATGCCCAAATTCAATTCGTGGAATTTGTGAGTATGTTATTTTCCACAGCAAAAAGGGAACTGGCAGATGTGATTAAGTTAATATCTTGAGAAACAGAGATGATCCTGTGTAGTACCAAGAGTCTGCACGTTAGGGAAGTAGGACAGTGACAGCAACAGAGTGTAAGATAGAGCCGGGGAATACTAGATACCTAAAATGTACCAATAAACTCAATGAGAAAAAAAAAAGAAAAGATAGGGCCAGGGATTTAGCTCAGTGGTTCCGTTGCCTGCTTCAGAAGTACAAGGTCCCAAGTTCGATCCCTGGTACCAAAAAAAAAAAAAAAAAGAGAGAGAGAGAGAGAGAGACAGAGGGTGTAAGAAGATGGAACAGAGGTCAGAGAGAGAGAGTCCCTGCAAATTCATGCTTGGACTTCTGGCCTCCAAAACTTTAAGGGAATAAATGCGGGTTTCAAGCAATTACAAGAAAGAAATACAGAATCTAATGGATAATGCCAATGCAGGCTTGCATTGTTCCTTTAAAGAACAGAGGAGTTTGTAAGGCTACATCATCCCCTGAAACTGACCATGTCACAGTTCCCCGAGTGGAGGCAATACACAAAGAACTCTTCAAGGAGACTTTACATCAAGGGATGAATCCAATCTATAACATCACGTTTGCTTAGTCTGCAGCAATTTTTAATGAACAGGGATGGACAGCTGTACGTTAGTAACTAACTTCTTAAGGCTCACAGAACTCTCTTGCTCTCTAATTGTGCCATCACATCTTGATTTGTCAGCTCCACACATAACTGCGGGAATCTAACAAGGCTCCTGGGGACACTATCCATGGGTCGATGCCTCAACGTCAGCAGGATCAACAAAAGTATCCCCAGTCTTAAGAGTGAAGGATTGAAAATCAGCGGTCACCGTATTTGTACAAATCTTCATTTGCTGCTTTTAATATAGCTAATTCCATAGGGAACCATTATAAAATAAGAAAATACTTAGATAACCACAATGTCAGCCGGATAAAAACATGTGCTTCAAAACAAAGATTGAATTTCTCAGGGTCGTCCCTGTGGGCCTTGGCACTGGTCATTCTGCTTTCTATCATTATTTCTGTGCTTCTCTTGCCAGACTCAAGCTCCACAGGAGGACCTGGTCTCTCATTTCCACCACTGTATCCAAAGCTCTATAATTGGCACTTTGCACACAATGAATATTTGTGGATGGACAAACATTATGATGGGCATTTATACTGGAAAAGCACCTTGTTACTTTCATTTTAAAAACATTACTCTGAAAGTTCTTTCGCTTTATTCTGAACTTAAATCTATGTGGACCGAGATATTTACAGTAGAACTAAAAAGTATGCTTTCTGATGTTATCTGCCGATTGATATATTCATTTGATAATTAACAATGTGCTGCTAGACGTGGTGGTGCTCGCCTATAATCCCAGCACTCAGGAGGCTGAGGCAAGAGGATCACTGAGTTCGAGACCAGCCTGGGCTACACAGTGAGTTCCAGGTCAGTCTCAACGACATAGTGAGACCCTGTCTCAAAAAAACCAAAACCAAAAAAAAAAAAAACCAATGTGCTAAGCAGTCAAAGCAAATAAGTACTTTTCTAGTGTCTATTTGAGATAAATGAGAGGGAAGCTACTTATTGCATATTAAAAAATGGTAACTAGTCTAAAAAAATTGTTTATTCTCAGACCACAACATTCAAAACAGTTATAGTCTCCTCACTGGCTCAGTTAAAACCCCATAAAGCAGTTCAAATCTTCAGACGAGATTATAAATTCTGTTCTAGTCTCACTGAATATGAAATACATGTTTGAAAATTTGCCAGTTCACATTTACAATGTCTTCTGACTAACTGATAGGACTGATCATAAAAACTATATGTTTTAATTTCCTTGTGTTCAATATATTCTATTTAAGAGGAAATGTAATTGCATGGAAACTTTTTATCTTAAATCTGATTTTGAAACATGACTGAATACATTAACATACACTCAGAACAAGTCAGTAAACAGCTACAGGAACATGTTACATAATCCCATGCAGCTCCCAGTGAGCTCCATAATAGTCTGTTTTTAAAGAAAAGAAACTACTGGACAGAATACAAGAATGGTTAAAATTGAAATCTTATGATCAAGAGTCCAATAGACGCAGAAGTTTCACTCACCGTGTGGTCCAGAGTGACAGTACAGGCCAATGTGCATTTAGGACCATATCCCAAAGAAACCAGCTAACTGCAAATCAGACCACTTGGAAGTAGCATTAATCTCCTTAATAAGTAATTCAATAATTAAGAAGTAGCACCAGTCAATTAACATAACCCCTTGGTTTCTCCGAGGAAGCTCACTCAGTCTTTTATAATTTCTAACTCCTTCAGTTTTTTTTTTTTTTTTT
>NW_022900946.1:12173246-12195855 GCF_012274545.1 Fukomys damarensis | reverse complement strand
TTTGGTTTTTTGAGACAGGGTCTCACTATGTAGTTGAGACTGACCTGGAATTCACTATGCAGCCCAGGCTGGTCTTGAGCTCTAACTCCTTTAGAAGCCAGGAATTGTAGACACTTCCTGTGCATGATTTTGGCCACACTCTCAGTCACAAGTCACAGAGGGTGGGCAAATTTACAAGTAGTTAAGACCCAGCAGCTAAGACTTTACCTCTTTAAAAGACAAACTCAAGGGCCAGGGATTTAGCTCAGTGGTTTCAGCATCTGCCTCGCAAGCACAAAGACTGGAGTTCAATCCCCATACCAAAAAAAAACCCAAGACCGACTCAGGACTATCCTTGCAAATGTGCTTCTGTACAGACCTGCAGGATGGTAATCTCTACTGCACAGGTATGGAACTGTTGTCCTTGTACCATGTAGGCCCAAATAGTTGAGGTTTTAAATTCTTATTGGTTCCATGGGTTCTTAACTCAGAAACTAGGGTTCTAAGAAGATAAGGAGTTTATCTGCATTCACACATCCATAGTAGCACATGGTGGGGTTGGCAACCCTAGTTAGGTTCTAACTTGGCTTTGTTCCCTGTTTTATATCCCTTTTTTCCTATTCTTGCTACCACTGTATAGGACAGGTGCAGGTGTGGCATCACTGGGTTCTCAAGTACATGGACATGTCCACATGTACAACGGTGTAAAATATGAATAAATGGAGAATGAGGGTTCTCCCTGCTGCTTACATTTCTTACACTTTGAAGAGGAAAATTCTGGCTGCCCTTTTTCTGTTTTCACAACCTCACTCTGGCCTTTGTTCTGGACAAAAAGGCAGCTGACAAGTGAGGCTTAGGGGTAAAAATTGATGCGCACAGGCTTCCTGCAGAGTGCCTTGGTTTCCAGAGGAAATAGAAAGCATGATAGGTCCTACTTTACAAGTAAAGTTATCCCAAAACAAACATTCACAGCCACTGCTGAAGTTTCTGGCATGATCTGCAGGTCAACTCTATTCCACTAAATAGACTGGGACACAGGTAAGGGGCAGAGGCCACGGGAGCGAGCTCTGCTTCCACGATGGGCGGGGCTACTTTCTATTTGCTTACCCTTGTTCACTGGGCTTTACCTCTGACTGGGAGAAAGGATATCAGATAGAGAGGAAAAATAAGGCAACACAGTCCCAGAAGACATATATATTTGTTATTTTTTTCCATTTCTGGCATCTTACTTTTCTTTAGAGAAATCATCCTGTTCTTCAGACCAAGAAGTTGCAGTAGAGCTGACCTCCACTGCAGAGCACAGAGACCCTGACTCTCATCAGACTTCCTTTTTGTTAAGATTTGCGGGGGGATATAAACCTGCAGCTCTCAAGAGACATTAGAGAGAATCTGTATGCAAACCAGAGGAAAGTAAAGCTGAGTGATAGAGCAACCAAGTCCTGACAACAACCTCTGAGCTCCTGGATTCAGCTCAATCCAGATTTGAAGCTCAGATCTTCCCCTGTATTTTACAGTCTCATGAGGCAATGTGTACTTTTAAAAAAAAAATTTAAGCCAGTTTCAGGTGAATTTCTTTAACTTGCAATTGAAAAAAGCACCAACAAATCTGAGAGAAATAAAAGGGTAAGAAGAAAGAAGGGAGACTACATTTATGAGAACATTATCTGGAAACAGTTCAAGTTTGTTCCTGGAAATGCAGAAAGGTGACATGGGGGAATCTGGTCCATTTTTCATATTAAACTCAGATCATCAGGACTGTAGCTCTACCTAATTACTGTGATTAATCCTGCTAAATTCTAAATATAAAATGAGTGCTTACATTCCTTGTACTTTGGAGAGGAAAATTCTGATGTTCAGTGATACTATGATAGTCTTGAGAAGGTATGAGCGACTACCGAATAAAGATGTGTTTGGAGCAAGATCATTTTCTTTCCTTTTAATTGCCCACACACGGTTATGACTGTGTGAAGGAGAAAAGGTCATAAATGACAACCCCAGTCTTACCTGGCATGGCATGGATAAGGTCACCGCACAGAACAAAGAATTTGGGTTTGGGGTTCAGTTTGTTGACGGCCTGGACAGCCTGTTCTGTGAGGCGGATCTCCTGGCTCCATTCATCACCACCATGGTCACAGTCCCCGGTGGACCAGGCCTTCATCAGTCCAAACTGTGGGTCTGCACCCTGGATGAAGTAGAATGGGCCTTTCCATTCCCGTTCCTCTTCTGAGAGAGAGAGAGAGAGAGAGAGAGAGAGAGACTATGAGTCAGGAGTCCGCGAGGATATCCAGGTTACCATGCAAGTAGATACATTATTTTCCTTAAATTAAGTAGGTCATTTTAATAAGCTGCTGTTGAAACATACCATTTCCCTGTCACAGTGTAGAAGATTTTGATTTATACTAATTATGCCTGGGACTGGTGATTCCCAAAGGCCATGAGAAACCATGTGGGCTGCTTCAGCCACGCAACCAAGCTGTTTATTTAAAAGCCTGATGGCCAAACCAAAGCGCAGAGCCACAACGGCACCATATAGAGGATATTAATGTTCAGTAATAGTGCTCTAATCGGAATTAAAAATACCCCAAGTTGCATGCTGCCAGAAGTATTATATTTAGATTACTAGGTGAAGTGCTTAGGAATCTTTTCTGCCAGGCTTAATGGCACCATTTGCACTGTTTTGGGGGATGTGACAGAATTTTAATTATAAAACTTGGTGCTCAAAGCTCTGGCTATCTGGTGGGAAATGTGGCGCCAGAAAGGAAATCTTGAAATGAGTAAGTCAATGTGAAAAAAAAGAAAAATCGATGTTAACATTTGAAAGCAGCAGGAGGTAGGCATCAGCATGGTGTGAGGCTGAGCGTAGGGAAAGAAAGGAGTTTTTTCTTCCCCAGTTTCATCGAGGTAAAAATGTATATATTTAAATGTACAACAGGATGTCTTGGCATAGGTACACCTTGTGAAATGATTGCTACAACCAAATGAATTAACATATCCATCACTTCACGCAGCTACCTTCTGTGTGGGGGTAGTGAGAAAACATCTACTCTCCTAGCAAATTTCACGCACACAATACCCTATTATGAAACACAGTGACCCTGCTTTACCTTATATTTCTACTAAGTACTCATTATTTTAAATTTTTTAAACTGATGGGCTAGGGATTTAGCTCAGTGTTTCTGACAACTGCCTCGCAAGCATGAGGTCCCAAATTCGATCCCTGGTACCAAAAAAAAAAAAAATGTTTTTAACTGACATAAAAACAGAAAAATTTTATAGGGTACTGCATGATGTTTTAGTACACATACACACTGTGTAATGTTTAAATCGGGCTAAGCATATCTACTGTCATAAGCATCATTTCTTTATGGTGAAAACATTCAAAATCCCCTTCCCTAGTTACTTGACATATACAGTCCACTACTGTTACCTACAGTTACCCTTTTATGGAATAGAACTCCAGAATTTATTTTTCTTATCTAGCTTATTAGTGGTCAGCTGAACTTTGGGACAGGACTCTTCACGTTCATGGAAGGGTTCTTTCTGGGTCTCAGTGGGTATCACGTGGATTGCTCTTCCAGTTAGAAATCCTGCTGGGCTGAAGCTTCTGAGGCATTGAGTCTCTACCCTTATACACCAGAATTGCCATGGGTGGGCCGGGGATTTAGCTCAGTGGTTCCACCACCTGCCTCGAAAGTGCAAGGTCCTGAGTTCGATCCCCGGTACCAAAACCAAAACAGAATTGCCATGGGTATCTGCTTCTGTAGAGTTAGCACAGCCACGAGTGAGCATACATTGTTTTGGCACAGAACCCTTTCTTGAAGCTTGAATGGTAGACCAACGTTGAGAACTGAAACCATAGACACTTTCATGTAGCAGGACCCAGGACTTGCATTGTCAGGTGGGGCCTGGTGATGGAGCACAGTCCAAGGACCCTGATCACCAGGCCCCTTTTTCATCTTCTGAGGAAACCGAGGCCTAGAGAGGTGATGTGACTTGCTGAATGGCTGGCCTACTAGGCCTTACTGCCAGGGACAAAACTAACCCATAATTTTGAGTCCGGCTTTTTTTTTCTTTTTAACAGTATATCATGCACATTAATGGAACCACATCATATTATAATTTCCAAAAAGCCCCCTGTGTCCATGTACTAGCCAGGCCCCATGTGAAGTGCTGGTCATGTGTGGGTAACCCAAACAGAGGAGGTCCCTGCTCTCCCAGCAATTAGTTCTTTTGGAGAGAAAGATAATAAACAAGTAAACAGGCAGGGAATTGAGTCAAAGAGTTTTCTGGGCTTGATGGGGAGCAGGGGCTAGTTTAGATGGTAAAGGAAAGCTTTTCTGACACTGTGATGAGTAAGCTGAGACCCGAATGCAGGGGGAGGAGCCTTTCTAAATTCCATTGCCACCTACCCACCCACCCCACAAGCTTGTATCATCTTAGAGTGGACCTCTGGTTTTGGCCCACCATTCTCTTAATTTTCTCTTCAGAAGTTTAAAAAACAAAATACAAGTGAACAAAAACCCCTTTACATAATTCATAGAATAAATGGTACCTGCCTGTTTAACCACCAGTCCCTGGTCCACAGCACAGCCGCTAAATCAAGTCACCCACCAGGGCTCACTGTGAATGAGGAGGGCTGGAACCCTGGTGTGCAAAGGATGGCAGCCTGGGAGGACGGGAGGGTCAGCTCACATTCCCCCAGCCCTGACTGTATGTGGCAGAAAGACTAAGATGGTCCCCAAAGATCCTGCCTGGTGACAGTCACATCCTTGTGCCACCCTGAGTGTCGGCCAGACCTAGTGACCTGCTTCCAATAAAGAGAACAGAGATGGGATGCCCCCTCACAGAGTAGGCCAGAAAAAGACCAGGACCCGAAGCTGCACCCCATCCCGCACTCTGGAGGTCAAAAGCTGTCAAGTAAACAGCTCAGTGGAATGGCCAGCATGGCAAAGAACAGAGGGAAGACACTTAGACTGTCAAAGCACAAAATAAATAGATCCAATCTAAAATAAATGACAGTAGGCACATCAATACTCAGTCTACTTTATCTAAAAAGACAATTTGTTGACTTAAGGATCTGCATTCTCAAAGGCATCTGGATCCTCTTAAGAGCGCTCATCATCAGCCCACAAGTAAGGAACTGCATCCTGCCAACAACTCTGTGAATGGATCTGGAAGAGGGCCTCCTCCTCCCTGAATGAGTGTTCAAAACAGATCAGAGCTGGAGCTGGGCATGGTGGTGCACACCTGTAATCCCAGCACTCCAGAGGCTGAAGCAGGAGGATAGCCAAGTTCAAGGCCAGTTTGGGCTTCACCGGGAGTTCAAGGGCAGCCTGAACTACCTCAAAAAAAAAAAAAAAAGAGAGAGAGAGAGAAAGACCAGAGTCCCAGCTGACCCCTTGACTATATAGCCTTAGGGGACTCTTCAAAGCTGTATCAGTTCCTGATAGAAACTGAGAGGATGCAAGCTTGCTGCTATAAGGGGTTAAGCTCAGGGTAATTTGTTACACAGGTACAATCAAGGAGCAGAGACCAAGGGTCAAGGAAGAGAAAGACTTCCTGAAGAGCTGAATGTGTGTCACACAGATAAATAAATAATCTGAGATTCTACTTTGTGTCTTAAAGTTAATTGTTAGCAACATCTTTTCTTTCTTTCTTTTTTTGTGGTACCAGAGATCGAACTCAGGATCTTGTGCTAATGAGGCAGGAGCAGTGCCACTGAGCTAAATCCTTGGCCCAACATTTATTCATTTTAGTAGACTAATAATTTTTGTGTACCACTGAATGCTTTTAGCTATACTCCCATTTCTGAGTTCCTTTGAGGACCCATTTAAACTGTATGAATTAATCAGAACCAGATCTAGGAGGTGATCAGCACCCAAGGTCACAGCATAAATCAACCTTTTACAATGGAATTTAGAAATAGTTCCCTCCAGCAAACATTTGAACAAGTAGTTTCTTATGACAAATAGTTATAGCCTCAGAAAGTCAATAGTCCTTGGAGCTATTAAAATAAATCTTTTATTACTTATCTACTTCATAAAAAACTCAGACTCCATTCGATGATGACAATGCACAAAATAAAGAGATGCAATCTAAAATGAGTGACAGTAGGCACAGCAACAGTTGATCTACTTATCTAGTAAGATAATTTGACTCAGGGATCTGCATTCTCAAAGGTATCAGATACTTTTAAGAATTCCTGCTCAGAAGCTGGTGGCCTTTGGTCTCATCTTACTTTGAATCAAAGATGAATTAAAGATATTTGGGGCTTTACAATGCTGAGTTCTGGAGAGAGGAATCTTGTAAACGCACACCTCTGCCATCCCTCAAAAAGGCAGCATTTTACTTCATGAAATTGAATTCTCACCGATAGCTGCACTGAATTTTCTTTTTTCTTTTTGGTACGGGGAAATCGAACTCAGTTCGTTTGCACTTGCGAAGCAGGTAGCAGAACCACTGAGCTAAATAACCTGTCCCACCTGCACTGAATTATTTCATCAAAGTCCAGCCTTCTCCTCAGGACAGGGCCTAGGTACTGTATTAGCTGGATGACATCTGTAAGGGCCAGGATAAGCCTTAGGGTTAAAGGAAGTGTCTGGCTCCCAAAGAGACCAGCTTTCTTGAGACTCTCACTAGACTCTTTCAAGGCACTGTTCGGCAATCTGATGTTTGGACAAACTGAAGCACCAAGGCCGGTCCACTGCTCTGCCCTTCTGCCAAACAAATCAAATCACTTGCCATTACGGGATAAAAAAAACACTGAGGAATCCTGTTTTTTCCCCTAACTTTTCCTAGATCCTGAACTTACATATGAGACTGTCCAGTTACAGTGATAACACCCGATCTAATTAAAGAGAGTTGCCTGGAAATGGAGACTGGCAGGAGAGGCAGGGGGCGAGGATGACATTATAGCCCTGAGGGCAGGCTACTGTGGGCACAGAGAAGACAGGGCTGGAGTGGGTTAGACAGGTGGAGTCCCAGGCCCAGCTCTGATCAACTGAGTGGGATCTGCATGAGAAGGAACCTCAGGTGGTCTGTGTGCACAGCCCAGTTTGAGAAGCAAGCACTATGCTGCAATGCCATCAAGAACTCTGCTCACTGGAGATTGAAGGGTGTTTGATAAGAAACATGTAGAGCAACTTCTGTTTCCCTAAATTGAAATACCATTCAGAGGGCTTTCTGTTCTTAATGCTGGTATATTTTTGGTTTAGTTTTGATTTTTGGTTTGCATCTTCTACTGCTCATATGTAGGTCCCTGCCTATGTCCAGGTCAAGTACTGGGGCCTAAATATTTCTCAGTATTACCAATGACTATCTAGTTATCACCTTGTAGACTACCTTTCAAACCAAATCAAAATTCTTTGAATAGTAAGAACCTAATTGGGAAATTCCTTACTAATAAATTAGTTCTCATACTTCAGATTTGAAGTGTTTTTTGCTCTTTTGTGAAATAAGCAAAAGAATAAAATAAGTTGATTAAATTCAGATCCTATTTCTCACCCAGATGGTACCTATCTTTACAAACACTTGACACAAAGCTCTTGATGATGCCTACAGTATATCTGGTGTTGACATAGAGTAAAGCACGGACCTATCCGACTAATGTTAACTAAAACACCTAACTCAACTACCAATAGAAATGTCCACAATGGATTTAATTTTTTTAATAAATCGAGGAGATGGCAGTTTAGCTATCCACTGCTATGTAACACATCGCCACAAATGCAGCAGCTTAAATCAGTGTCCATCTGCTATCACACATAACAGATGTCAGGCTTAGCCCGTCTTAGCATAGCCTGTCCTCTACTCAGTCTAACAAGCTGCAATCGAAGTGCCGGCCAGGCCTGAGGTCTCAGGAGAAGACACATGGGGCACAGTCTACCTTCAAGCCCACTCACTGGTTGACAGGATTCAGCTCCTTGGGGCTACTTGAGGGCACCAGTTTCTTGCTGGCTGTAGGCCAGAGACAACCTTAAGTTCCTTTGACAGCAAACAGCTCCAACAAAGACAGCTAGGAGAGGATCTGCTAGGGAATGGAAGTAACAATCTTATGTGGCATGATGATGGAAGTGACAGCCGTGCTTTCTTTACCATCAAGTTGCTCGGCCAGCCGACACTAGGGCAAGAGATGATGGAGGGTCTGAATACCAGGAGGCGGGACCGTGGGGCACAACTGAGCGTCTACCACAAGTAGTACTATAAAGTCCAGGCCCAACCTCGCATACTTAACTTGTTTCAGTTTACTTAAAGTTTGCACTTGACCCTCTACTACTGAGCTGAGTGTCCCCATTTATTGTGGCCCATCCTAGGCAGGACAGAAACCTACCTCTTCCCACCAAAGTCCTGGAAACTGTCAAGGCTAGAGAGATTTTCAGAGTTGCCTCAAACCGCCTTTCACTTAACGAAGGTGGGATACTGAGACATGGCCAGGGGGTCTCAGGGCTCAGGTTCAAAGCCACAGAGTCAATGAGGGGAAGCTTTTACCCAAAAGCTGTTCAGGATCTCAGTGCTCCTGCACTGAAGAGTCAGAGTATGGAATGGATCCTGGGCTTCCTAAAAGGTGCCCATCTAGATACAGACATTTTTGTAAAAGCAAAATTTCCTTCTAATGAAATGTCTTAGTAAATGAGATGGCTGAGTAAAAATAATGCTGCAAGGCCCAGGGCTTTCTCCCAGTACCCTATGATGTTCACAGTTCTTGCCAACAGTACAAGGCTGACTCAGGGTATAGGATGGAGTCCAGACACTCATTTTCTGAGGGTGCTAATTGGTGATCTCCTCCAGACTTGAAAAACTCAAGGTCTGGCTAGCAGATGTGTTGTTTGGCCCACACCATGTTTATAAAATTCTGAATTTGTTACCAACATTTTTAATTTATGAGTTTCCTATATAGGTCTGGATTTCCGGATTCTCAGGGCAGTCTGGCCAAACTGGGTTCAAAGGAAGAATGCCAAGGATTTGCTGGGGCTGCACAGCCCCTGTACTTGGGGTTTGTGCTCTTGAATGCAACATAGCTCACATCTGCCCACCCACATCTCTGGCCCCTGCAGGCATCTGTGATTGCCTTCGTCTACGCTCTTCCTTTCATTTTGCTCAAGGTGAGGAAGGCCTAGCAAAAGCAGACACACTAACCAAGACGTAACAAAGGGTGAGGGATAGAAACAGGACCAAACTGCCCACTCTGCCGTGAGCCCGATTTCAAAAAAATTGATCACAAGGGTGAGATTACAAAGAAGCTACATCTAGCTATGCTTGCCTATATCTATCTAAAAAAGGCAGGAAAAAAAAAGCTCTTCATACATCATTTCTAAATCAAATTTTGAATTTTAAAATACTTTTAAAGGAAAATTTTGCCTTAGGAATCCAAATTATCTGTTGTATACAGAATAACAAGATTTGACCTCTTCTAACTACTACTCCCCATGACAGACTACCACAGTAACCATCTTTCAAAATTAAGGGATAAATAGTGGATTTGAGGTGATATTATACCGCACAGAAAAGGCCTATGTGTTTTCCTTAGATAATTTAATCAGGTACAAAGCAACAGCAGGCAGAGAAGACTCTTAAAAGCCTTTTAGACTTCAAACAACGCCTTACTAATCTTTCCTATGAGACTGCTCATGGGCCAAAAATCCTGCCTCAAAGACATTCAAATTGCAATTCCCTTTACAGTCTGCACATTCACTATCACAAACTAAATGTTTTCTTGGATTTGTCTCTGCCACTGCATTTCCTTTCACTATTTTTATTAGACCTTTTGGGCATATTTGTCACTGTTAATGAAAGCTGACTTTTAAATATGTATGAAGACTTAGAAATTTCAGAGATGTTTTTGCTATTGCCACTAATTATAAGCGCACCCCGAAAAGCAAATCATCCATCTAGGAAAAGGCCAAGAAGAGTCATCATAGCATTAACAACACCTAACACAGTAACAGTCTGTGCTCTCATGCTGTGCTAAACGTGTTACTTATATGTAACTGCAAATAATTCAAGGTGGAATACAACGATAAAATCGCTCTCAGCTGAGGCTTTTTTTTTTATCAGCTGAGTTTTTATAAAGAAAAGTCACAACTTTTTAAATCTAGTTTGGGAAGACAGAGTTAAAACACTAAGACACTGATCGAGCAGCCTGATTAACAGATTCTTACCGTTGCAACATCACATGATGACAGGGTAGGAATATTTAACAATCCAAGGTTTTGGCTGCTGTTAGTTTTTCTGACTCAAAGTAATACACAAATTGGAAATACTGGGTGACCACATTTCTCCATTTGATTAGGAAGCCAACAAATTAACATAAAAAATCAGTACAGCATAGTATTCGTAGGGTTTTCTGGACAAGTCCCAGCTCACAGCTTGGATTCTGTACCTTACACTCAAGATTCCCACATGCAAATTCATTTTCCATTCATTCATCTTGGCGCCTTCTCCAAATGTCTCTAATTTTCCTACCATGGTTTCTAGTTCCTCACCGTACAGATCTTGAGATTGTGTGTCAATGCACAGAGGTAGCCTGCCAAATTGTAGCATTCCATGACCCCACCCCCACCCCCTTGGTTCAGTTCTTCACCGAGCTCTCTGAGAACAGGGCTGCAGGTACAGTTCACCCCACTTCAGCCCACCTTAGGTAGTGCTTTCCTAGAGCCCTGCTAGACAGTCTTACTCCTCTCTATCCTCAAATCTCCACGAAGCAGGGCTCAGGTTTGCTCCCCACGCCAGCATGCTTTCAACACAGACCATTCAGTGCTGGTGAGAGGTAAGCAAAAGCAAATATTTGGGGAGAAATAAATGGAGATGTTCACTGACCCCTGCTAATTCTGACACCAGGGGTTAAAAGGAGCCCAAAGCTTTTCCACCTGTTCTATCACTAGACCCATTAGATCAAGAGGTGATTTTGACATTTTGACACCCTAAATCACTGGGTAGCTTAGATGTTACTGTAAAGACATTTGTGATGTCGCACTGGGCACTATGGAAATCCAGTGAGTAGAGGCCAGGGATGTTGTTAAGTATCTCTCAATACATGGGGCAGTATCCACAACAAAGAATGATCCAGCCAATGATGCTCGTAATGCTGATGTTGGAAATCCTACTCAAGACATGCCACAGAATACCTCCAAAACAGACCACTATCTGTAGCCCAAAAAACCCCACTTCCTACTCCTTCCTCCAGGGTCTCCCTTCCACTCTACCAGCTCTTCCTGCTGAAGTCCCATCTGCCCTGTCCAGTGCACTACACTACAGTGCCTGCCTCCTTCCCCTGCAGGCTTCTTCTCTCACTCAAGCACAGTTTTGAGTTGTACCAGTAGCTGAACATTCAATAGCGACCAAGGTGACAGGTTCCATTCCCCAAGATGTCATGGAATAGTGGGTGAGATGGACAGCAAAATATATAGTAGGCCAGCTTCACATGCTGTTAGGATTTCAGAAGTGAATACTGCATAAGACGCAGGGGCGAAACCATAATAGGTCACGCAGAGCTGGTGAGAGGATTAAAGCCCATCTGACTTTGGGTCTCCAACTCCTTAAAACCCTTATGTGGTACCACTGTAACCCAGTATCTAAGGCTTGAGTGCCTATAATCAAATCCCTTTTCTCCACGATGCAACTTCCTTAACCTCTCTGGACCTTATTTTCCTCACATGCAAAGAATAACAGAACCTTCCTCAAAAAGAAGAACTGATAAGTTAATAATTTGGATTAGGCATAGAATAAGTGGTCAAATGTGAGCAACTCTTAGTTACCATGACTACTGTTCAGTCATCTCAACCCTTGTCAGTAGAGACAAGGCTACTGGAGTCTTGTCTCTGTTCCTATGGGCTCACAAGGCTACTGGAGTCTTCTCTCTTTGTTCCTAGGACTCAGAAAATACCTGATGAGATTATATATATCCCCATACTTTGTCTTAACATCTTCTCTTTCACATATTGCAAAGACTGCTTTGGTTACAAAACAACAAAGATGGCTAGCTTCACAGCAGCCTGGAGGCTTTCTGGCTAAAGAGCAAATGCCAATGAAATGCAATTTTTGCAGTTCCTCACAGTAGCAATCTGCACAGTGAATCACAATCTAAATGTTTTCAGCAATACCCTTCATCTTCTCAGGGGGCTAATCTAATTTCAGTGGTAAAAAACAGTAGCTAAACAATATTTACCACTCTGGGACTCTTTCTGGCTTAACAATCTAAAAGTTCCACAGTAAAACTGTCAGACTTAATGCAGCAGATAATAGTATCCTTCATTAGTGGTTGCTTAGGGATTGCGGGCTTGTGACAGCTATGGAGCACAGGGTTTCTTTTTGGGGTGACGAAAATGTTCTCATATTGACTGTGGTGACGGTGATACAACTGTGTGAATGTATTAAAACCCAATGAATTGCACACTTCAAAAGGGTGAACTATATGATAGGTAAAGAGCGGTGTTTTTTAAAACTGTCTTTCAGGAGCCCCAGCCATTAATTAACTGGGACAGCAATCCTGACAGTCTCCCAATTTCTCATCTTAAGCACCAAGTAAATTTACCTACTTTCTCTTTTCTTAGCCTAAATGCATCTGAAAGGTGGTTTTTGAGATACACAAAAGCTTCTGAGTCGGGGCCTGGCTCCCACACTTGCCACATGGGGATGGAGGACCTGCCAAAATTTTTATCTGCAAGCCCTCAGAGAACTAAGACAGCAGATGGTCAGGACTTCTTGGCCAGGTGGCTTTCAGCATTCCTGGCTTTGGCCTATACTGTTCCAGACAACAGTGAAAGACATTTCCAGAACCCTCTCCCACTTGTTAGAAGCAGAACTTCATTTGGGGCTTTCCTGTTTCGGTGGATGACTGATGTGCATTTTACCCCTACTTCCCCCGTATCCCTGCTGAGAGAGGAAGCAGCCACTGGCCTTAGCAGAGCCTTGGGACAGCTGGAAGGCAGCATGTTCTGGGGGCAGAAGCAGCCCTGCAGGTTCAAAAGGGACTGTGAAGGCAAGAAGGTAACCCTTGCTCCAGGCAGTCATGGCTCCAGAAGAAGGTACCGTGTACCTGATGAGCAACACCTCCTACAGCAAATGACCTGAACAGGGCACATGCTTGCAGGGCTGCCTGCCGGCCAGTCGGTTCAGTACCTCATGAGCAGTATATCCATTCATGTTCGCCAATTTGTTCAATATCAAATGATTACTGAATTCCACAACTGCCAGCCACTGTCCTATTCTAGACTGGAATCTACAATTTCCTAGTTTACAGGTAGGAAAAAAAACCACAAAGTCAAAGGAAGAAACGCACCATTATGAATTGCCATTAGTGTCACAAAGAAAAAGATGGGTGAGAGCAAGTGGCAAGGACACAATCTACAAATAGACAATAATCACAGACTTCTTCAATTGTGATCTGAAGAATGGAAAGACTTTAGAGAAGGAAAGAGAGGGGCAGAGAAAGCCAAGTCAAAAGGTGACGGATCCTGCATTGCTCTAAAGCAACCGCTCTGAATGCTGCACAGAGTAGATTTCAGGGGCAACACTGGATGCAGAAGACTGCTGGTGCTGTCCAGGTCATAAGGGAGGTGGCCAGGGTAACTGTGGTGGGACTGCGCACGATAAGGGTGGACAAAACCACAGTGTGCTTCAGGGGTTGACCGGATAAGACTGAGGATGGTTTGGACATGGAGGAGATAGAAGATGCAGAGGCCAGAAAGGACCCTTGACTTCTGGTAACAGGTGAAATGGGGAAGCCTGGGGAAGGAGCAGTCTGGGGAAGATCCAGTACTGTCTGAGAGCAAGCACAGCCATAGGGATAGGAGCCAGCAAGTGGAACTCTTATTTGGACCTGCCTGCTTACTAGCACGGGGGTGGGGGTTGGTAAATCACCAAATGTCTCAGGGTCATGCGCAGACAGAGTCAACTCAAACCGAAGGCAGTGTTCATGTGATGTCAGCTGCACCTTAAAGCTGATCTAGCCAGTGGTCTGTCTGCATTGTGCCGAGAGCCTGAGGCATCAGCATGGCTGGGGTTTTTCTTAAAAAACACGGGACGTGAGGACTTTGGACATGTTCACTCCACGTCACACTCGGTTCTGGTTCCAAGAGGAGGGAGGAGGCAGCAGTTCCAGGGGGCCAGTTGCCCTCGCTCCACATGACAGCACCTTCCTCACGGAAAGGTTTGACAAAAGCCGCAAAGTGCACAAACACGAGACTTGTCAGCTGTCTCGGGAAGTGGTTGGTCTCTTATCAGGTTTCCACTAGGTTACTTGCAACCCTTGACCAGCACTGCGGATGCCCTCTGTAAAGGCACCGCGATGGCCTGGGACAAGCTGATGGCTCAAGCTGAGCAGCTCTTCTACCCTCCTGCCCTCTGCACACTTACATGCCGGCCCCACACCACGGGGCAGTTGCGAGTTGTTCCCCAATCTATTGATGCTCCTACTTATTTTTAAATCACTTAATTTAACACAATGTCAACTGGTGAAACAAAAATGTAAAACAGAGCTGTTCACAATAAAACTAAAACGAATGCTTTGGGAAGACCTGATAAAGGCAAGTGGTAAAAATAAAATGCCACTGCATTAGGTACTGAGGGAGCAAGGGTTAAACATTTGAAGGAAAAAATATAAAACAAGAATAATTCTTCACTCAGAGCACTTCCCAAGTAATATTTAACTGACTGTATCATTGGAAAAAAACCCACTGCAAAAAAGATTCATTTTTCGTTGGCATTCATGCATGAAAAGCCACACACAGGCCCATGTGTAAACCCATGCCCAAGGGAAGCCTTGGCCCAATGTCAGAAGACTGCTAAATATATGCACATTTCTGGTTTACATTAAAACGAAATGTTAAAAGTAGTAATTCTTGCTGGGCATGGTGGTGCACACCTGTAATCCCGGCATCGGGAGGCTGAGGCAGGAGGATCACTGTGAGTTCCAGACCAGCCTGGGCTACATAGTGAGTTCCAAGTCAGTCTCAACTACGTAGTGAGACCCTGTCATTAAAAAAAAAAATTCTTACCAACTATAGGGTTTCTGCTGTAGTTAAAAAATAAATAACAATGGAAAATTTTCTAATAATCATATCCTTACTCCATACTACATACAAAAATTAACTCACAATAGACATTGATCTAAATAGAAGAGCTTGAATTATAAAATTCCTTAAAAACTGTAGGAGTAAATCTTTATGACTTGTCTTTGAGGCTGGGCACGGTAGCATACACCTGAATTCCAGATACTTGGTAGGCTACAAGGATTCCAAGTTTGAGGCCAGCACAGGCTACTTACTGAGACCTTCTCTCAAAATATTTTTTTAAAAGTTAAAACTTTGGTACAACAAATAATAACATTTACACAGTAAAAGAACAATCCATAGAGTAAAATACTTGCAAATCAAACATTGTGAAGGAAATTCTGTTCAGAATATATAGAGAAATCTTACAGTTCACTATTAAAAAGACAATACGATGTTAAAATGATAAAAAAAAACAACTAACAATGATGACAACAACATCAAACAGGCATGGTGGCACACTAGTGTAATCCCAGCACTTGGGTGGCTAAGGCAGGAGGACTGTGAGTTCGGGGCTGGTCTGGGCTAGACAGTAAGACCCTATCACACACTCACACTCAAACCCTCACATACAAGCACAAAACAGGTGAAAGTGCTAAATAGACATTTCTTCAAAGATGTATAAACGATCACTAAGGACTCAGAAGGACACTCAAGAGGGCCGGAGATTTAGCTCAGTGGTGCTGCCACCTGCTTTGCATGCGCAATGTCCTGAGTTCGATCCCTGGAACCACACACACACAAAAAAAAAGTCTGAATTTTTGTCAGTGGGTGGATGTATAAACAAAATGTTACTACTGATACAAGGAACAATGTATTAGGTACTACAATGTAGATGAATCTCAAATACAGGCTAATGCAATGAAGCCAGTCATAAAAAGACTACATATCAAGATTCCACTTACATAAATTACCCAGAAAATGCACATTTATGGAGGTACTTAGTACCTGCCTATGCTGGGAGTAGGAACATGTAGAGAGACTGCAAATAGGCACAGTGCTTCTTTGAGAGAGATACTGCAAATCTAGATTGTGAGCGCTTCACTCTGTAAATTAACTAAAAATTATTGAATTATAAACTGAAAATGAATGACTGTTATTGTATGCACATATCTCAATAAAGTTATTAAGATAAACAAGAAAAAATGCACTAAAAATAAAAGTAAAATTGTCTTTTGAAAATATCGTAGCGCGAACTTCATACACTGTGACAGTTAATCTGAACTGTTTACTGTATGAGACTGAGAGACATGTAGGACATTAGTAAAGCATACTGTGAGGGTGTTTCCAGAGATAAATGGCACTTGGGCCAGCCAAGTGAGGGAGGAAGACCCACCCTGAATGAGGCAGCACTGTGTAACAAGCTTGCACCCCAGATGGAACAAAATCAGGAAGAGGAAACCAGACCGCACTTTTAAGTGCTATTCTGCCTGTGTAGACGTGTCTTTTGCTGCTGACGTTGCCATGGACATCAGACTCCAGCTTCGGCAAGCCTTTAATGGATAGGAATACCAGTACTCTCCAGGTATCTTCCAGGTCTTTAGCTTCAGACTGGGGCTGAATTCTTGGTCCCTCCTGTTCTGAAGCTCCTGGCTTCTTGGATTCAGCAGCTACTTGTTCTTTTGGCTTTTAAGCACAGAAATAGCCACTATAAGACTACCCAGCCTCTGATCATGTAATCCAATCTAATACAGCTTCTTTAAGTAATTCTATTGGTTCTCTTCCTCTAGAGAACCTTGACCAATAAAGACTTCAGTATCAGAAGGGAAGCCATCGCCATGACTGTACTTGAGAAGCCTTTAGAACTGGTTCAAGGGAGGAGTTTGCAAACAGATATAGAAAGCTGAGAACACAGTAAGCAGAGCTTAATGGGCAAGTCCAGAATGAACTCAGACAACCAGAATGCTGCTAAGAATGCCAACAGTAACGACTGTGCTCATGAGGTTTCATGCAGAAATAAAGATTCTATTGAGAAATGGACTCTAAGATATGTGTTAGGTTATATTCTGGCAAAGAACTCGATTGCATTTTGTCTGTCCTGAGATTTTAGAGGAAGTGGAACAAAAGGCAATGGACTAGTTTATCTGGTAGAGGAAACTTCAAGGCAGCAAAGGATTCAGGCTATAGCATAGGTATTGCTGGCTGCTTTTAACCAGATTTACTGTGAGGATCAGGAGTAACAAGGAAAGCAAAAAGATGTGAAAATCATTCATAAAAGAAGCACGTGTAGAGTTGTAACCAAAAAGTCTGGCTAATGACATTAGTGCCACTAGGCCATACTCTTAAATGAAATAAATAGGACACACGTGTGTAAATACTGAATTGTTTCTTTGGTGTGAGAAACTGAAAGCGTAAGGACCAAAATGTATAATAGATAATGTGAAATAGGAAGAAAAGGTCTGAAGGGGAAGGGGAAGTGGGAGGGATAGGGAAAAGAAAAGAAAGGAAAGGAAAAAATGTGAGAAAAGGAAAAAGAGAAAACAAAGTCTGTAAATAGGGAAGGGTGGAGGGGTTGAAGGGAGGGCAGGGGAATGGGGAAAAAATAAGATATACCATGTAAAGGTACAAATTCCCAAAGATGAATGTCATCGTGTTATATACCTAAGATGTACCAATAAACCTAGTGAAACAAAAAAAGAAGAATAATAAACTGACCTATGGTAGGAAGGCAGGACACCTGATGAGGAAAGCCATCTGCAGTGAGCAGAGCCAGCCAAGGTCCTGGGGGCTGCAATAAATAAGGTTGTAGGGACAGAGCTGCCAAGCCCTTTGGAAATCGCATCCTACCACCCCTTCACCACCTTCCCCAGATGACAGACACACAGCTATTTTATTATAGAGTTTATTATTTGCCTTACTGGATCTTGGTTCATCTCTCCCCACCCCCAGTACTGGGAATTGATCTCAGGACTTTGTACTTGCCAGGGAAGGCGCAGCATCACTGAGCTCCATCCCCAGCTCCATCCCTCCTTTCTATGTCCCCATCTCTCCTTTTTGGACTGGGAACATTTACTCTGTACCATTGTATGCTGGGAGTATATAACTATCATCATCGTGATTATTATTGTTATTATTTTTAGCTCAAAACTAAGAGCTCACCTTAAGTCTCAGAGACTTTGGACTCGGACTTTCAAGAAACGCTAAAACTGTTCAGACTGATGATTCTTGGAGATGGACTGACTGCACCCTGCATAATGGAATAAACTGGGTGTTACAGGCAGAATGTTAGGGTGGGGATCGGAACTGCCCCACCCCAAACTCGGGAACTAAGCATTTGGTTGTCAGTAATGGATTTCTAGGGGAGTGACTGGATCCTGAAGGCTCTAGCGTCATCAAGTGGACTGAACCACTGATGAGATCACAATTTCATTACATTACCGGAAGGTGGTGGAGAGAGGAGGTGGTGCCTCAGTGAAGGGGGTGGATCCCGGGCCATGACTATATTTGGTCCCAGCCCCTTTCTCTGGGGCCTCTCTTTCCTTCTTTCTCTGCTTTTTGGATATCATGAGGTAAGCAGCTTTTCCCTGCCATGCTCTTTTCTGCCATAATGTTCGTGCCTTGTCAGAGGCCTAAAAGCAAAGTAGCCAGCTAATCATGGACTAAAATCTCTAAAAATGTGCCAAAATAATTTTTCCTCCTATAAATTGTCTATCTCTGGTATTTTATCACAGCAATGAAAAACTGACTAATGTGCATTGGTCATTCTTAACTCTTAATTGAGAAATAACCAACATTCTTATTCAGGAAGGGGGACCGTTAAGAGGAAATTTCCTGGACCAATTAAATTTAGTAGAGTATTTGAACAAAATAAAACAAAAATAATTTGCAAGTGGGCAGCTCCCAGAACCAATTCTGAGAACTCCAACCAACAATGAACCAGAAAATACTTACAGAAAAACAGAAGTGGGGTGTGGAAAACAACTTGTGGCTATAGCTTAGTCAATCAACAGGTTACGGATAAAATAGGCAATTTTTTACATTCAGTTAATTGGCTACAGGGACTCCAGCAATCAACACAAGTCCAGTAACTACAATTAAACTGCCTGTCTGGCCCACCACAGACGTTCATTTCAAATTCATGACCTCCTGTAAACTTATTTAACAGAATTCTCGTCTGGACTGGGGATTTAGTTCAGGGGCTGCCTCACAAGTGCAAGGTCCTGAGTTCAATCCTGGGACCACTGGGGGGAAAAAAAGAGACAGACAATTAATACGGTCTAAACTTAAGGCACAATTGAAGCATTCAATTCCTCTTCATTATCCTGTTAGAATTGCTTAAGCCACACCATTTTCAACCATGTTCAAGCTTGGATAAATATTTACAGGCTTAGTAGTTAAAAAAAAAATTCTAAGGCAAGGTTTGCAAGACATAGGGCAAGTTATAGATTACTTAGAATCTATTCTTTCGATGTAAGAGGGTTTTCAGAGGAGAGCAAGTAATACTCAGGATTAGGAAATGTAATCAGTTCCTCTGAAACACATGCAAGGGTTGAAAGTGTGCAGAAAATAATCATTCTAAGAAAGCCCTACAAGCTTGAGGACCAGAGATGGAGTCTCCGAAATCAATCCAGGAGAGGGGTACTATAGGAACATAACATTTCTCAAATTGAAAAGAAGAGATGTAGCAAAGTAACCAGGAACTGTCTTCCACTGCTGGTAGTGCGTAAGTGGTACAACCACTCTGGAGGGCAACTGACCACATCTAGGAAAGCTGAGGATGATTATACCTTACAACTCAAAACTTTGCTCCTGGGTATATGCCCTGAAGAAATTCTCCAATGTGTCCACAGAAAAACTTGTACAACAATGTAATTTCTAACAGTACTGTTAACAAGAGTGAAAAGAAAAAAAAAGTGAAAGAAAGAAAGAAAAGAAAACCAAACAGGGCCGGGAATTTACATTCGATCCCCAGTACCAAAAAGAAGAAAAAGAAAAAGAAAGAAAGAAAGAAAATCAAACAACTAAACAGGCACTGTATCAGTCAAGACCCAAGCAGGAAATGGCTCACATACTCAGATTCAAAGAGCGTTTAAGCCGGGGATTTAGCTCAGTGGTGCTGCCGCCTGCCTCACAAAAGGAAGGTCCAAAATTCCATCCCCAGTACCAAAAAAACAAAGAGCCTTTAAGAGGGTTATATGGGATGGATTGAGTGTAGGGAAACAAGGGACAATTTAGCAGTCCAGAGACAGGAAACCAAAGCTGCTGTCACACACTTGCATGGAGGAAGAGAATAGTTACCCAAAGTTGAACAGAGAAGGGGGGAGGGCGCTGTCTTGAGAGAGGCTGCATGTTTCAGGTGAGAGGAGGAATAACAGCTAGCTCACAGCAAACCTCAAAGGGAGTAAAGTGCAGGAATGAATAGGCTGGCTTTTGCTTTCTTCTCCTCTGACCTAGAGTCAGGGCTCCCCAGTAGCTGAACAGAAGGGGAAATCAGAGGGTAAGGAGTCCACTAAGGTAGCCCATAGAGGTCAACCTCCTGAACACCATGGGAAAGGGGGAGATTTGGAGAGGTAAAGGAAGAAGCAAAGAGAAGATATTTAGCATATTCACCAACAGAAGGTACAATGTATATACTTATGCGATGAAATATTGCCTGGCAGGAAAAATGAAGTGAACTACTTACATTAATACAGAGAAATCTCAAAAACGTCATGTTGGATGAAAAAGTCAAGTCACATTAACACACAAAAAATGCCCGGATAGCATTTTCCAAAATTCACCACCCACACTCTTTCAGAACCTTGCCACTCTCCCACAAGAGTTGCAAAGGAGAAAAAGAATAGGATTCTAGCAGTACTTTGAATTTGGTAGCAAGGCAAGGTCTCACTGCAACAATGAATAAACTTTAAAATGCTGGGCGAAGGTCAAAAGAGTCAGAATCAAAAGCCCTATCAGTAGCTACAGGAGCAAAGAGCAGGTACCAAGACTCTCTGCCAACGCTCCCAACCACCCTGAGGCAGGTATTATCAAACTCATTTTAACAGCGTGGCAGATTATCTAAATCCAACGTCCAAGCACTTAACTCTACGACTCTAGAATGCTTCCCTGTTCTAACGGCCGTTAACATTTCAGTGAATGACTCATCTTATGGTAAATAGCCGTAAATGTGTTGTATTAAAAAGCATTATGGTGCAAAACCCTGCTAAAAATAACAGCTTCTACCCTGTACCCGGCGCTTAGCCAGTGTCACCCATAACCTCACTGATTCCTGTTCTACAATGAGGACGCCGAGGCACTGCCAAGGCAGGGCTTTGGAGCCAGAACTCTTTTTTGCTGCTTTCCTCTGACTTTCCTTCTAGGAGAAGTCAGGTCCTGGCCAATGAAGACCCTGGACGCGACCCCTCCGCTGTGCTCTCCATTCCAGCACCCCAGGAAACCCAAAGCGCCAGCGGCTCGGCCAATATAGCGGTCCCCAAATGGTGTAGCCCGCAAAGCGGTCCGGCTGTAGACGCGCGCAGCCGGACCGCAAGTTCCTCCAGCGGAAGGTTCCGCAACCCGGGAGTTTCCTCCCCAAGCCTCCGGCCAGCAGTACCTGCGAGAAACGCGTCCAGGGTTCTGTCCCGGGCTCTGTGGAAAACACCCCCCACCTCCGCAGCCGACATAGCTAGCGAGTTTCTGGGAGCACACTTCGTAGGAAGGGGCGACTCCACACAGCCCAACCGCCCCGTTCCGCTCGGGGCGGTGCCCTCTGCTCTGGGCCGGACAAGGAGGGATGGGGCGGGGCTCGGCCGCTCAGAGTGCCGCTAGTGCTGCCTGATCCGGACAGTGGCGCGAGCGGCCACTCTGGGATCTGCCCCTCTGGGATCGACCCGGGAGCCTGGCAGAGACCAGGTATCGGTCCACGTGGACCCTGGCTGTTTGTGGACTCAGGCTTTGGGCCAAGCTTTCCCTATACGGAGGGTTTCCAGATTTAACCAGTAAAAGTACAGCACCCCCTGGGAATTCTCAGATTTTAAAAAAAGATTGATTTAGTATCAGTATATCCCCTGCAATATTGGGGAGATACTTGTACTTAATTTTTTTTCCTCCAATTGAACTGGGCCTCCCAATCTTACCTGAAAACTGTTCCTAAGGTCAGAAGGGTCCGGCACTCTTCTCAAGACAGTCTTTCAAGTTTACCACCCTGTTCTATGACACTTCGTCTTTGGGCACCTAGAGTTTCCCAGTCACTGCGGGTCCTTCTATTCCTATTTTGTCTTGCTATGCAGCAAGCCTGCGATAAGCACTTTGTGTGTGGCAAGCTTAATACATACAAGATCCCCCAGGAGTTGATGCTGTCACTGGCCACCTTTGTCAAATAGGGAAACTGAGGCTTAGACACATCCAGAAATGCAGTAAAGCTACAAACCAGCCAAACTTGGATCTATCCAGTTCACAAACCATTACACTGAAGTGCTAAATCAGTGTTTGTAAAACTAGTTAAAAATTCAAATTCCAAACTGGGTGTGGTGGTGCACGCCTGTAATCCCAGCACTCAGGAGGCTGAGGCAGGAGGATCACTGTGAGTTCGAGACCAGCCTGGGCTACATAGTGAGTTCTAGGTCAGTCTCAACTACATAGTGAGACCCTGTCTCAAAAAACCA
>NW_022900946.1:12159204-12173214 GCF_012274545.1 Fukomys damarensis | reverse complement strand
GACCACGTTACTCCACAGTGAGAGCCTGTCTCAAAAAAACAAAAAAAAAAAAACCAAAAAAAAAAAAAATCAAATTCCAGGGTGGACCTGTTGAATCCAGATTTCTTAAGCAAGGGGTCCCTTTTTAGCAAATACCCCAGAGGACTTCTTATGATCTGCCAAGTTTGGGAAAGTCTCTTCTCAAGGAGCCACCTACAGCTAAAGTATCGTTTGGATGTCTGACACAGCCAGGACCGACTAGAGTGGAGCATGAAAAATACTAGTTAACAACGTAAATGTGAATGGGCTCTGGTCAGACTGCTGAGTTCATCCTGGTTCTACCACTTGCCAGTTGTATAATCTTGCAATGACTTTCTTTCTGTGTGCCTCAGTTTCCCTGCTTGTCAAATGGGAACAGTGGTAATAACTAGGGTCGATGGGAGGCTTGGATGAGTTGATGGCAAACGGTAATTTACTCAAGAACATAAGCCATTATTATTAATCACTGTGTCCCGATTCCTCACATAGGGCTTGGCCTGGGGGAGGATCTCGGGAAATGTGCATCATGGAAATGAATGACTGTGAATCAAAAGTCCCAGGGGTGGGCCGGGGATTTAGCTTAGTGGTTCTGCCACCTGCCACGAAAGCGCGCAAGGTCCTGAGTGCGATCCCCGGTATCCTCCCCCACCCCCCAAAAAAGTTCCAATGCTGAGCAAAAGTACTTGTGTGGCCCAGCCACCACCTACCTCTCACCCACTAACTGTGGCCACACTGGCCTTTCAGTTCATTAAACATGCAAATGCGAATCCAGGACCCTCTTTGCATATGCCGTTCCTTCTGCTTGCGGTGCATCTTCCCCTGCTCAGCTAACAGCCCTGTAAATACCAAGGCTCTCCCTTCAGCGACACTTCCACGGAGAAGCTTTACCCTACACATTGGCACACTGTCTCCCAGCCTAAATCAGCTCTCCCTCATTCTCTACCATCGCTCTCTGTTCTTGCCCTTCATTGTACCTCGCAAAACTCCTAATTATATGTTGACAGGTGGAATTACTTATTTAATGTTGTCATTCCCGACGTAACTGCTAGGTCTGTGGGGCAGTTACCTTGACAGTCTTTTTCACCAGGGAGGATGTTTGGGGCACAGACATTCAAGTGGCTGTTGTATGAATAAATAAGTGGATTGTATATGTTGGAAGAGGACCCAATGATGAACCTCAGCCGCAGTTGGGCACAGCTCCACTGGCAGAACCTGAGCAGTTTCAGAGCTGCACTGTGGTGTCGCATGCTATCGGTAGCTGAAGCTAAACCAGGTCACCACTGAGACTCAACCAAGTGCCGCCTCACCCCTGCCCCATCCTACCGCCATCACTATTCAAGGCTGTGGTTCAGTTGTAGACAGCTAAATGAAATTAGAAAATGTTGCAAGGCAGTTAGGCAAGACTGGACCCTCAGCACAGAAGATGGTCGTGACCTGAGGCCCATTCGTGACCTGAGGCCCATTCGCTAAAGGTCAGGATTCAAAAAACAAAGAGCTACTACTACATCCACATATTTCCCCTGGGGATGAACAGCAGTGATTGATGTTCTAAGTAGGTATCAGTCACCTTGGGTGGGGACAAAAACCTCCCCAGCCCAATCCTTCTGGGCAATCTTTGTTTAGTCCCTTACCCTTGCTGCACAACCTGCTTTCCCATTTGGTCCCCATTTAATCAATATACTAAACACCTATACTTGTAATCTTATTGGTTGATTACAGTTTTGTCCCACCTCATGATTTCCCGTTGGGTCAGTATTACCCCAGGGACTGTACTTGTAATCTTATTAGTTGACTGTCGTTTTGTCCCACCTTGAACCCACCTCACCTTGAGAAGTGAGGTGGGCAGGCAACTCACTCTCTGGTCCTCCTTCTGTCTTTCTTAGACAGAAGCTATCTTTCTCTGAACAAAGTTGCCCTCTTAACCACTGTTGTTCCTAGAATTCATTCTTAGGTTTTTTTTTTGTTCATTTGGTTGTGTTTTTTTGTTGTTGCTGTTGCTTTTTTTTTTGTACCAGGGATCAAACTCGGGATCTTTTGCTTACAAAGCAGGCGGCAGAACCACTGAGCTAAATAAATCCCCAGCCCACATTCTTGGGTTTTAGAGAACACGAACTCGGCATTTCAGATATCTAGCAGGTTGGGAATTATAATATTTCCCCTACATTATTTGGAGGTCCTATATCATCATATGCCCTATGTCAGGTCCACTCTGATCCCCCTGCCCCTGCATTCTTCATTTGTCTCTCTGGTGGCTTGAAGAAATCACGCAGGTAGCATAAGAAGATTTCCCTGGGCCTCATACAGATGTTTGTTTAGCACACTGCCCTGCTGGGCCACCTTATGAAAGTCACTTAATCTCTCTGCACGTCAGCTTCCTCCTAAAACAAAGTGATCATAGCACCAACCTCACACAGTGTTCCTGAGGATTGAATGAAACACTAGACAATGTTTCTGGAACATTTTAAATGCTTAATACAATTTTGCTGTCGTTCATATTGTTAGAAATATTATTATAATTATTATTGTTGGAACACTCTAATTTGTAATTTTTCCAGTCAAAAGTCTACTCTTTCAAGATTGTATTCCTGTGTCACCTCTGCATTAGTCACCCTTGATATCTCAGATAAAAATACCAGTTTGGGGCTTGGGATTTAGCTCAGTGATTCCACCACCTGCCTTGCAAGCGCAAGGTCCTGAGTTCAATCCCCAGTACCAGGAAAAAAAAAAAAATCAGTTCAAATTGGCTCAATCAGATAAAGGAATCCAGGGCCAGGGATTTAGCTCTGTGGTTCTGCCGACTACCTTGCAAGTACAAGGAACCGAGTTCGATCCCTGGTACAAAAAAAAAAGAAAAAAAAAAAAGTCTCCCTATTTGTCCTCTCTGCCTTTTGTTGTTTTGGCTCTGCCTTCACTCTCCACAGAGAGGGCTCCTTCTATCATTTGGAAGTTCCCTTTACCACAGCAGAAAGACAGTAGCAGATCCAGACCCCACCCTCAGGAGACGCTACTGGGGGTAGGGAGAAAGGAAGGCAGTTTCTTTTTCTCCAGAAGCCCCCAGTAAATACCCTTTGCACTACTGCAATGCTAGTTTAGTTAAGTTCTCCTCTCTGAAGCCAGGTCAGAGGGGGAAATGGCATGTTTAGATAGTCACAAGCCATAAAGTCTGCCCATGGAGAGGGAGGGCTGTGGATTTCATCCAAGCCATAGGCTGAAAAAAGGGAGCATAGTTCCTTTAAAATGAGATCTGAACACTATTGTCCCCAAAAGGGAAGCAAGCCACTTTTAAAGAGCTGGTAGGTAATCTAGACCCCGCCCCTTGCCCACATAAGCACAGGGGTGAGATATGGGCTGTGCATGCCACGCCCCCTTCAGGCATGTTTAAAAACAGCCCCTTTCCTCCCATCCTGACTGTTGTGGCTGTGATCCTAACGACTGACTCCAAATGTGCTGGTATTTAGAGGCTCCACTGTATGATTAAGAACATCAGTTGCTGTCCTGGGCTGCATGACAGCCTCACTCCACAAACAGGCAGGACAATTTGTCACGACACTCTAAGGCCCTGGGCGGCTGAGCTTTTATAGTTTCCCCGTCTACTTTCTTATAGATTGTGTGTCTCCTGTTTGCACTCAAGGCTGTGATGGATCACTCCTCACTCTTTCTGGCTTCTTCCTCCAGCAGCTCCTTATCCTCTGCCTCCTCCGCCTGTTTCCTATCGGCTCAGTGCCACGACCACTCCAGTAGAGTCTGCGTGACAATGCCGGTCACCTGGCAGAAACCAGACCCGAGGTATCGTCCCCACGGGGTTAAGCCTCCTGGAGGTCCTTGGCACACACCGCATGCGAAGTCAGCCGTGAAGAGAATAGCTGGCCTCTCTGCCTGCAGTTTGGGGACATTGGGTTCATCTATAATTCTGTTCTATTTTGTCTTTATTACTATTTGTTCATTATCTGTAGAATTGTATTCTGGGCCCAGGAAAGGTTAGGAACAATTAGATGTTCCTAGAGATGGGGAGGTGTTGGGGCACAAGAGGACGGGCGGCCAAAGTGCTGAGCCTGAGCCCCGGACTGTGAAGTCCTGAAGGTGATCCTGAAGGTGACATGCTGAAGCCAGTCCTTTGTTTTACAAAGTTCCCCTTCTGACTGCGTATAGGTGTGGTCTTACCTTGACCTTGTGGTCTTAATTTTTACAGTACTATTGTCTATCTTTCTCATGCCTGCCTGTGCCTGAAATCACTCTTGAGGTGTGCCCTTGAAACTAGTATAGAAACACCTAGAGTTAGAAATAAAATTGCAGCAGCATTTGCAAACTTCACCTCGGTGTTGAGTGCTTTTGTCTGACTGTCATCGCCGAACCTGCTCCCACCTTTCAGAGAACCTGTATCTCCTCGTGAAATCCCGTGTTTGCTGCCCTACGGTCGGTAGCAGCTCAGATTTGTGAAGCCAGATAACAGATAGGACTCTGGCCAGGTGGGCTTACAGATTTGAGCCTGTAGTCTCAGCACAGGAACCTGAATCTTTGTTTAGAGAAATATGCTTTGTCTTCATGGGCATAGTTATTCCTGGAGAGGCTCTGAAAAGTTAATTTTATGTGTTGTTAACTTGTCTGGGCCACGGGGCCCAGATCTTTGCTTTAACACTTTTCTAGAATGAGATTTGTATTTATATTTGGATTTTGAGTCAAGCAAGTTACCTTCTATAACATGGGTGGGCCAGGTCCAATCAGGTGATGAACAAAAGACTGAATACACCCAGGCAAGAGGGAACTCAGCCTACAGATGGGCTGGAGCTATCTGCACCTATGCTGGCATCAGCAGCCTGCCAGTCCCCCTTACAGAATTTGAACTTGCCGGTCTCCCTAACCGTGTGAGGCAATTCCTTAAAGCAAACCTCTTTCTATCGAATCATTCACATCCTATTGGTTCTGTTTCTCAGAAGAACCCTGAGTAATACAGATCATTAGAGGTCTTTCTTGAATGGGTTGCAGAACTGGGCCCATAGTTCAAGTAGGTGTCAGCATTCTGGAATGAAGGATAACATCCTGCTGCAGCACACTTGAGATACATCGCTGCAGACCTTCTAAGCGCTGTGGGCATCAGATGACCCTCACCTGTGTATGTGGGGCTCAGGAATGGGGTGGGATGAGGCTAGGGATAGAGGGAAGCTCACAAAACGCTTGGGGTTGTCAATATTACATATTTGATTTGTATTTTTTTAATTGAAAATTAAATAGCTTGGTTTTTAGGCCAGGTCAGCATGCCATGTATACTCCAAAAGTAACAACACCACCAACAAAAGTTTAGTTGATATTATCCGAAGCTTGTTATGAACAGGACAGTCAGGATTCTTCTTCTCCCTCCAAGCTGTTACAGAAATTTCTGAAATATTCTAAGCTAGACCATATGCTCCAACAGAAAAGTGAATTCACACCCATAAGACCCTTTAGCCATCCATGTATCCCTCTTAAGAGAGTTGTGTAGCTAACACATTTTGTTTTTGTTACTGGAAATAAAGCTATTATGGATGTTATATATAATTACTCTTTATAAGTGCCTGCCAAGGCATTTCATGCACATTCTCTCATTTTATCCCCAAAACAAAATGACATTTCACCTAATTTTAAAGATGAGATCATGCAGCCTCAGGGAGGCAAGGTAAGATGACTGGAGTCATCCCAGCATTTATAAAAATGGCAAAGCCAAGATTCCTTTTTCTACCCACTTTCTGTCTCTGGTAGTCAATTTCTATGCCTTTGGCAATCTTTAAACCTGTGTCAGCCTTCCTGCTACCTACTGTTTAAGAATTTCTTGAGAATTGACTTTGAGAACTTGTGGCCATTTGGCATCAGTGTTCAAGAAACAACAGAGTTGACTTTAGGTTGGGGAGTCACAGGATCTGAATTTAAGGATGGATCACGTGACGTGCCACTCAGGCCACTCACTAGCACTATGACCTCAAGCAAGTGGCTCACCCGTGCTAAATTTCATTGTCTTGACCTGTGAGGCGGTGTGCGTCATTTTTAACCACAGACCTATCGACAGGATTTAGTGACACGGAATAGTTAAAGTATACACAATAGAACATAATAACGGCTCAAGAAATAACATCTTATTTTGTAGTTATGATTGTCATTTCAGAAGTGCTACTGACGTCTTTCCAGTGGGAGGGTTACTTACTCCTTGAGCAAAGAGGCAGGCAGAGTTTCCTGACAGTCAGAAGGTGAAGCATAGGAGTGATCCGTAGCCACTGCCGATGAAGTCACAGGTGAGCAGTGTCCTTTCTCCTACCCAGTTCATCAGACTCCCGCTGTCTAAAGCAGTAGCCCCTGGTCACATGCGCCTAGTGAAATGAAGCAAAAGTGAAAAGAATTAAAATGACAGTTTCCCAGTAACACTAGGTACATTTCAAAGGTTCAGCTGTACCCACATACAAACCAAGTTTGGAAAGAAAATACAGGACACCAGTTAGATTCAAGTTTTAGGTCAAGTACAGTATATTTGAACATATTTATACTTTAAAAAGTTACCTGTTATTTATTCAGAATCCAACTTAACTGGGCATCTGCATTTTATGTGTCAAAACTTAGCCAGTGGCTGCGGTCTTGGAACTGGAGCTGTGGCACATTTCCCTCCTGATGTGCTATGGGCAGTACTGACTGAGAACATCAAGGTCAACTCCTGGTCCATGAGCTTTGTCTTTTACTTCTGCTCATTGTCCAAATGCATATCATTGTCATGTAGGACAGAAACAGCCCAAATGTCCTAACTATTCAAAGCAAGTTCTTGGCCTTTGAAGCAGAAAATACTAATTATTGTAATTCCTTTTTATCCAGCAACCTGAATTTAATATATCTGCTTAGGCTTTTGTTCAACCATTTATTTTCTTTTTCTTTCTTTCTCCCCCCCACCTTTCTTTCTCTCTTGAATATGGGATCAAACTCAGGACCTTGTGCTTGTGCGGCAGTCAGAGGAACCACTGAGCTAAATTCCCGGCCCTATTTTCTTTTCTACCTCCCCTACCTTGCTTAACAACACCTCGTAAATCAGCTTATGGATGATTATAGGGACTACTACCTTCCAGTTTCCATTTTTTTCATATGAATACTAACCACAGCCTCCTGCAACATTTAACTATTTTTACAATTTTATATTGTGTTTGTAGGAAGGCCTTGTTCCCCTTTTCTCAATATGAATAAGGGGAAATGTTTTTTTTCTTTACAGCCCTGGTCTTCTCAATTCAGTTGTACATTGAGTGTACAATTTAAGCTCTCTGTAGCAATATACACTCTGTGCCTTCTGTCTGTTGGAATAGAGCAAGTACCCAAACAGGACCTGCAACATACAAAGCCCTTCATCAATACCTGACCGACTGAGTTTGCTTCTCAATTAAACTGACTAATGTTGAGAGTCCCAAAGGCAGATTTCAAATTTCATTTAGTTTCTCCATGTGCCTTGGGATTGGATCAGCTCACAATGAATAACAACAACAAAATTCTACTTGCATTGTACTTTTTTTTATTGGGATCAAACTCAGGACCTTGAGCTTGCAAGGCAGGCAGCAGAACCACTGAGCTAAATCCCTGGCCCTTATATTGTCCTTTAATCTGAACTTTAATGTATTCATGTCAAGCAACTGCAATCAGTTCCTGGCCTGCTACGGATGATATTTCTGCCATTGGGATCTCAGGACGAATGAAAACTAGTGGTTTTGTTGGCAAGTATTGTTTATACACTTGGCATTTCCTCTGCCTTCATTTTATTTTTCTATCCTCTCCTTGCTGGGCACAGGGAGTTTGAAAGCAATCCCTGTGTTTGCTAGCATCATAACAATGCTTTGTTTCCCATGAGGGGGAACAACTACCCAAAGATCTGAATCTGACAACTTTTACTGGTTTTTCTCTTCCCAAAGCACTACCCTGGTTTTTTATTGAGCTAATGCTCTGGGGAAACAAAGGCTGAATTACTTCACTTCAATAGTATGATTCCAGATTGTCTTCCTTGGGACTCAGACTACACCAGTGATTCTCAATCCTGCCTGTGTGTCAGAATCACGTGGGGAGGTTAAGTGCATCCATTCCCAGGCCTTCACTGTGGAGTTTCAGACTAAGACTTGAGCGAGACCTCAGTGTTGATCTTTCAAGTGTCCCAGGTGACTCTGAGTGCCTCTAGGGTGGAGAACTGCTGGTCTAAATGAGGCCAACCATCCAATTCCAGTGATCGGCTGCAGAGACCAAACTGACTCCATTTTGAAAAAGCGACTCCATTTTGTGATTAGGCCACCACCCAGTTACTGGAAAAGCCTCAGAGTGCCCTTTTGACCTAGTTCTCGGAAAAGCCCGTGACAGTTCTCGTAAAGTATAACCAGGTGTCCTTCTCTGTTAATCTTGCAGGAACTTGTGGTTGGTACAGGAAGGGACATCTGACCCTGGCCAATAAAATGGAAACACATCTGCCTTTGCTGCAGGAACTTGTGGTTGTGGCAGGGAGGGACATCTGGCCCTGGCCAATAGAATAGAAACACATCTGCCTTTGCCCAATGTTAGCCAATCAGGCACTGATCTGTCTAGAAAGCCCCTAGTTCCGCTTCCTTTGCTGATAAAAAGTCTGTCTGAAACCCGGTACGGGGCTCTTGGTAAGGAACTGCTGCATCGGTGAGGTCCGGGGGTCCAGGCTCGAGCTTGTAATAAACTTCTCTTGTGATTGCATTGGACTCTACTCCTTGGTGGTCTTTGGGGATATCGCGATCTGGGCACAACACAGCAAGTTGAAGAATCCAACATCCCAGCCTACTTTCCTGGGTGTGAGGAGACAAGGGGAGGGATCTTTGTTGAGTCACTGGCACTGGAATGTGTGTCCTACTATTGCAGATAGGTAATTTACTTAGGTATCTTATAGGCAATTAGACAGGGCCAGCCCAGGAGGAGCCAACATGGAGGTCAATCAAGACATTCACTGAGGTTCAGAATTATAAAAGGAAACTACTACACCCTTGGGCTTCCCCTGGGGATAAATAGCAGCGACTGATATTCTAAACAGGTATCAATCACCTGGGTGGGGGGGGCAAGGTCTTAGCTCAGCCTTTCCAGGAAATATTCCTGCCCCCCCACGCTTACTGAAAATTGCTTTCTATGTGACTTGCTCCCCCATTTGATTCCCATTTAATCAATATTACTTGGGTAACTGTACTTGTAATCTTCTTGGTTGGTCCTGGTTTTGCCCCACCTCATGCTCACCTTGTAAATTTCCATTGGGTCTTATAGTTTTGTACCACTTTGTACCCACCTCACTACATGGCTGTGCTGTATCAAACATCTTTGAAAAGTGACGTGAGTGGGCAACCCATCTTCTGGTCCCCTTTCTATCTCTTTAGACAGAAGTTTTCTTTCTCTCAATAAATGTTTCCTACTCTTAACCTCCATTTGTTAGATTTCCCTCGCCTCAAGATGGCTGCTACATAAAACAATAGCCCCCTTCCCATAATGCTCTACTCCTGGGGAAGGCTGTCATGTGGAATAGCAGCTGCCATGTTAAATATGGCTTCTCCTACCAAGGGACAGCCTTCTTCCCATCATGCCTCTCTTCATGCCTAAAGAGTAACCTGACACTTGCTACCTCCAAGTAACCAGTGATGTCACAGGCTCCTCCAATCTCTTAATGATATCTCATTCAACTCCACCCCAGCTCAGGTTAACCCCACCCCACTCCTATAAAAGAAGCTCCCTGTTCCTGCACACTGCTTTTTCCTTTGTTAGCAGATCCTTCCTGTAATAAAGGCTTTTTGTAGTCCTGGTCTGGTCCTGGTTTTTCGGCTCTTCTACCTAACACCATTGTTCCTAGAATTCGTTCTTTGATTTTAGAGAACATGAACTCGTGTTTTGGATATCTTGTAGGTTTGGGATTTACATCTCTTCCCTTCATATCATTATAACACAGGGTCCCATAGAATTTTCATTACTATCTTCAAGATTGTGCACTGGGCTGAATAATGTCCTCTACAAGTTCATGTCCACCTAGAACCTGATGTGAATGTGACCTTGGTTGGAAATACAGTCTTTCTAGATGTAATAAAGTTAATATGAGGTCAGTCTGGACTAGGGTCAGCCCTAAATCAGATGACTAGTGTCCTTTTATGGAGAGGAGAGGACTCAGATACATGGAAGACTATGTGAAGACCGACACAAAGATTGGAGTGTTGCATCTACCAGCCAAAGAATGCCTGGAATCCCCATAAACTAGGAGGAGTTAAAGAAGAATCCTGCCCCGGAGCCTTCACAGGAAGCGTGGTCCTACTAACACCTTGATTCCTGACTCCTGACCTCCAGACCCTAGAGAGAATACTGTTTTGCTGTCCTAAGTCACTTAGTTTGTGGTACTTTTTAATGACAGTCCTAGGAAACTAAAACAAGGTTATAGTGTTTGACAATGAGAAAAGTGAGGTAGAATGAAAGTTGCAAAGAAGGTAGATATTGGCTCCACCTATCATTTGAATTTATACCAGGGTTTTGGGAGAGCTTTGCAGGTAGCCAGACCTGTGTAGCCATCTCATTACCTGTTAACCATATGATCTTGGGCATATCTGTTAGTTTCTCTGAGCCATTGTCCTCATCTTCAAAATAGATTACTTCAGCCGGGGTGTGGTGGCACACACCTGTAATCCCAGCACTTAGGAGGCTGAGGCAGGAGGATCACTGTGAGTTTGAGACTAGTCTGGGGTACATAGTAAATTCCAGGGCAGTCTCAATTACATAGTGAGACCCTGTCTCAAAAAACAAACAAACAAATAGAATACTTCGTAAAATTGCAGGGAGAAGTCAATGAGAAACTGCTGGAAAACTACCTTCACTTACTTGCATATGGTTCCCACTAAAAAATGGCACCTGTTATTACTGTTAGAATTCAAAATAGGTGAAGCTGTCTTGGAATGCTGTCAGGAGGAGGAGTCAGAATTTACTTTGATTTCCTGCTAAAATTTCACCACTTAAAGTGGCTCAGTTGTTGTGTGGTCAACTGGAGAAAAGGGTCTTGAGTGCCCCCTAGAGGTGAGAATGGGCAACAGACTGTGGTGAGTAGGTTGGGGAAGGGAAGGGTAGGGGCAAATCCACAAAAGAACACAAACTCGTTCAGTGGGATCAGATGGTGGTGAGCTCGGAGTGAGGTAGAGCAGTGTGAAAGACAGGCAGTAGACAGAGCAAGTGAAATTTGAGCTGGTTAGGGGTATGGCTTGGCTTTGGCAGTCAGGATGGAAAAGACAAAACAATGAAGGGGACACTTGGGATGGCAAAGTGGGCCTGTGGCCAAAAGGAGCAGGAGCACCACAAAAGAGGACCCAGGCTTGGGTTTGTAGCATGAGAAGATGGGAGAAAAAAGGGATTTTGCTCTTAGGAATGAGTCGGAGGGAAGAGCTAATATGATGTTCTAAAGGCCCTTCAACCACAGTCCATGTCTGAATCCTGAAAACTCATGAATGTGTCACCTTGAAGAGTCAAAGAAACTTTGCAGACGTGGGTCAGTGAAAGATCTTGAGATGGGGGACGATCTCAGATGATCGGGGTGGGCCCAGGGTAATCACAGGGTCCTTTGAAGATGGAAGTACAGAGAGAAAAGGCACCACAAAGACAGTAACAGAGCTGAGAGATTCAGAGGGAGCCCTGAAGATGGAAGAAACAAGAGCGTACCCCAAGGAATGCAGGTGGCCCCTTGAGCTGGAAAAGCAAGGAAAAAGAATCTTCTAGAACCTGCAGAAGGAACATAGTTCCGCTTGATGCCTTCATTTGAGCCCAGAGGATCCTTCCATGCATTTGTGACTTCCAGAAATACAGGAGACTAAATTTGCATTTTTAAAGCCATGGGGTTTTTGATAAATTGCTACACAAAAGATTAGGATACTACCTGATTTCCAGGGAGTGTCTGTGTACCAAACTTATGGAAGGGGCGGAAAAAATCAGGGAATCCAGTCTCATTCGACCCTACGAAGAATTTCCTTCCCACTAACACTTGTCAGCTAGATAATAAAGCTATCTAAAACTGAGGATTGGTAAAGACTTTGAGGAGGATCTGACAACAAATAGAGCAGACTATAAATCATTTACTTAGGTCGTATTACTCATTTGTTTTTGGTACTGGGGATTGAACTCAGAACCTTGCACTTGCAAAGCAGGCGCTGTGCCTCTGAGTGAAATCCCCAGGCCCCATTTGTTTTTGAGATAGAGTCTCACTAAGTAGTTTAGGTTGACCTTGAACTCACTATGTACCCCAGGCGGGCCTTGAACTCACAGCGATCCTCCTGCCCTAGCCTCCCAAGAGCGTGCGCCACCATGCCTAGTTTAGCCTGTATTCTTGAGCCATGCTCCCCCCACCCCTGTGCCCATGACTTGGCTGTGACTACACATAGTTTTGCTAAATCTCTGTCAACACATGCAAAACAGCTACAAGCACAACATAGTATGACATTTAGCCTTGTATTTCTTGACATGGACTATTAGTAAAGGAGAAATTTAAAAACAAGCGAGCAAAGAGATTTGTTTTTGTGTTCTTTCTTTGGTGCTTTACCAGAGGGAAGCTGCTCCTTGTAAACAATATGCTTAGGTAGCTCAAATCCATGTTTAAAATGATAGGAAGTAGACTGAGGAGGTAGCTCAGTAGTAAAGTACCTTTTAGTTCCCTCTAAAAGAACAGCATTTGAGACAAATTCAGAAGCCAGTGTGACTGTGCGACAGTGGGATTTCTTACACACAGACACACATAGACATGCACATGTGCGGACAGTCTGCTCTCCACGGGCACCGGTTCCATAGATATTAGCTCAACCAATAGCCATTCGGGACAATATTTGCATTTGGGACCTGTCCAGGGCACTGGGTTCAACCCTCAGCTCCAACAAACCAACCAAACAGAAAACTCAGCGACCACAAACAAAACCAAAAAAAGCCAGGAAGGTAATCTCAACTCAAGACTTTCAGTGGTCTAAGAACGGAAATGATAGTGCCCCCTTCTTTGGAAACCCACACTGAATTTTTCAATCACCCCTTGGATAAGAAGAGCCTTTCATTACTGATAAAAGCAGGTTTGAAGGGTACAGACTGCGCGGGTTACCAAGCCAACTTTCTAAGGCTCTCACCTACCCACCCATCGCTTGGCCAGACAATAACAAGCTTCTCCTAACAGCAGAACTTGTTCTTCTAAACTTCCCCGTATTCAGGAAGGAAGAGAGTGGGCTATTTCAGGCTCCTCCAGAGGGAGAAAAGAGAAGAGGCTGGGCAGAGCACGCCTACTTCATTCTTGCTAAGGGACCAGCGAGGGAAATTGCTCCTCCTCTGGGGAGTTGGGAAGAGATGCAGAGGACTCAGGAAAGAGAAGTTCCTCCAAAGGACACCTGACAGTGTGGAATAAGTGCGTGCATTTGTTTTTCTCAAATTTGTATATTTTTTGCAAATATAAACTTTCCCAGCTAGCTATAGAGCTGCACGAAAGTGTTAAGCGGGATAAAAGAATGCTTGTTTGTAAGCTGCTTTCTCGGTCTAGTATTTTTATGCTGTGTATATGTGTTGCTGGACAGCTGGCCTTTGGCATCCATGGAGGGAGGTTTGGTTCCGGGACTTCCAGATACCAAAATCTGCAGTACTAAGCTCAAATCTCTGATGAAAAGTGGCATAGTATTTTCATATAACCTACACACATTCTCCCTATAATTTATTTATTTTTTTTGTTTGTTTGTTTTTGTTTGGTACTGGAGATTGAACTCAGGTCCTTGCATTTGCCAGGCAGGCAGCGGAACCTCTGAGCTAAATCCCTGGCCCTTATTTTGGGTTTTTTGAGGCAAGGTCTTCCTTCGCAGTTCAGGTTGGCCCTGAACTCGCTATGTAGCCCAGGCTGACCTTGAACTCACAGTGATCCTCCTGCCTCAACTTCCTGAGTGCTGGGATTACAGGCATGTACCACCACACCTGGCTCTCTCCCTATACTTTAAATCATGTCTGTATTAGTTATAAGAACTATAT
>NW_022900946.1:12158460-12158965 GCF_012274545.1 Fukomys damarensis | reverse complement strand
TATTGGGTACTGGGTATTGAACTTGGGTCCTTGCAGGCGGCAGCACCACTGAGCTAAATCTCCAGCCCTAAGAACTAATATTGTATAAATGCTATGCAAATAGTTGTCACGTTGTATAGATTAGGGAATAATGAAAAAAAATGTTGCATCTGTTCAGTATAGACGCCCGAATGCAAATATTTTCCAGTTGGTTTACTCCCTGTCTGTGGAGCCTGTGCACATGGAGAACAGGCTGTATGCACATGTGCATGTCTATGTGTGTCTCTGAGTGTAAGACGTCCCACTGTTACACAGTTTCGCTTGCTTCTGTGCTTGTCTCAAATGCTGTTCTTTTAAGTAGAGCTATATGGCACTACAGTGTTCGTAGGTCAAAAGTGATTAAATATCTCTTTTATTTGGCTGACAAGAAGGTACTATGTATAAGTACAACTGCAATAAACAGCGTAGTCCTATTGGTGCCCTTGTCTGATGATTTTTTTTTTTTTTTTTTTTTTTTTTTTTTTTT
>NW_022900946.1:12137383-12158386 GCF_012274545.1 Fukomys damarensis | reverse complement strand
TTTTTTTTTTTTTTGCTACCGGGGATACAACGCTGGACCTTGCACTTGTGAGGCAGGTGGCAGAACCACTGAGCTAAATCCCTGGCCCTGTCTGATGTTGTTTTTAGGATTAGTTCCTAGAAATGAGATCACTGGGTTAAAGAGCAGATGCCATAGAACGTTGATTGTTTTGCCAGAGTGCCCTCTCTTCCCACCCATCCCTATGGGTGTATCTAAACTACTCTCACTTTCCCTCACATTTACCAAACTACTCTGTAAACCACGGGTAAGCCAGTTTACTCCTACAAGTACAAATACACTCCTCTGTTTGACTTTTGTAGAACTTTGAGTTCTAGCTGCCTCCCTGTGGGATCTCCCTTCCTCTGACATACGGATACACAGATACAGAGCTGCCTCATTCAGTCCCATCACACAAGAACCAAGGGGTGGAAAGCTGACCTGTGCTTCTTCTGGCATACACAGCTAATAGCCTAGATGTGAGATTTCTAAAACAATTGGCTTCTTTGTTTTAAACTCCCGCAAATGACATGAATCACCTCCTGGAATTCATATAACATTATGAATACAGACACTACCAATAAAATAGAAGTAAATTTTCAAGTAGGCTAAACAAGTAGCAGTTTACCAGGTAGCAGCTACAATGTTTTCCCCAGTACTGAGGATCAAACTCAGGACCTTGCTCTTGCGAGGCAGGTGGAGATGCCACTGAGCTAAATCCCCATCCCCAGAGCCAGCCTAAGACATAGGTACTGGCATTCCCATTTTACAGTTGAGGAACTCAGACTCAGAGATGAATGATTACAAGATGACATAGCTATTGTATTCATCATGTGTGGCTACTTAACACATTACCACAGATTTTAGCAGCTCAAAACATTACATATGCATAATTTTACAGTTTCCATGGGTCAGGAGTCAGGGCATGGCCTAAGCATTCTGCTCTTGGGCTCTCAAAAGGCTGTAAACAAGGTGTCAGCCAGGCTGGGGTCTCATCTGAGCTTCCCAGCTCACCCACGCGTTGTTGGAAACATTCGGTTCCTCAAGTATTGTTGGTCTGAGGACCTCAGCTCCCTGCTGGATGTTGGCTGGAAGCCACCACAGTTCCTCCTCAGATGCTTTCCCAACATGGCAGCTCAGATACGGCTTCCCCAGAGTCAAAGTGCCAGCACTCTTGGGTAAGTTAATGTCACAGAAGGACATCTTATTACTTCGACCATATTCTCTCTGGTAGAAGCAAGTCACCAGTCCAGCCTACACTGTGGGGAGAGGACCAGTAAGGTACCAAGGGCAGGAGATGAGGATTAGTGGGGCTGCGTGAAGTCTACCTGCCACAGCAATTAAACAGCAGAACTTGGATTTGAAGCCAGTCTCATCAAATTTGGAAGCTTCCTACAGTTAACCATTATGTTCTATTGCCTTCCAGACCAATTAATCTGATTAATCCAGTTATTCTAATATAGACTCTAGTGTTTTTCTAAACATATTATCCATTAAAATTAAATCTTCCAAGATGGAAACTGAAAGATTCATCAAAGGTAGGCAAATTTGTAGTTCTATGGATTTTATTTGGAGGTGACTTCAGAAAGTGAGCCAAGCCAGGCATGGTGGTGCACGCCTGTAATCCCAGCACTCGGGAGGCTGAGGCAGGAGGATCCCTGTGAGTTTGAGACCAGCCTGGGCTACGTAGTGAGTTCCAGGTCAGTCTCAACGACATAGTGAGATCCTGTCTCAACACTCCCCCCCGCAAAAAAAACAAAAACAGAAAGTGAGCCAAGTGACCAATAAGACTTCCACTGCTAAATCCTGACCCCTGCCTATTAGATCTTGACTTCCCAGAGTATTTTTGGAACATCCAACAATTTGCATAAGGATAAATTCAAATTGGGCAGATGATTACATTCAAAGCAGAGAAGCAACGCTGCCTTAGGAGAAGGAATTTATATCATTTGTCCAATCTTTTTTTTCTCTTTTTGTATTTTGACTCTGTAACTAAATTCAGAATTGAAATGACTAGCCTTAACAAATATCTTTAGACTCAGTCATACATCTGTGTGTAATTTGGTTTTTGGGAGAGCAGGAGGACTGGTTCATGGGGCATCTTTGTGGGCAGAGATATATCTTCATTTATTGAAATGTTCCTAGCAACAGAAGTTGTTTTCTTTTTCGCCCCCAAATCCTCAAAGTAGAAACAGGCAAAAATGATGACAAGGAATCTAGAAAATTGTAGATGTATTTTAGTTTCTTTAGAGTGCAATTTGTGTTGTAAGTATATTTCATTGCATTTGCTACCATGAAGTCAGATCTCTTTTTTTTTAAATTAATGACAAACATGAATTATTGTGGAGTTTTTTTCCCCCAGAAGTTAACACATGTAACAGCAGGTAAATGCTATCATGTCACACTGCTTAGGGATAGCTTTGGCATTTCAATCGCATTTTCTTTGCATGCTTTTTCTTTGGCTGTTTTGATGTTATTCAACTCTGCATGCGTTCAGAAGCTAGCCAGCTCAATTCCTCGTGGGAAGTAACAACGATAACACTAATTTAATGTCTTAGTCAATCACTTACTGGGCTCATTCTATCCTATACATTTTTCCATGCAGTGTTTCATTGTCTTCATAATCACCCTAAGAGACGAGTCAGTTTTACAATGTGGAAGATGAAAGGTGAGACTCAGAGAACACAAGTGACCTGCTCAAGGACACACAGCCAGTGATGAGTAGATCAGGATTTGAGACCCTGAGCTTTGGATTTGGCTTGCCTCCCTCCCCTGGGCCTGGATGTATGTACTGAGTGACCAGTGAGCTCAGATGTATTGGGCCTTATCTTTAAATTTATAAGCAACTTGTGTTTTCTCACTTCCCCCCAACCTTCCTTGGAAGAGTTCAGTGCAGTAAGACCTCAGGCCGGGTGAGTCTTTGTGTTGGCAAAGAATGTGAACAGCAGAATCAGGTTTGTATTCCAATGCAGACTTAGCACATCTGGATCATCATTCTCATGTTGATTCTCAGTGCAGTACTCACCATGCTCACCAGAGTCCTGTTTCTGTCCCTCATTAGCTCTATAACGAGGATCAGGATACTTATCTATCAGACTCAGTTTTTTACCCGGAAAGTGGGTCTCATATTCCCCTTGTCATGAGGAATTTATTAAAAGATTGTGTAGAAGTGGTTGACATATATCATCCAGAAGACATTTGGCAATGTCTGGAGGCATTTTGGCTGTCGTGACTGCGAGGGGGTGTGTGGTTGCCATGAGCATCTCACGGTTAGAGGTCAAGGATGCTGCTAAAACTCACAGTGTGCGTGGGGCAGCCCTCAGAACTAAGAATGAGCTGGCTCCAAAGGACAAGAGTTCCGACATTGAGAAATCCTGGTGAATGGGCGCTTCACAGTGATCTAGTGGCCAAGAAAGGCTAGTAATTATTATTTTTTGTGTTTTGGAGCTTCTGTTTTTTTCCGTTATTTCTAAGGGTCCTCCCAGATTTGTAATGTTCTGATTCAGCATAATGTAAAACATGGCTAGAACTCCACGTACAAGACTCCAAATATCTCAGTATTTTCACTAAGATTTGTTGATAACAATCATCTATTTTGGTAAAGTAGAAAAAAAATTTAATTCAAAGTTTTGGAAGAGTCTTACTTTAGAGTGGTACTTGGAGGTAGCTAGTTTTCCCCATGTTAAATTAAAAGAACAACTCTAGAGAGAAACTATTTGTGTCATAATCCCATCCCTGTTTCTAAGGGGTTTTATGAAAGTCTAGATTTTCTGAGACAGGCAATGTCCAATTTTCAGTGATTTTTTTTTTCCTGAGAAGGGTTATGAATGCTTAGTGTGCTTAGGTTTGTTTTTTTTTTTTTTTTGGTACCGGGGATTGAACTTGGGTCCTTGCAAGCCACCGAACTGCTGAACTAAATCCCCGGCATTGTGTGCTTAGGTTTGTTTTTTTTTTTTTTTTGGTACCGGGGATTGAACTTGGGTCCTTGCAAGCCACCGAACTGCTGAACTAAATCCCCGGCATTGTGTGCTTAGGTTTGAAGAGACAAAGTTGATGTATTAGGCCATGTTTTGCCTGGAGCTCAGCCATTTCTTTTTCTTTTCTTTTCTTTTCTTTTTTTTTTGTGGTACCTGGAATCAAACTCGGGTCTTTGTGCTTGCGAGGCAGGTGGTAGAACCATTGAGCCATATCTCCAGCCCTCAGCCATTTCTTTAGTTTACATATTTTCTCCATTTTATAATAGCAACACTTAATCATTGTGGAAAACTTGCAGAGTCTGAGAAATATTGAGAAGAATGAGGAAGAGATAAAGAAAACAGGCCTAAAAAAAAAAAAGCAAAGCAGGCGTGGTGGCGCACGCCTGTAATCCCAGCACTCAGGAGGCTGAGGCAGGAGGATCACTGTGAGTTTGAGACCAGCCTGGGCTACATAGTGAGTTCCAGGTCAGTCTCATCTACATAGTGAGACCCTGTTTCAACTCCCCCCGAAAAAGAAAACAGGCATAGTGTTAGCACCCAAATATGCCCAAATAAAGGACTCTTAATATTTTGGCACATTTTTTACTAGTCTTTCTCTAAGCATTTCTGCAGACAGTTGGAATGATACTATATAAAAAAGTTCTTAGAAAAAACCTCCTAGTTTATCTTTCTCACTTAACACCATAGTATAAGAATTTCTCCATGTTGTAAAAACACTTAAAACATTTTTATTTTCTTCCTTCCTTTCTTTTTTTCTTTTTTCTTTTGGTGCTGGGGATCAAACTCAGCACCTTGTGCTTGCAAGGCAGATGACAGAACCACTGCACTAAATCCCCAGCCCCTCAGGACATTTTTAGAATGCAGATTATTTCATATTAATGTGTACTTCTAAAACATGTAAACCCCTACTACAATAATTCAGTATTGAATAATAAATTGTAAAATGTCAACAAACAGAAAAATATAAGAAACATAAAATATATTTTTATACAAAATAAAAATTAAGCCTTCATACCAAAGATATTTTTTTCCAGTTTTAACTGTTCTTAACAATTCCATGTGCATTTTCAAGATAGTGTTTTTGGTAGTCATTAGTGTTAAGTATCTCCAAATCTCCATCTTCCAAGTGCAGAGTGTGATGGTACTTGCTACTTAGTTTATGTTTGGGTTAGAACGTATGCAAGGCTATCGATAAATGCCAGTGTGATTCTCTTTTGCAGGTTCTCTTTAGGGGTCAAGCTGGGCTCTCTGGTTGCTTTGCACATGAAGAGGAAGGGGAGCACGTTCCTCAAGGCCATATGAAGGAGCAGGAAAGCCCAGCCAGGCACGGGCAATTCATCAGGGTGAGCAGACTGGCTTTCTGCGTCTTTTCTCCTTCCATTTTTTTTTTTTTTTTTTTTTTTTTTTTTTTTTTGTGTGTGTGTGTGTGCTGGGAATCAAACTTGGGATCTTATGCTTGTAAAGCAGGCAGCAGAACCACTGTGCTAAATTCCCAGCCCTTCTCTTTTCGTTTTAGTAGTTAGCATTTTTTCTTCCATTTTCTTTCCTAGACATTTGTTTTGTTTTTTTGGTACCGGGGATTGAACTCAGGTCCTTGTGCTTGTGAGGCAGATGCCAGAACCACTGAGCTAAATCTCCAGCCCTATTTCTTTGTTTTCAAATGAGGTTGTTATAACAGACTTTCTCATGTGTGACCACGTTCCCGAGCTGGCTTTGAACCTTGCGGACTTTCCAGTACCTTCTCAGCCCTTCTCTCCCAGAGAATGGCTGCATCTTCAGTCCCTTTGCCCCCGGCTTCTTGTGGCACACCCCCACCTCCTTGTGTGTGTTCCACCTTCCCCCTCCACCCCGGCTTCCCACGATGACGTGGGGGCAGATGGTGACCCACAGGCACCTGCCACCTGTGCACTGCGCCCCTCGCCCAGCAGCTCACGGTGCAGCCCACGTGCAGCCCATCTCCCTCGTTCTCTGTCATCTCCGATTGCCCCAGGCGGTGGGCAGAGGCTTCCCCTCTAAAGTGTCTGTTTTTTCTCTCTGCAGAGAAAAATAAGAAAAAGATTCAAGGAGCAACATCTTGCCAGATTTTCTAACCGACCTCAGGGCCCCTCTGAAATGCTGTCCCATCCTGCTGGAGGGTTTGCTGGGGGGCCCAAAGCGGCCTGTAGTGAGTGGTGGTCCTGTGAAACTGTGAATTTTTTAATGGCTACTCTATTTCCAGCCCCTAGAGTTGTTGGTAATACGATATTCAGGATCTCTACTATGCATAATAAATGGAAACAGGGAAATTTTATTGTCTCTCTTTAGACAGTGTTCGAACAGGCAGACCCTCAATTTAGATCGATGAGTAGAGAGCATGTCTCCTATTTGGAACATTGTTTCATTCACTCTGTAAAAACTATTGCACGTCTACTTTATGCCAGGCACTGCTTTGGGAACCTCCGTGGAACCTCGGGTAACATCCGTTCTGGCGTGAGACCTCAGACAAACATACAAAAAATAGGATATTAATACTTATGGGAAGAGCCCCGAACAGAACAGGACATCAGAGAAGGCAGGCAGCATTAGTAAACTGCATGGTTGGAGAAGCCCTCACCGAGAAGGTAAAACTTCAGCAAAACATTGAAAGAGGTGAGTGATAGCTTAGCAGTCGTTTGAGGGAGGAACGTCCCGGTAGAGAGAAAAGCTCTCAGGAGGCAAGGAGGAATATGTGTGCTGGGCTGGGCCAGGGACACCCAAGAGATCACATGTGGGAGCCGATGGACAAGAAGAGGAACAGTGGAGGGGTGAGAGCACACTGTCCTGGAAAGTCTGTCTGTGTCATTGCACAAGCTTTGACTTGACCTTGAGGGAAATGGGGAGCCACTGCAGGGTTTTGAGCAGAGGTGATGTGATTTGTCTTACATTTTGAAATGCTTGCTCTGTCTGCTGTGTTGAAAATTGACTAGAAAGAGGAAAAGAGAAAAGCCAGGAGCCTTGCGAAGAGGCGATCACAGAAATCCAGGCGAGAGTTGATGATGTTTCAAACCGGGACATTAAAAGTGGGGAGAGCGAGAAGTGGTTGGATTCTGAATCTATTTTGAAAATTCAAGTAAAGTCAGCGTGATTTTCTGATAGCTTATATCCAGCCAAGAAAATGAGGATGGCTCCGAGAGTCCGGTGCTACGGGAAGGATGTGAGATGGAAACAACGGTGTTGCAGTTTTCCGGGGGGATGAGCAGGCTCAGGGGGAGCGTGTGGCATCTGAGAAGCCTGTTGGACGTCCAGGGCAGAGGTTACAGGAAGCGGGGCAGATGCATCTGGAATCCAGCTGAGACGCCTGGGTTTGATATCCATAAAGGGTTCAGCTTCTGCTTGTTTTACATTTTAGGAGTCAAATTTCCTATTACTCAAAGCCTTGTAATCACTTTTAAAAATCTGTCAGGATTTCCAGTTCTCTACAGTTGATAATAATGACATTCAGAAGGGTGAAGCTATGATCTGTAAGGTCCTTGAGTCGCTTCTGGTTCATCTGCTTGGCTGAGGACCTTTGGTTTTAGTTTACATTCGGCTGCTGGTGATCTCTTCACAGCAGGTGTAATCCAAATGAATATTTATGTATTTATCATTATATTTTTATTTTATACATAGTAATCATACATATGCATGGGTTGTTGTGTGGCAGTTCAGTACCTATATCAATGTGTGTTATAAGGGTCATTGCCTTTGTTACGTTTTGTTGGAAATGCTCAGAATTCACAAAGGGTAACTAATTCACCAGTCTCTTCTCCAATTCTGTCTATATAGAAAAAGGAGGGCTGGGGATTTAGCTCAGTGGTTCGCTGCCTCATGAGTGCAAGGTCCCGAGTTCGATCCCTGGTACCAAAAAAAAAAAAGTAGAAAAAGGAACATGTTTCAAACCAAACAGACCTAAGCTAGAATCTTGGTGCTAAACTTTTTCACTGTAAAGAGTAATTTAAAATTTCCTAGTCTCATAAGCTTCATTGCTGCACCTGTCTTAGAGGGATATCAGGTAAAATTCTTTACTTGATCCTTTATAATCATTATTACTTCTATTCATGTATTGTGTGTAAAGGCAGATGCCTGCTACACCTATTTATTTTACCTGCTCCCCCTTATCCACTGACAGAAAGCTGTGCACATAGTAGGTGCTCCATAGACACTTACAGAGCCATCACTTAGACTATCACCCGAGTGGGGAACTCATTTCTCTGCCCCCTCTTCTGCTTAAAATTTATTTGTCTGTTTCTACAGCCTGCATCACTGGATGGCATGACATGTTTATCTGTTTTTGTTTCACCTCTCCCATGCAACGGAAGCTCCATGAACATAAAAACCAACATACATTCAGTACTTTTATATTTAGGGCTCCATGCAGTTTCTGAATATTGTGGGGTCTCAACAACTAGTTTTGACCAAATGAGGAGGTGAATAATTGTTTTGTTTTGGTACCAGGGATTGAACTTGGGACCTTGTGCTTGTAAAGCAGGCGGTGGAACCGATGAGCTAAATCCCCAGCCCTGGGAGGTGAATAATTGATGTATGTAAATAAGCCAAATCTATTTACATACAGAGGGACACCTTAGAGACCATAGGCAAATTGTCGGACAAGTCTGCCATCCCAAAGGTGAGGGGCCTGATATTATTTCCGGCAGTAAGGTTTTACATATTAATTGATCTGTTGGGCTCAGCGTGGCCTTCAACCATTTATTGAAAGGTCCTATAACATATTCTTTGAATTACTCTAAAGTAAGAGACATGAAGGCTAAAATGATGAGTTTAAACTTGTTTCAGCTGGGCTCTTGTCAGGCTTTTGCACTGACAGTGTTTCAGTGGTTGCATATGGTCCTGGGGTGGGGGTTCCGGTTTCCTGAGTGCTTTCTCCCTTTCCCTCCCAGCTCATTGGAGAAAACTGCAGACCTACCGTTGGGTGACATCACCTCCTTTCAGATCAGCAGCTTCCTGCCAGGCCATCAGAAGCAAGCAACTGCGGAGTCCTGGCCCTGGGGTGCAATTGCCCCTGCAGCAGCAATATTTAATAACGCAAGGAATACATAGCCTGGCTGGGTGACTCACTTGTGAGTGACCAGCCAAACTGAATCTTCTTCACCAAAAAGCCTTGAAGCACAGGAATAAAAACACCTTCCTTTCACTTCTAGTTTTAACGGGCAGGCCATTCATTTTTCAGGGACGCGGCTTGCTTTCTCTTCCCGTTGGGTGTCCTAAAACACCGCCATGTGTTTGAGTCAAATCTGAGTTAGCTGTGAAATGGTTCTTGACCCAGGGTTCTGCAAACTTCAGGTCTTTGCACATCACCTTCTCTAGCTTCTTTGCCCTCTCTGAATTAATTTTTAGCTGCATTATGTTTTCTTTGCTGTGACCTGTGTTTTGTTTCTCAAATACCTCCGCTTAAAAGAGACTGTCCCACTGCTCATGGTGGTGGAAACTGGTATTTGCTGTCACAGAGGGACATGGGTAAAATTAGAGGGGGAAACAAAATAATGTTAGAGCACATCAGCATAAGCTCCTGCTATCTGCTAAGAGGCCTTAAGGCTGGGACTTGAGATCATTTTCAGAAAGAGGAAGAGTGGAAAATGGTAGGTGGCGGAGAGATAGTAAAGGCCAATATAGCTTTCTTTTGGAAGTAAGGAGGTAAATTGAAAAGAGAATTTGGATAAGGGAGCTCCTTTGTGGCGATCTGTTGTGTATCAGAATTGTGTTGGCGGTTACCTGGTGCTGTGCACAGGGTAAAACTGACTGAGTTAGAGACATAGTGGGGTGGGGGAGGCTGGCTGATGGAATTTGAACAAGATTTGTAGTTAAGTTAAAAGTATTATAACAAGGTCAGTTTCCTGCTTCCGACAAGGCACTGCAGTTGTATAAGACGTCACCACTGAGCTGGGTGAAGGATACATGAGACTTGCTGTGTAATTTTCTGCAGCAACTTCCTACGATGGTTTTGAGGGTCACAAAGGAGAGGAACACCGTCCCCTTTCTGCGGCCTGCAGCGGCACACTGCCTAAAATCAACACGTGCACAGTTCTCTTTGCACAAAAGCTGGCTTATTATTCTGCAGAGATAAACACTTAAGAAGATTTATGTACCAGGCTGTGGACCTCTAAAGGATAGCAAATAGCATTCTAAGAGTTAAAATAGAGCATTGTGGTCAGGAGTCTGTTCAGCACTAGAAGTGAATCTCACATTTATTTGACTAACAGACCTTAGGCAACAGACTTAACCTCTTAGAGCCTGTGTTTTTTGGGTGAAAAGTGAAGGTAAAAAGAGTGTGATGCTCTTTTCATACAGCTTATAAAGGGATTGTATGAAGTTCTTCAGGTAAAGAACAGCATACTGCAAGCGCTCAACAACTATTTATTTCTCTTATCTTCCTTATCACCTCTTTCTTATGTTCTTATTTTTCTCCTTATCATCATCCCATTGAGTTGGACTGTCCCCCAAAATAAGACACTCAAGTTCTAACCCCTGGAACTGTGGATATGACTTTGTTGGGAAACAGGAGCTTTGCAGAGGCAATCAAATCAAATGAGAGATGGGGGTGGTTGTATCACCTGCCTTGCGAATGCAAGGTCCCAAGTTCGATCCCTCGTACCAAAAATAAATAAAAGTAAAAAAAGATGAGGACCAGGGATTAGCTCAGGGGCACCAAGTCTGCCTCGCAAGCACAAGGTCCTGAGTTCAATCCCTTGTAACAACAAACAACAACAACCAAGTAATCAAGATGAGGTCACACTAGATTAGAGTACGACTGGCTGGTGTCTTTATGAGAGAAAGGAGAAGATGATTTGGAGATGAGGACAAGGGGAAGGCACACAGGGAAGATCAGCTGGGATTATGAAAGACAATTAGCCAGCCCCTCCCACCATGTGAGGACACAGCAAGAAGGAAACACCTAAGAACCAGACTTCATGAGACTCTGAGTCTGCCGGTGCCTTGACCTGGGACTCTCCAGTGTCCAGAAGTTTATGAAATTTTGTTACAGTTGCCCAAGTAGACGAAGGCACACAGAGAGTAACTTACTCTCTGGCAGAGAATAAAAGACTTACTCTAAGGTAGAGAATAAAAGTGATGTCACACCTGGAATTAGTACTCAGTTCTCTCTACTACACCACCTTAAAAAAAAATCATCTTAAAAACAATGAGTCATGGGATTTGAACTGTCAGGTTCTCAGAGCCCATTGAATCCAAACTCTCTCTGAAGAAACTAAGGTCCAAGACAAGTAATTCTCTAAAGCCACAAAGCAAACGATTTTGCCTACACTCAAATTACCCAGCAATCAATGTAAGATAATGGGTTATGCTGCCCCTAGTGGTAGAGATCTGCAATACACACCACCAGGGCACAGGTAAACATACTGATTTTTTTTTTTTTTTTAAATTGAAGATGGTTTATTTTACAGCATGGATATTCTCAAGGTGGACGTCTTAAAAATAGTAACCCACCCACTGCACAGCTTCTCAAAGGGAGAGTGAGGTTAATTTCTTAATATGTTAGATTTAAGTTTATGATTACTGTAACTTTGCTGTGGAACATTAATCACTGATAGCAAAATATTTCATATATGTATTTTGCTGGGTTAATGCAATATTGTTGCATATTCCGAAGTAATAATTTTCTACTGAATTGTAATACACAGCAAAATATACTTAAATGAACCAAAAGTAATATTTCTCCCAACAAAAACTATTTTAAAATCACTTTCAGGGCGTGTACAATGAAGCATATTTAGAGTTCCCCCCAAAGATGTAATTATAGATCTGAGATACTTCTCATATACCCACATAGCTTATGTGCCAGCAAAGATATTCGTAACCCAGAAAAACTGTTTTAAAAATGTCTCAATGGGAATCTTTTGGTTTTTTTTGTTTTCCTCTTGAATCATCTTGCCCTCAGCTTCTTAGTGAATGCTTTATATAAAATTCAGCAAAGTGGATCAGAAAACAGGTACTTAAACCCAGATCCAGAGGCACAGTTAAGCCAGACATACCTACAAGTGATCTCCTTTTGGGGGAATACTGGAATAGAACAGATTTAAGGGATTACTTTTCTGGAAAATCAGAAAGTACTCATTACCTCTGGTCCTTCCAGTGGAAATGAGTTTATCAAGACCATGAGGTCAGATATTCGGCAAATGGCTTCAGAGACAAGCACCTCTAACTCACGTCAAATCCTACTCTCAGAAATAGCAGGAAGATGTTTTGGGCCAAAGGGAATGTAAGAAGCATTTCATGTTGATGCTGTCACGTTTGTCTTTCCTCAAAGAAGAGGAAGGCTGGGGAAACCAAAATTTCAATGCCAGGCAAGTACTTTAAATACTTCATTTAAAAAAAATCCCAACATCACATTTGAGAAAGAAGCCAACTTTCGAAGCTCGGAGAGGCTCCTTTCTCCATGGTTTCAAACTGGCATTCACAGAGTACTCGCTCTGTGCCAAGATGTGCATGATCTCTGGATATTATTTCATTTAATCTTCAAGGCCTGGGTGGCATCATTTGTATTTCACAGTTGAGGAAAGTGAGGCTAGAAAAATGCTGATACTTGTACAGGCTTGGGGTGCAAGAGAGAAACGCTCCTGAGACAAATAGAAAAATCAAGAGACAGCTGTTGGAAACATGGAGGCCCAATTGCATTGAGAATTGGTGGTCAAGGGCAAGGCACAAATAACTGGATGCCATTTACAAAATTTTAAAATTGAGCCACTGGGAGAATCATGTGACCCTCCACAAGCATTTCCTGTTCACCCATTAGGGAGGTAGTAGGCTCAGGGGTGGTGTAGCTGGTTGCAAAGGAGGTTGTAGACTCCTCCCACCTCGCTAGTCACACCTCTTTGTGATGTGGCTCCCTCTCTCCATAGTACATGCTCAAGGTCATCAGCCCAAGCAATGGAAACAGAGTTTGAATACAGAAATAGAATAGAATGCATTCTACACGGCTCTGAAGCCCAGATGCTTGCCTACCACACAGTCCTGTCCTTACTCTTTTACCCTTTTTTTTTTTTTTGTTTTTTTGAGACAGGGTCTCACTGTGTAGTTGAGACTGATCTGGAACTCACTATGTAGCCCAGGCTGGTTTCAAACTCACAGGGATCCCCCTGCCTCAGCCTCTTTCACTTGTTTTTCCTTCTTCTTCAGAGAAATGCCAGGAAAACAGGGAAGTCTTATGAAAACTCGCTGGTATGGTGGCACACACCTGCAACCCCAGCACCGTGGGAGTCTGAAGCAGGAGGACTGAAAATTCAAACCCAGTCCAGGCAATCTAGAGATGTAGCAAGACCTTGTCTTAGAAAAGGGGGGGAAAAAAAAAGCTGAGAACTGGGGATTTAACTCAGTGTGAAGGTCCTGGATTTAATTCCCAGTGCCACAAAGCAAAAACAATAGTCCTTCATCTAAATTTTTATTACCAGTAGTGGCTTCTGACCACTGTAACTGGCTAAGGTCTTTTTATGTTCATCCTTGGAAATGAAAATCAATTGAAAAATGGTTCTCTACATGACTTAGTAAATGTAACCTGGACTCTTAATTTCAAGGGACAGGAATCCAAGCCCAACTAGCTTTAACAGAAGGTTACATGTATTAGAGGGATTCTTGAGAGTTGGGAAAAGGAGAAAAAACTTTGAGTCCAAGTGGGCAAATGGTAAGAGCAGAGGCTGCTGCTGTGTTCCCATTGGAAGGGGTCAAGAAGCACCATCTTCCAGAACATCGGGGCCTCCCCAGCAGCCCGGGACGGTGTTGGCGTTCATGTACTAATTTCCTACTGCTGCAGGGACAAGTGCCATAATCATAGTGACCTAAAACCACACAAATATACTGTTTTATGGTTTTGGGGGTCCTGAGTCTGAGACAGTTCTCCCTGGGCTAAAACCCAGGCGTCAGGGTGGGGTGGAGGGAGAGTTCTGGGAGGAGGCTCTGTGAGACAGTCTATTTCCTTGCCTTTTCCCACTTTGGAGACCCCTGCATTCCTCGGCTTTTGGACGCCCCCTTGCATCTTTCACGCCAAACCAGCAGCGCTGTGTCACTGTTAATCTCTCCTTTCTCACATCTTCCTCTAATGCTCTTTTGACTTCCTTTCTTCATTCTCCTTTATCCTACTCCTCCATCCCCATACTGTATTTTAAAGTCAAATGATTTGCAGTCTTTATGTCACCCATACGCTTAATCTCCCCTTGCCCCGTCTCATACATAACATTCTGTAATGAGGTTTGGACATTTTGGGGTGCGATATCCTGCCTCTCCTAGAGGGACACACTTGTATTCACTAATTAGCAGTTCTGACCACACTGGGTGAGGGTTAAATTTCCAAAACGAAATTGAAGGTTAGGAGTAGGTGTTAGTAATTCACAAAAGGAAGGACTTCTGGAGAGATACAACCGTAGACAGCTGTCTGCTGCAGATTGTTACTGAAGTCAGATCTTTCATTGATGACTGTGCCAATTAATCTTGATTGGCAATTTTCTTGATTTACTTGATCGTAAAGCACATCTCTGGGTGGGTCATGGGGACAGGACCTCAGGGACTATATCTGGTCTCTAGGTCCTTCATTTCTGGTACTCTTCTCCTATTCTCTGCTTCCTGGATGCCATGCCCTTCGGCCTTGATGGTTCTGCCTTGGAGCGAGCTGACCATGGACTGAAACTTCTGAAACCGTGAGCTGAAATAAATCCTTCCTCCTTCAAGTTGTGTATGTCAGGTATTTCACTCTAGCAACGAAAAGCTGACTAACCATGAGTCACGTTCTTTTGGTGTCCAGAGAAAAGCTTATAGTTACCATCAACTGGACACAGTACTAAACGGGTTTAAATATGTGAAGGCAGATGTGTGCTGGTGTTTTAAATACCCTGAATTTTTCAAAAATCCCTGCCTGCATTATTCTTTTGTTGCTTTTCATTTCTTATAAAAGGGGGCAATTCATAAAAATTGTTATATGGGGACACTAGTGCATCGAAATGTTCTTCTGTTGTGTTGAAGAAAACCAAACATCCTCAGAACAAATGGTAGTCCATCTTTCCCTCAATTTAAAGCATTAAACTTGCTTTCATCTTTATGAAGGTGGCATCAAAACTTGGTAAAATACTTTGTAAGTTCTGGGCTTCTATTGCCATGGAGCCCCCTTCCCCGATCTCATTTCATCCCCGGGTAACTACGATTTATGTTCAGCCTGCACATTCACGTGTGGGAATGCACTGTATATTTTTATTTCCTTGCTAAATCATATAACAATGCTCTCTAAACAATATCATGAGTCAGGCCGTATCATCCCACCTCATCTTTCAAAAGCTTTGATCATTGCCAGATCTTCCAAATATTTTGGGAGAAGTTGGGTTCTGGTTGCAAAGGCTCCGATCTTCTAAATGTTGGCAGCTGAGTCTAAAACTTGCAGAACAGTGTGTAGTCTTCTCTGAATGTTCCTTTCGCGGACCACAAGTCTGAGACCGCCCAGTGGGTGCATTGTGTTACCTAGCCTGTGTGCATGGTGGTGGTGGAATCCACCAACATTCCAAATAAGAGGACGAAAGACAAGAGCAGACTCAGATGTGGTGGTATCACTTTTGCTTGCTGTTATCCTGTTCCTTCCTCCTAAGCACACCAGGGGATTGTACTTCTTATCTTCCTTCTCATGGTAGGGCCATGTGATTAGGTCTGGGCAACAGGCTGTGGGCAGAGGGGACACATGCCACGGCCATGCTGGATTGTTTATTTATTTGTTTATTTTTGGTACTGGGGATCAAACTCGGGACCTTGAGCTTGAGAGGCAGGTGGCGGCACTGCTGAGCTACATCCCCTGTCCGATTTATTTATTTCTTTATTGTTTTGTTTTGAGAAGGGTCTCATTAGGCCATTCAGGCTGTTCTTGAACTCACTCTATAGTCCAGGCTGACTTCATGGCAACCCTCCTATCTCAGCCCCCTGAGTGCTGGGATTATAGGTGTGTTCCACTATTCCTGGCTCAGGCTGGAGTATGTAATTCCTGATGGGAATCCTTCTACCCAGTTCTTTCCCCAGTTATCACAGAAGCAAATCCTAAAATGTAGCCTCTAGCATCCTGGTCTACGAGTGTTGATTTAAAAAGAAACAGTTCTAACACTCCTACTGTTTATTTGTATGAATGAGAAGGAAGCCTTGGCTGTTTTATAATTCTGAGGTCCTGTAGCATTTAAAATATTTTAATGTAATATATAGTGACCCATCTTGACTGATACAGGGCATACTCATTTTAGATTGCTGTGTAATACATTTCCAAGAATATAGCAGCTTAATATTGGTTTTAAAGACCCTTTCATTGGCTCACCAATCTGCAGGTTACACGTCCTGCACAGCCTGACAGATGTTCCTGCTAAAGACAGCAAAGGTGAGAAATCAAGGCATCCGTTGGGCTGCACCCCAGTCTGGAGGTTCAGCTGGGGTAGGATTCACTTCCTTGTTGCCTTGGGAGAACTCATTTCCTTGTGGTTGTAGGACTGAGGGTCCTTTTGTCTTATTAATTGTTGGCCAGGGACTGTTCAGCTTCTGGAGTCTGTTCTCAGGTTCTTCTGGGAGCCTCTCCACCTCAGAATCAAGAACCACTGCACTGTGCTCCAAATCTCTGTGACTTCCCTGTCTACAAGAATAGTGGTGCACGCCTATAATCCTAGCACTCTGGAGGCTGAGGCAGGAGAATCGCTGTAAATTCAAGGCCAGACTGGGCAACACAGTGAGTTCAAGGCAAGCCTGAACTACATAGTGATACCCTGTCTCAAACAAACAAACAACAACAAACAAAACAAAACAAAACAAAGCATAACAGCAAAAAGTCCTTGCTTGTAATGGTCATGTGATTATAGTTAGGATAGTTATTCTCAGCTCACTTCTCTCAAGGCCAGCTCTGCCACCTGACACAATTTAACTACAAGAGTTAATCCCATCATTTCACAGACCTGAAGATTATAGGCTGGGTCCCCCCAGTGAGGCAGAAGACCTTGGGGACCACACTAAGGTTCTAACACATGGGAAGAAAGTAAGAAAGGGAGTGAGATGGATCATTTGTTGTTTTTCTGCATGGGGAAGAATCTACATACTTATGTCTTCCTTAGTGACTGTGATTCCTTCCTGAAAACACTGCAGCTAAGTAAAATGCCATTAAATGGGATTTTTTTCACTAGTTTTTAATGGGAAAATTATAGCATCCTATTTTAATCTATAACATCTTCATATTTGTTTTTTTCTCCTTGAGTTTATTGGTACATTTTAGGTATACAGTGCAGTTACACTCATTATAGAGATCTTGTACCTTTACATGACAGGTCTTGGTTCTCATTTTTCCCCTTGTCTCTGCCCTCCCTTCAGCCCCTCCTCCCCTCCCCATTTACAAATATTTTATTTCCATTTTTTTCTTTATCTCCTATTTTTTTCTTTCCCTTCTTACCTTTCCCCTACCCTTCCCACATTCCCTACACCTTTAGCCCTTTTCTCCCTATTTCACATTGTCAATTATGTCATTAGGATCTTCTGTACTATTATAGTTTATTCACACCAGAGAAACTATTCAGTATTTACACAAGTGACTTATTCATTTCACTTAGGAGTAATCTTCATATCTTTTAATGACAAAAAAGAACAGCAACTGAACAATGAAAACATCTATATAATAAATAAAACATGGACAATAAATAAATATGGTTTGTACAGGAGACATAGTGCAAAGGGGCTGTATTGTTCTTGCTGAAAGAGAAAGCTGAGACTTCACTGTGAGGGTAGACCGGTAGACAGTGTCCGAGGGAATCATTCTTTTTTTTTTTTTTTTTGTACTGGGGATTGAACTTGGGGCCTTATGCTTTGAGGCAGGTGGTGGCACCACTGAGCTAAATCCCCAGCCCTTCTGTACCATTTTCTTCAGTAATTCCCAGAGCACTTGGAGGAAGTGGGTTGGTTGTCTTACACTCAGAACGCGCGCGCACACACACACACACACACACACACACACACACACTATGGACAGAGCTCAGAACAACTCTTTGAGGACGAAATCCTCCTCAACATGTCACAAACAGAAAGCAGTACATGTGTAAAATACCCAGAAGAGCTACAGTGACATTGCTCTCCCTCCCTTCCTGGGTGTATGTTTGCAAGCAAAATCTTACGGCCTCACTCAACCGCAGCTTACATTTTGAATTTGTTCCATTTGATATTTCTGACTTAAAATAGTTGCCTTGGTTAAATCGGAGATTGTCTTTGCCTGAAACTATAGTGTCAAACTATTGCCTCTCATAGCATGTATATTTATTGAACGTATTTTTGGACAAAACAATAATTAAAATGGTTGTCCAAAAAGTAGTTAATTTTTCAAAAGCTGTGATTACAAAAACTGACTGAATAGCTAGAATTTGAATGAAGTCCCAGGGCACATGATTTCTGTACCCTCTGAAGTAGAAATAAGAATAGTTGGTGTTGGTTTCTTGTCTACTGTTTAAAACAATCCCTTTTAGGCCAGGGATTTAGCTCAGTGGTGTGGTGCCTGCCTCCCAAGTGCAAGGTCCTGAATTCATCCCCCAGTTTTTAAAAAAATCCTTCTTTTCCATAGAAAAATTGAAAACAAATAAGGGAAAATAACCTAAGTGAACATTTGACCTCTCAAAATGACCTCTTTGGAGGTCTTCACCAATTAGGAATTTCTGGGAGAAGGAAGCTTAAGAAATTAACAGAGAGGGCAGGGGATTTAGATCAGTGGTTCTGCCACCTACCTGGCAAGTGCAAGGTCCTGTGTTTGATTCCCAGTATTGGGAAAAAAATTAATTTATTAATAGCCTAAATTGAATAATTGACTTTTGTAATTTTTATTTAATTTTTACATTAAAGAAACTTCAAAGTTAAATGTTATTTTCATTTTTGGGGGGTGATATTTCCTGTGCCACAAAAATATAAAGAAAAGAACTTTTAAAAATAAGCACAGGAGGAGCCAGGGATTTAGCTCAGTGGTTCCACTGCCTGGCTTGCAAGCACAAGGTCCTGAGTTTGAACCCCGGTATCCAAAATTGCACAGGGCCAGGGACGTAGTTCAGTGGCACAATAACTACTGCCTGGCCAGTGTGAGGCCCTGAGTGCAATTCCTGGTACCAGAAAGAAAAAAAAAAAAGCACAAAGCAACCATGATGCTCTATACGTTCCTTTAAAACATCTTTCAAGTTTCATTTATGTTGTGTTTGTGTTATGATATTATATTGAGACTTTATAAATATGAGATAAGGTACATTTTTAGGATTTTGAATGCGCTAGGAAAGTTGTGAGCCTCAGCTTTTCTCTTGCTATTTCAAGTCAGTTTTCTTTAAAAGTCCCTTGGTGTAAGTGTCTCTTTGCCTAAAATGGGCAAGAGAATATTTTTAGTAAAGTCATTTGACAGTTGAAGAGGGGAAAATACAGCTCTGAGTAAATATTACCTATACATGTAGGATAATGTTTATGGAAGATTTCCTTTATGTCCTAGATACATCTATAATCCAAAGCTACTTATTCTGTTTAATTCTGATTTTTTTTTCTTTCTGGTGGTACTGGATATCGAACCCACAGCCTTGTGCATACCAAGTAAATGCTTTACCACAGAGCCACTCCCCAGCCTGACTTAGACACTTCTCTATGGCATTTGTAAGACACAGTCTGTAAACCATACTTATGGAGAGGCCAGTCGAGTTATTCTCTGGACCTCTTCACCACACCCCACTGTGGTTCACTGCTGTATGAATGTTGAAGAAAGTGATGCAGAGGTCAGTATTTGATTTTGGTAAGTATTAAATCTCAGTGCGCACCAGAAACGGAGTCACTGTCAGCTGTTTCAGGAAAAACTCCATTGCGGATTCCCCTTGAACAAACTATATATTGAGTATTGCATAAGTCACCTGATTCCCCTATGATTTTATGAGGTGAAATTAATATCGGTAGTTGTTTTAGGATTATTTCCTCAAAAGCCATGGCAAATGGGAGGAGTTATTAGGGTAAAGCAATACAACAACAAAGAGCTTAGCTGCAAGAAAGCCCTAATAATACTGGCTTAAATGAGAGAAGAGATTCCCTTTACACATAAATGGAGTTTGGAGGTAAAGAAGTATGGTAATTCTGTGGTTCCTGGTGAGCTCAGGCTCATTCATTCTTTTTTTTGGTACCGGGGATTGAACTCAGGTCCTTGCACTTGCAAGGCAGGCCACTGAACCGCTGAGCTAAATCCCTGGCCCAGGCTCATTCATTCTTAATTATGACTTTCACCTTATTGTCCAAAATGGCTGCTTTTGCTCCACCCAGCTGGAAGGAGAGGAGGAAGAAGACAAAAAATGTATATGGCAGCTACCTCTTACAAACTTTTCTTGAAAGTTGTTAACAATTACTTCCTCTAATTTAATACCTGTAAGCTAATTACATGGTCATACCTAATGGCTAGGGTCTGAGATGTGTGATTTTTCATCCTGGGTTGCTAGGTGCCTATGTAAAAATTTGGGATGTTATTACCCTGGTAAAAAAGGAGAACAGATCTTGATCTCTTCACTACTAGAAAGAGCATAGTCTTTGAGTTCGATAAAAATTTGCCATGAATACTGGCTATACAGTAAAGTACATCTATTTATTAACTAAACTTAAGCTTTCTAACTCACTTAAACTTGTATTTTATGGTTTTTTGAGACAGGGTCTCACTATGTAGTCGAGACTGACCTGGAACTCACTATGTAGCCCAGGCTGTTCTCAAACTCACAGCAATCCTCCTGCCTCAGCCTCCGGAGTGCTGGGATTAAAGGCATGCACCACCACACCTGGCTAAGCTTCTATTTTATTTTATTTTATTTTTTATTTTTTTTAGTTTTTTTGATGAAAGTTTATTATTTTTATTATATATAAGCCTGATTTTTTTTTCTTTCTTTTTATTGAGGTTATTGGTACAATCTAGGTATACAATACAATTACATTCATCATTGGGATTCTGTACCTTTACATAATAGGTCTTGATTCTCATTTTTCCCCTTGTCCCTGCCCTCCCTTCACCCCCTCCTCCCCTCCCCAT
>NW_022900946.1:12136011-12136523 GCF_012274545.1 Fukomys damarensis | reverse complement strand
GATATTTTACATTCATAGAGGTATGATACAGTACTGTCCTACATCAATAATACTAGATTCAGTTTTGGTTTGAAATTTACTTTGTCTGCAAATAAGATTGCTACCCCTGTTTTTTTGCGGGGGGGCTCCTGTCCCATGGGGAATTGTTTTCTATCTTTTCACTTTCAGTCTATGGGCTTCTTTTTGCACTAGGTGTGTTTCTTGTATACAACATATTATTGGATTTTGCTTCTTATTCCATTTTGCCAGTCTATTTCTCTTGATTGGTGAGTTGAGGCCATTGACATTGCTGGTTATAACTGATATGTACTGACTTATTATTGACATGTTATCGGCCTTTTGTTGACTCTTTTTACTTTTTCACCTTGTCCTTTTAATTTCTTGCCTTGCCTATTTGATTTGCTCTGTTGGGCCTCATGGTGTTGCTGCCTTCATTTTTTTTTTTAGGATCTTGTTTAGAATTGCTTGTAGTGCTGGTTTGGTATTCATATAGTTTCTCAGGTGTTCTTTGT
>NW_022900946.1:12133930-12134493 GCF_012274545.1 Fukomys damarensis | reverse complement strand
ATTGCTGAACCCCATGACGCTGACTGACCTCGGGCTGCAAGGCCCAGATTGAGATCCCCATCCTTCTGAATGGTTGAACTCCACAACGTTCTATTACAGGTTTCCCACGCCCTTTCTTTAAAGATGTTCAAAGTTGGGAACTCAGAAAAATACCCTTGATGACCACCTCTGTCTTTGCAGAGTGGGTCCAAAGACTTGCACAGTCAGGAGGTCTGAGAGTGTGTGGGGGGGCTTAGCTTATGGGGGTTCAGGGGCGCCCACGTGGCTACCTTCCCAGCGCTTGAGCGATGGCTGCTGGGTTGGGAGCAGGCGTGGTTCTCCTTCCCGCAGTGGATCAGGACCGGCCTACCTCCCGGCGCATGAGGGATGGCTCAAGCTTCTATTTTAAAATCTGAAGACAAGTATGATGTCCATATAGCTGTTATAGTTATTTGGTCTGCCTTCCTAACTTGTGCATTTATAAAATAATAAGGCTCTGAATCCTGGGCTGGGGATTTGGCTCAGTGGTTCTGCAGGGGCCTGAGTTCAATCTCTGGTACAAAAAAAAAAAAAAAAAAAAAAAA
>NW_022900946.1:12121065-12133916 GCF_012274545.1 Fukomys damarensis | reverse complement strand
AAAAAAAAAAAAAAAAAAAAAAAAAGACTCTGAATCCTGACACATGCATTTTGCAAAGAGGTCTTTTACTTACATTGTGATACCACCAACAAATCTAAGTATCTTTGGAAACTTTGGAAAGTATTTAACAAACTTCTTTCAAAGTCACCTGAATCTCATTGAGCTAGAATCCAATGTTTAACATGGAGTGTTTGCATAGGAAATGTGGGCTGAGAGAATGAATACATTTAAAGACAGTCTCATGAATTCCGGTAAACAACTGTATAATAAATATTGACGGGATGGGAAAAATTAAAGAAAAATAACTGTGAAGATTACTTTATTCTGTATTTTAGAAAATAATTTGAGCAAGTACAGACCCCGGTCTCACCAGCCATCAAGAAGTAGGAAGAGGTGAACAGAAAAGGTCCCTGCCTTTGTGGTGTTAGTTGGTAGTTGGGGGAGGAGACTTGCTTTTCCTCAACTTGAGAGAACTTCATATTCACTCTATGAGGCTCTGAAAGAATTTTGTCTGATTAAAAAACAAAAATCTATCTTTAAGGGATTTTTTTTCCCCTGTGGATATTGGCTGTTTGGCATGGAATTATGATTTTTTTTCCCATAGTCAGCTTGACTAGCAGTTCAGTTATGCTAGGGAACCTAGCGGCTGCCGGATCTATCCATCTGTCCATCCATCCACTCAAGCAATACTTATCAAAGGCTATGTACAACGACGGGCAAGTGTGGTTCCTGCCCTTAAGAAGCCCACAGTACCTAGGAAAGGACAGGCTAACAATCAGTGGGTTCTAACACAGAGTGGTGCCATCTTGGTGGGATGGCTCAGGATAACGGCTGCCTTGCCAAAAGTTCTATGTGTAATTCCTGCCTCGCTGACAGAACCCCATTATTTTAGACGTTGGTTGCTGGCATGATCCAGAAGAGTACAGGTTGGTTGATCATGCACTCTGCAGTCACCCAGGATAGAATTTTTTTTTTCCTTTTTGTTTTACTGGTACCGGGGATTGAACTCGGGCCCTTGTGCTTGTGAGGCAGGCGCGGGACCAGGAATGAATTTTAATTACTCCAAATCCACATACTAATCGCATTTCTCTTACTGATGACTGTTACGTTTATGCTCCAATTCAGGCTAAGAACATTCAAGAGAGAAGTCTACAGGGGAAACTCTGGGAAACTTTCCTCCCTTTCAAAAGGGACTCAAGAAAGGATCATTCTTTCTACTGTACTTTGAGCTTTTAGTATGAGGACACAATTGTGGTAAAGCTTTGGCTACCATTTTGCTTCTCAGAGGAAACGTGAGGACGAAAGCCACCACATTAAGAATGGTACAGAAAAAACAAAGAAAGTACCTGGGTTCTTGAGGAGATTGCTGCACTGCTGAATTAATGATCTTCAAAATTCTTGATCTCTGAATTTTTATTATATAATATTATATACTACATATGCCCTATTTGGTTTTGCTTTTTTCCTTATTTGGAGTTCCAGAAATCTAAACCAATACAATGGATAAGCACCTGGGGCCTGCACCCAACCTGTAACAGAATGAAGTTAGTGAGGGCTCTCTGGGGGAGAAAACATTGAAACCCAAATTAGGAAGTTCAAAAATATGTGGATGCGGGTCAAGGCCCAGGAAAGGGCCTGTCAGGAGAGGGACCCACACATGTAAAGGTGTGATGGTAAAATAGACCTAGTCATGCTTGCTGAAAGACAGCATTTAAGAAAGGAGATACTATATGGATGTCACTGGAGTGGTAACCGAGTGCCAGATTCAAAACGATGTTACGTATATTGCTGAGAAATCTGCCTTCAAGGAAATTGAGGGTCACATGGAATTTGGAGATCATGATTATATATCTCGCCAGTTTGCAGAGTTGCATGATTTTGATGTGATTTTATACCACAGTCCTCACTGTGTATTTAATCCATTCGTACTTAAGGTTACTGTGGATATAGCTGCAGTTACATTTCCCATGTTACTGTTTTTTTACTGACTCATTTTTGTTTGTTTGTTCGTTTGTTTTGGTATTCCTCCTCTACTGCCTTTTTTGGCAACTATTTTATAATGTGGTATTGTAATTTCTTTAATTTTTTTTCACTATCTGTTATTGTCTCTTTAGGGGCTACTCTCAGGCTTAAAATGTACATCAACTAATCAAAATCAACTTTATCAATTTTTTTTTTTTTTTTTGGTCCTAGGGATTCAACTAGGGTCCTTGTGCTTGCGAGGCAGGCAGCGGAACCCCTGAGCTAAATCCCCAGCCCTCAACTTTAGTTTTATAAAAAAATAATTCCAGAGAACTACAGAATTAATTGAATTATAGAATTAATTCCAGTGAGATATAGAAATATGACTCCTAGATAACTTTATTCTCCATTCTTCCTTTTCGTGGTACTAAGGGGGCGCTGTAAGAGGGTAGATCATGTGAGTTGATGCTTAGAACTCTGGCAACAAGAGAGCAACGTGTAACCCGTAGTTGTGGTGCTATTCTAAATTAAACTTGCTTATTCACTGGTGTGTGTGGAAACCAGAGGGAATGTAAGCCATAGCTGAATCTTGATTGCAATCTCCCTGACTGTAAGTTGAAATATATATCTATAACAATGTCTTTTTTTTGGGGGGGGGTAAGAATATGTTTTCTTTGAAGAGACGTTTTCCTTTGAAAAAGGTTCTCATAAACTGAGTGAAAAACTCAGTGGTGTGGACTGATCATGGCATTTATAGTTGGCTATAAGATGTTGGCTGTCCAGCTCCTAGTTTTCAGTCTTTCTTGGCAGCAAAGACCTCCCTTTGGAGAACTCCTCTGACCTCTGAGAGCCTCCCAGGTTTCCTGCTTTGGACAAGACTGACCCTGCTTCTGGGTTCAGGAAAACATGTGACCTAACCCACAGGAGTTGTCCATGGACTTGGCTGAAATGTTGGGTTCCCAGGGCAAATCACCCAGACCTGTCCTATGCCTTAGGGTGTGGGGCTCTGGGGGAGAGAGAAGAGGCATCCTCCTTACTGCTAAGTTTCAGTCTGAGAAGATTCTGAGAGAAGAGCAGCAAGAGTCATTCTGCCACCAAAAGAAGAGATGCCAAAGGATGGAGGGAAGCCTAGTGCCATTGTTGGAACGCCAGATCCCGCCATCCTGAGGCCAGCCCTATACATAGGCTTTCCAACACTCACCACGGCCTACATCACGCTTGATATTTTGTCCTTTCACTTGAGTCAGCATCAGTCAACTGCAGTGGTCTTGACTGAAGCAGACTGCTATATGACTGCAGCAGACAGACATCTAACCACACATCCGCTGTCAGCACCATGGGCACCACCATCACTGCCACCTGTCACCAGTGTCAGTCATCATCGTCTTCCATGTCATCACCACCACCATGGACCTCAGTATCACACCAACATATCACCGCCATCACTGCCACTACGACCATCACTAGTGACACCAGTGTCACCCTGACCACTGCCACTCCTCATCGTCATCATGGCCATCCCCACACCGTCACCATCACCCCCGCCATGAGTCACCATCCTCAGTGTGTCTTAAGGTAGTGTCCTGAAGTGTCTGTTTAGGTCAGGTCCAGTTTTTCTCTACAACAAATAATGTTTCCAGGAACATCCTTGGACAAATATTTTTGCATCCCTAGAAATCGAATGACTTGGCATTTAAATATATAAAGACAACATGATGAGAAGGCTTGGGAGCATCTTTTGCTGGCTGTTGTGTGATTGCTATCGGGATTGAAATGCTATTTCTTATTAGTAGAGAAATAGACTTTACTTTTCCTGTGCCCCACATCGTATTTCTTTCTTTTCTTTCTTTCTTTCTTTCTTTCTTTCTTTCTTTCTTTCTTTCTTTCTTTCTTTCTTTCTTTCTTTCTTTCTTTCTTTCTTTCTTTCTTTCTTTCTTTCTCTTTCTTTTCTTTTCTTTTCTTTTCTTTTTTTGAGACAGGGTCTCACTATGTAGTTGAGACTGCTCTGGAACTCACTGTGTAGCCCAGGCTGGTCTCGAACTCACAGTGATCCACCTTCCTCAGCCTCCTGAGTGCTGGGATTACAGGTGTGCACCACCACACCCGGCCTCACGTCATATTACTTCTCTTTCCCAAGCAGCCCAGGGGCCAATTTATGCAGGCAATGGCCAATATTTTGTAGGCAAGAGAAGAACAAGCCTGTCTAAGATTTCCCTGGAGCACTGATAGCACCATCGGGATGGCAGAGATGACGCTGTAAGGAGACTGTAGGTCAGGGGTCAGGGGTCAGGGGTCAGAGGTCAGACCCAACTGCCATCTCTTTTTACCCAGCACATAAGCTTCCAACAGTTCTTATATTTAATATGGTTAGAAAAAAATAAAAAGAGAAACATCTGTGATGTATCAAACTATATAAAATTCAAGTTTCTTGTCTGTAAGTAAAGCTTTACTGGAACTCACTTGTTTACGCATCATCTGTGGTAGAATCAAGTAGTGGCAACAGAGATATGAAAGTCTGCAAACTGAAAATATTTATCATCTGGTTTTTTATGGAAAATATTTTTTCAACTGTTCCTCTAGGTCTGGATGTTACTTTTTTGTGTTAAATCCCGTTTTCTTCTCTAAATCTTTCTGCATGACTCCCTGAGTTATTTCTTTCTTCTTTTCCCTTCCCGCTTCTCTGCAGGTAATACTGTAAATTAGCAAGGCTCACTTTAATAGTGAATTTCATTTTTCTTCCAGCCAAGTTTTTGAAGGTAAAATATTTTTTAAGGCAAATAAAGAATAATGTTTTTTACCTTTGGTTTAAAATTAATTTTGGTCACAATATTAACTAAGGGAATTAAAAAATTTTTAAAAAGCTCTTAATCTTCCCAGTCTATTTTTCTCTAGAAAGACTGATTGAATTTTAGTGTAGAAACCAGAGGAACCGCTACCCCCCCCTTTTGGGACCCTCAAAACAAAAACAAACAAACAAACAAAAAGCCACTACTTCTTTTTGAATCTAAACTGACTACAGGCTGAACAGCTACTGAAACACCAATGGAAAAGTCCACTTCTCAGCTCCCAAGTACAAGGTAGGGTTTAGTCTTTTTGTATCCACTCACTTCCTGGTTACTAGCTTTTTATAAGATGAGAGGGCTGGCTGGGTGTGGTGGTGCTCCCCTGTAATCCCAGTACTCAGGAGGCTGAGGCAGGAGGATCACTGTGAGTTGGAGACCAGCCTGGGCTACATAGGGAGTTCCAGGTCATTCTCAACTGCATAGTGAGACCCTGTCTCAAAAAAAATCAAAAAAGAACAAAAAGATGAGAGGCAAGCAGGCTTGGTGGTGGTGCATGCCTATAATCACAGTAGTAAGGGAGACTGAGGCAGGACGCTCTTAAATTCAAGCCCAGTATGGGCAACTTAGTGACTTACTGAGACCCTGTCTCAAAATAAACATAATAGCTGGGAATGTAGCTCAGTGCAAGGGCCCTGGGTTGAATTCAGAGAAAGACAGAGACAAAGAGAGAAGAATAGAGGATAGAGGAAGGGCAGGGGAGGGAATTCTGTGGGCCTCTTCTGTGTGGGCCACCAAGGGAGAGGCAAGTGCAGAGCAGGGAGATGAAACAGTGGCTAACGGATGGCCAGTGGGGGCTGAGCTTAAAACTGAGACCGCTCTCTGAGAATTAGGCTCAGCTGGATTTAGACCTGGGCTATCGTCTGTGGTCACTTTGAGTTATTTTGCCATGGTCCCTTTGTCATACTTCGTCCTCCCGCCTGGCATACATTAGGCTTCACCTTTGAGTGTTTGCAGCTACTGATCTAGAGATCACAGCTTGACTCTGTTTGGAGAAAGCCTGGTATGTTCTTCAGAGACGAATGCTGCTGCATTCAATCTCCAACTGAGCACCACCAGCAAGAATTTTCCCCAGGAGCCTCCTTAAAGCCTGCTGTTAAACGCGTGCAAGATAAGACCTGATTCAACTATGACTCATGTGGACAGAGTTTGTATTAGTAAATAATTTAGGTGGGAGTTGTGGGGGGAGAGACATTAATTAGCATCTCTGGTTAAATAATCAGAAACACGCAGAGTCCTTGTGGCTAGAGGCAATCAGCCATGTTCCATTAAGACTAATTAAGAATCAGAAAATCTCTTCCAGGCTAGGTGAGACCCAAGCCTCCGGAATGTCGTGGTAGTCTAGAAAGACTGGCAGCTTCCAGGTTTGAACAAGCTGCTCAGTTCCTGGCATTAAGCCTGGAACTTATCACCTGTGTGAGTTTGGTCATGAGAGCTGTGACAAAACCCCTGAGATAAATGTCTTGAAAGAGGAATCGTTTATTTCAGCTCATGGTTTCAGTCCACAGTCAGCTAACTGGTTCCATTGCTTTTAGGCCTTGTGTGTTCAAGGTCACAGAAATGTCATGATAGAAGGGCATGGCAAGGAAAGCTGCTTACCTCATAACAGTACATAAGTGGAGGGAAAGGGAAAGAGCCAAAGGAAAAGCGGCCAGGGATAATGTGTATGCCCCAAGGTCATGCGCCTATGATCAACTTCCTCAGATTGTCCACATCTTTGAAGTTTCCGCCACTTCCTAATAATGCCCCCAATTATGAATCCATCAACAGATTAATAGGCCAGGGATTTAGCTCAGTGGTTCCACTGCCTGCCTTGCGAGTACAAGGACTGGAGTTTGATCCCCGGTACCAAAAAACAAACAAACAAACAAAAAACCAAAACCCAAACCAAAAACAGATTAATGCACTGATGTTAGAGCCCTCACAATCCAACCACCCTCCAAAGGCCAACCTCTGAACATTGCTGCCTTGGGGACAGACCTTCAATACACCAGCCCTTTGGGGGGAATTTGAGATTCAGATCATAACAGAAGTCTTCACTTCAGTGTCACTCTGATACTGTAATTGTACTAATCCCGTAGGGTTACCACAAAAATGTCTACCTTCTATACCAAGAAGACACTGGTATTTGTAGGTCTACATCCTCATTTGCCCTTTAGCACAGCCCTGTGAATAGGTAGAATAGGAATTATAACCTCTATTTTTCTGATGGGGAAATTGAACATGGGGGAATCCAATCAGCTGTCTCCTTTGGTATTGATTCAACCTTCTTCTAGGAAGCCTCTCTCTTCACTGCAGGTCTGCAGAGCCAAACTCAAGGGAGTATATTCCAGACTCCCTTGCAGCTAGAATTCTCCATCTCATCCAGCACCACCAGTCACATGGAATTCTAGAAGAGTAGAGTTTGGCACAGAGTTAAGTGAAGAGAAGAGAGATGTGAATGTGATCATAAATCATGCCTGATGAGGTGTGGCTCTGCAAGAAAAGGAAGAAGGACCTGGCCTATGGCTAAGGTGGGGCGATCTTGAGGCCAGGTATTGCAAGGTCATTTTCTGATTGCCCAGCTTCTGCTTTCTTGGATGAGCCAGTACTGAGGTGGGGCTCTGGAAGCCATCCTGGGGGATGACCGGGGGCTGCTCCTCTAGCCCTCATAGCAATTTAGCTTGAACCAAATTTATGTTTTTTAATTAACTTAAGATAGTGACAGATTTTGCAGTGGGAGGCAAATGATATAACGGAATGTTGAGACGTTGTTAGTTGTTTTAATAAAGCATAAGTGCTTAATATTTCTGGCACACCTTTTCAAAATCCTACAAATATTAATTCCACCCCTCACCTTGGCTTCTTTGCTTTAATTTATTGGCCTTCTCTGAGACTCTGTTTCCTCATCTGTCAAGTAGAGATAATAATATTTACTTTGCAAGGGATGTTGGGAAGATTGAATGGTATCACATATACTACAGAACCAGGATTGAAAATATAGGCATTTCACAAATGGCAATTATTCATAGTACACATCAGCTTCCAAAGAAAGTGCATCAGTCAGTAATGTACAAAGTTCCATGGAGAGAACAAACATCACCCAGAGATATTTAATGCCTTACAACATAAAATGTTTATTTTCCACTCTTGCCTCTCTACACGTCTACGGTTGGCAGCTGGTGCTCTGCTTCTCTAAGGGATCTAGCACAGATGGTGCAACAGCCCACCATCTCATGCTGCTCAATGAAAGAAGAGAGCTATGAGGGGTGTTCAGTTGACAATACAAAAGCCGGGCATGGTGGCTCACTGCTGTAATCCCAGCACTCGGGAGCCTGAGGCAGGAGGATCACTGTGAGTTTGAGAGCAGCTTGGGCTACAAAGTGAATTCCAGGTCAGTCTCAACTACATAGTGAGACCAGGTCTCAAAAAAAAAGTCAATGCAAAGATGTATCCCCTAGTGATACAGGATGCCTGTGCTTACAATTCATTTTCTGAACCAGTCACAGGACCCCACCCAATCACAAGGGAGCTGGGAGATGTGAGGGCACCGTGCAATAAGCTGAAAGTCCTCAGTGACTGCATAGAGTGTGGCAGGGGTGTGCCATTGGTAGGACAGAATCCTCGGTAGCACTTTCAACTTTTCTAAAATTTGTAGTTTGTTCTGTGTCCCATTAGGAACTGCAAGACTGTGATTGGGCGGTTGGAAAGAAAATTAAAGAACATTTTCAGACAAGTGTAAGGAAATCTTCCTAACGCCTTAGCCTCTTCTGCCTTCCTGCACACCCTTCTTTTCACAGAATCCAGAGTGAACAGAATCAGGTAAGCATGAAACAGATGAGGTCATTTTCCCAGTTATTCTCTGTGGGCACCAAGTATAAAACACAAGCTTCTGACTATGACTTCATGACTATGTCAGTTATCTATTGCTGCATAACAAACAAGTCCCAATATACGGGAGTTTAAAAAAATCTATCAGTCATCAGTACCTTATACAGTTTCTGTTGGTCAGGAATGTAGGGACATCCAGACTCAGGCCTTTCGTGAGGCTCTGGACAAGGTGTCAGCTGGAGCAGCAAGAGTCTGGAGGCAATGTCGGGATGCAGGTCCATTTCCAGCACGGCTCACTGCCATGTCTAGCAGGATGGTGCTGGCTGCCGCCTACCCTAGGGACCTTGCCATGGGCCTGCTGGATTGTCCACCAGACGTGGTGACTGGTTTTGCTCAGAGTGAGTGACTTGACAGAAAGCAACACAGAAGCAGCCATGACGTTTTATGACCTAGACTCAGAAGCCACACACTGCCACTGTCCCAGCATCCTGTTGGCTCCGCAGAACAGTCCTATTCATCGCCTACACGGGACGATCAGGGGCTGTCTTGGAGGCTGGCTACCATCTCGACTCATCTGACTTCATTTCCTACTAACGCCCTAAGCAATCATCACATCTACCTTCTTTCGGCTTTTTCTAACATGCTGAGCTCATTCTGAACTCAGGGCCTCTCCTTGCTCTTTTCTGTACCTTTAGATGCTTGCTCCTTGTCACATCCAGGTTCTGAGCCAAGTTATCACTACCAGATTACCAGGCCCTCTCACTGTATATTGCTTTGCTCTGTGGTCCCTTCAGGCCAATCATCAGCATATCTATCACTCTATGTATTATCTTCACTCGCTGACCTCTCTGGAATTGCTCACTGGCTCATTTGGCCTCTGTCTCCCCCTTAGAACCTCTGTTCTCCGAGGGTAGGCCTTGCATATGGTGCTCATCAGAGCAACCCCAGAACCTGCAATAGCTCCTACTCCACAGCAGTGAACCGTCCTCAGGTGCCTAATGAAGGAACATTTCATGCCTCCTGGGGGACAATTCCAGATCCTCAGTTTCTTTACAAACTCCTGCTACCAAGGCCCTGAACTGAAACCTGATCCTGGGTTGGCACTGAGCTCTCTGCCACCACCCTGTGCAAAGCCAGCCACTGTCCTGGGGGTGACGTGAGTCCAGGTGGAGAGCTGCAACAGAGCCTTGCTCCAGGCTTGCCTGGAACCACAACCTCAGTTCACTTTCCAGCCCAGAGCCTTTCCGATTCTGCTGGTGATTGTTTGAATGAGGCACTTTTAACTGCACTGTCCGACAGGGGCTTCTTGGCAGGGGACCCATTAGCATTGGCCTAAATGGGAGTCACCTGGAGAGAGGGAAGCCCTAGCGACCACTCTGAAAGCTGCAGCAGAGCATGTGGCCTTCTTAGCCCCTGTGGCTTCTCCAGGCAATTAAATGGGCAGCAGACAAGATTGCTCAGTTAGCATCACCAGCCTCGGGTCTCAGAGACTGCTAGTGACTGTCTGTTGCGGGGAACAGACCAACCGACTGCCTGCCAGCTGCCTTCCACCTTTTCTCTGTCTTTCCCGAGTCCATCTTCCTTCCCTTCCCTTGTTCCTCATCCCCCTTTCTTTCTTCTTTTCCTTCCTTCTTTCTTCCTCTCCCTCCTTTATTCCTCCTTCCCTTCCTCATCTAAGGAACGTGCAAAAGGTGTCAAAGCTCCCTAGCTTTCACTCCTGGTTACTGGCTCTGCCCACTGCATCCTTTCCTCCCGTCTGTTCTGCCTCTAAAATCTGAGAAATCGAGGTGACCTACTTCCATTTTATAGCTGGAGGAGGGGTGAAGCTGTGGACTAGAGATACACGAGAAATGGCATCAGCTGCTAACAACTGTGAGACCCGATAGATTATCTGGCGAGGCTGCTGGTGGCTTCTTGCTGATATTGATTTGCAAAGCCTACACCTTGGGCAGCATCTGCACACCTGGCGTTCTCAAGCTGGGGCAGGTTACAACAGCTCTTTTGGCACCAAATGGAATAGAAGACTGAGTGTGACAGCCTGAGCGCTATGTTGGCTCCTGCATTTATTGACTGTTATAGGCGATGTGCTAAGCAACGTGATTCCATGAGTAGCAATCCTGAGGGTTTTCTAAGGTAAGCACTTGGCGCACACATCCCTCTTGATACTCCTCAAAGGGCTGATTTGTGCCCACTTCTCAGATGAGGAAAGTGAGATGCAGAGAGGTTACATTGCCTGAGAATCTCTAAAACCTTCATGTGTACTGCTTCTCAAATTCAATCTTGACCACAGCTTTGTAAGATGATAATTATAATCCTCATTTTATACTTGAAAGCCCTAAGGCTCAAGTGTGCAGAGCACATAGCCAATACATGGGAAACTTATCCGGGAATCTCCCTCCCATGCATGTTAGATTGCAATGCACAAATAACTTGATGCCTTTTGGAAAAATATTAAAACTCCCATTGCTGGGAGAATCACTTACCATTCTACAAGTACTTCCTGTGCATCCATTAAGTAGTAGTCGTGAGAGTGACGTGGTGGATTGCAAAAATAAAAGGCTATAGACTCTTCCTGTTTCTCAAGCCATGCCTCTTTTTGGTATGGATTTACAGGAAGTGGAGCCAATATCTCTCTCCTATGAGTCTGGTCTGGCCTGGGGACAAGCTTTAGTCATCAGAAGGCAGCAAAGGCAATGAAGGGCCAGTCTAGGCCTCAGGAAGCCTTGTGACTTTGACTTCCTCCGGGGACTTTAGGAGCTCTGTGTGAACAGTCCTGAGATGATCAGCCCAGTGATGGGAGACACAGCACCCAGCCACACTCCTCACCAGCCAACCCCTAGAAAATCCGTGTGGCTGACAGGCTTCTGGTCAAAGATACGTGAGTGAGACCAGCCAAGGCCAGAACAGCCCAAGATCGCTAACCTACACGATCCTGAACTCGGTTAGTTACGCCATCACCACCTGGGAACAGATAGAAATGCCGACTTTCAAGCTCATTGGAGGATAACTGAATCCTAAACTCTAGGAGGGGTTCAGTGCTGCTTTAACAAGCCCTCCGGGTGATTCGGATGTGAGCTAAAGTTCAAAAATCACCAAACTTAACAGGTGATGTTATTTTAGACCACTAAATTTTGGGATGGCTTGTTGTCCCACGGAAATGAGCTGATGCAGGTGCAGGAGGCTGTTACGGCTTGCTTCTGGATGTCCCCATGAAGGCTCATGCGCTCATAGGCGGGGCTTTTCAGAACTGGCTGGGTCCAGGGTGTGTGACCTAAGGTGTGTGATCCTGGGTATGTGGCACTGAGTGAGTACACCGATTGGAATGAGTACGGTTCTGGTTGTGGCTGAGTGGACCCTACTGAAGACGGAAGGCTCATCCTGGGTGTGGGTGGCACCACCCAAAAGGTTCGTAGGAAAGGCAGGCTTGCTTCTGCTGCTATTGCTTCTGCTGCTTCACTCTTTCCTACCTGCCCTTTCTTTCTTTCTTTTTTTCTTTTTGGTACCGGGGATTGAACTCAGGACCTTGCGCTTGTGAAACAGGTGGCGGAACTACTGAATTAAACCCCCGGCCCCTGACTGCCTTTCTCGTCTGCCCCCCTGCCTTGGAACCAGCTGACCACAGACTGAAACCTCCGTAAACCATGTGCTGAAATAACCTTTCTTCCTTGAACTTGTGGGTGCTGGGTATTTTGTCCTAATAACTAAGACACTAACTCACTAGTACCTTTGAGATGCTGGAGTTCATTAGGGCAGAGAGCACATTCTCTCCGTGGAACTCTGTAACCTACAGGCCTAGGTATTAAAAATTATAAATCCCCAGCAGATTATGTGGTAATAATGGTTATTTATATTTCAATAAACATTCACTATGCACATATGTACTGGGTGATTTGAATTCATTATTTTACTTAGTCCTTCTAAAAAGTATGAGGTGAGGGCTCGGTTTACAAATGGAATTACAATGTATTTTAATACTTTAAAATATTTACAATAGTAAGTCTTCTTTCCTGAGCGTCTTCAGTTGCACTGTTGTGGCTACCTCAATGTCCTGAGTCAACTCAAAACATTTACCTCTCATGGTCATTTTGACTTTGGGGAAGAGCCAGAAGTTGCCTTGTGCCAGATCAGGTGAATACGGTGGATGAAGACACACGGTAATGTTTTCATGAGTCTGTTCCTGTATTGGACGGCCTGTGGCAGGAAAATTCACTGTAGTTGTTTTTTTTTTTTTTTTATTTG
>NW_022900946.1:12104210-12120798 GCF_012274545.1 Fukomys damarensis | reverse complement strand
TTTGGTACCGGGGATCGAACTCGGGACTTTGCGCTTGGGAGGCAGGTGCCAGAACCACTGAGCTAAATCCGGCCCTGATTTAATCTTATGAAGTCCTCACACTTGAAAGGGGGCTCTCCTTTCACGCTTCAACTCTTCTTTAACTGCTTCAGAGAGTGGCAAGGACAATGGGAGAAGAGTATCTGAAGCAAGGGGGGTCAATGTCATTATGTCTTTGACTGTAATGAATTTAAAAACATTTAAACATCTACCATATCGTTTGGCCACCTCTTGTACAGACCTAGCGTCAGCATATGAACCCAGGGGCCAGACTGGTTTTTATCCAGGTCCTGTGCTGTGTAGCCATGGGCAAAATGCTACCCTTCTCGCTGCTGTCAGCTTCTCATTCGATTTGATGCGATCAAGCCCTGGGCGGAAAGGTGCTGTAGCCATCCAGAGGGGAGAGCTCCATTCTGTGGGTCAGGAGAGGTTTCCCGGAGAGGGAGTCTGGGCTGCCTAAGAAGGTCAGGCTGGATCAGGACGTGCGGAGACAGAAGAGAAGAAAGAACGTCCGAGGAGAAAGAAAGAACCGCAGAGGAGGGGCGAGCTGAGCAAAGATGAGAGAGCAGGCAAACACAGGAAGACCGAGCCATCGCACGACAGAGGGAAAGACTGCGGCAGAATTTTAAATGCAGAGCACTACAAAGGTTCAGTATTAATAATCTTGTCGGACAAAAAGTGTGGAAAGGTTATTTGATATATTAAATTATTAAACCCAGAGAATGGCTTCTGGATTTTGGGTAGTGTGATCTCCGAATTGCCTTCCCATCGCTGTCTAACTGTAAGATGCCAGGCCGGAAAGGGCAGGGGGAAGTGTTTTGCTGTTGTCTTAATTTAATCTCTCGATCAAATTTTAATTTAGATTTTTTTTCCTTGAAGCTTGTTGAGGGGGCAGGATCTTTCTTTTTAATCACCACTCGGAAGACGGAATCCATAGGTGGACAGCTCTAATACATGCCTCGTGTCACCCGTGTCTGCCACAAAGATTTGGGTCCACTAATAATCAGAAGAGAGAAAAATCAGCGTAGGCTGGAGAAGCCAGAAGACCTTCGGGGAGAGTCAGTATCAACGTGGGAGGAAAGCATTTCAGCTTCATTCCCGCATTTCAGTATTTAGGGCCAGCCTTGGTACCAGCTAGAGTATATTCTCATCTAACTAGAAAGAGGAGAGATGACCCTTTGTCTAGACATTTGTTGGCACGTGTTCAGTCTAAAATGGCAAATACATTTTGCCTCTTCAGTCATTTCTGCTTGGAGTGCTTCCTCTACACTGATCTTTTATTTTTATCTTTAGTACCAGCGATCGAACTCGGCACCTTGCGCTTGCAAGGAAGGCATCAGAACCACTGAGCTAAATCCCCAGCCCTCTCTACAATGGTGTTGAGGCTCTGCTACTCTTAAAAGAAATGGGTGCTGGGGTCAGTTAGTGACAGCTGCTGCAAGAATGGGAGGAGTAATGGGAGTATCCTAGATACACGAATTCTCCCTTCCATAGTTTTCTCTGCAAAATACTGTAAAAACTCTGTTTCTAGGCACTCAACTAGCTGAAAATCTTTAAGTGAACTTCATGCCCTGCTTTTGACCTTTAAGACAGGGGCACGTGAAAAAAATGAAATGTATCAAATATTTGAAAAGAAAGTTTCTGATATGTTTTCAGTTCAGCTACTTAAATTCTAATGTAATGACCTGCACTTGATTTGGAGGCTTCTGTATTGATTCCTTTTATATTCTGGAAGATGATCCTGAGGTTTGGTACTGAACTATTAAGGATAAACTGTGTATCTATATAAACCCTAAGCTGTATTCTATTGAAAATACCTTATGTAATTGGCTGACAGTTTATATGAATTAAGGAAATGGTTGTTTAAGGATATACTTATTTACCAGAGTGGCATTAAGTGTAGGACCATGTGTTTGATTCTAAATAACTTTCTTTTTTTCTCTCTCATTGAGTTTATTGGTACATTTTAGGTATACGTAACAGTTACATTCATCATTGGGATCTTGTACCTTTACATGACAGGTCTTGGTTCTCATTTTTCCCCCTTGTCCCTGCCCTCCCTTCACCCCTTTCTCCCCTCCCCATTTACAAACCCTTTATTTCCATTTTTTTCATTCTCTCATATTTTTTTCTTTTCCCTTATTCCCTTTCCCCTACCCTTCCCACGTTCCCTACACCTTTAGCCCTTTTCTTCCTATTTCACGTTGTCAATTATGTCATTAGGATCTTATGTACTATTATAGTTTTTCACACCAGAGAAACTATTTGGTCTAAATAACTTCCTTTGGCAGTACTGGGGATCGAACCCAGGAGTACTCTACCGCTGGGCTGCATCCACAGCCCCTTTTTGTAAAATTTTGAGACAGGGTCTTACTAAGTTGTCCAAGTGGGACTTGAACTTGTGATCCTCTGTGCCACCATACCTGGATCTAAATAACTTTAAATAGCAACTGTAAGTTTCAAAGGAGAGAGATCAGAAGCAGAAGTAGATCATGTGGGGATTTTTTTGTTTTCTTTACTAGACAACAAGAGCAAGAGGAATGGTGGTGGAGGAGGCAGAGCTTCCACATCGGGCAACTCTAGGAGGCACCGTTTATAATACGGTCATTTGCCCTGTTCTCTTCCACTGAGGCTCTTCCAGTCTAGGCCAAGTTCAAGTGTGGATTTCAGTTCAGTTCAATAAATATTTATCTGGCATATCCCAAGTGGGTTAGTGAAGGTTCTCCAGAGAAAGAAAACGGATGTTGTACATGTACACATACAGATCCTTAGCATACACATGCTAAGGAGTTGGCTCCTGACACTGTGGGGCCCGAGAAACCCCGAGGTCTGCCGTCTATGAGGTGGAGCCCAGGAAAGCTGCTGGTGTACTTATCAAGGGCATTCAACGACTATGGCCCTAGCTCAGTCAGGCATAGGGAGTACAGATATCCCTTTCTCTGTGTTTTTGTTTTATTCAGGCCCACAATGGAGTGGATGATGCCCACCCACTTGGAGAAGGCCCGTTGATTACTCAGTCCACCAACGTAAATGCTAACCAATTCAGAAACACCCTCCTAGACTCAGAAGTTGATACATAATCTATCTATCTTTCTTTCTTTCTTTCTTTCTTTCTTTCTTTCTTTCTTTCTTTCTTTCTTTCTTTCTTTCTTTCTTTCTTTCTTTCTTTCTTTCTTTCTTTCTTTCTTTCTTTCTTTTTGAGATAGGGTCTCCCTGTGTAGTTGAGACTGACCTGGGACTCACTATGTAGCCTAGGCTGGTCTCGAACTCACAGAGATCCTCCTGCCTCAGCCTCCCAAGTGCTGGGATTACAGGTGTGTGCGACCACGCCTGGCTCCATACATAATCTTAACTACCACATCAAGTGTGGGGAACTCTGTCTAACCCAGAGGAGGTGGAGATAAATTAGAAATAGTTTCCATTTCAGGAGCTCTCAGCTCAGGAGGAATGGAGACTACAGCATAATAGACACAGGGTCCCAACATGGTGCACTGCATTGAGGAGGTGGAAAGGGTGCCCAGTCTGGGCGGGGGTGGGGAGTACAGAGCAAGAAGCAGGGTGTCCTGGAGGAGATGAGGTTTGAGCTGAGCCTTGAAGGATGGGTAGGAGTTTGTGTAGGAAACAAGATAAAGAAAAGTTGTTCCAGGCAGAGGGAACAGCATGGCTGGTAGCATAGGGTGTGAAAAACCATGGAGGGTAAGGGAAACTCTGGACTCATCGGTGTTGCTGAAAGGCGGAGCGTAGAGCTGTGTGTGGCTGGGAGGTAGACTGGGGAGCTCACAGAGGACTCTCATGCTGTTTTCAGGACTTGAGGCTCCACCCGGGGGTCAATGGGGAGTGAGCAAAGGGTTAGGAACATGCATTTCGTTTTCCTTTCCCCTGAGTCACCCTGGTGAACAATCAAGGGAGGTGCAATGGTATCAACAAACCAGAATCAAAAGTTGACCTGATATAGAATCATGATAACTAGAGGTGGTGAAGGACTTAGACAAAGGAAGATTAGATGTGAGCAGTGCATGTTATATTCGGGCATTGCCATGTCATACTGAATCCCACTGAGATACACAATTAATCCACAAATAAAAATTAGGTAAAAATAACAAAGTAGTCTCTCTTCCTTTATGCAAAGAGAGGTTAAGAATGAGAAAAGTGGCCAGGTGTGGTGGTGCATGCCTGTAATCCCAGCACTCGGAAGGCTGAGGCAGGAGGATTACTGTGAGTTCGAGTCCAGCCTGGGCCACATAGTGAGACCCTGTCTCAAAAAGCCCCCCCCAAAAAAAGAACGAGAAAAGTGACGGAAATCATCTCTCCCTAGAACTCTGATCTCAAAAGCACTGAATGCTGAAAACATGGAACTACAACAGTTTGGATAAATTATTATGACTATTATAAAAGTTGATTTTATTCAACCTCACACAGAGCTACAGAGTTAGATTCCACATATATTTAAAAATTAAAATTTGGTGAGGACATACCCAAGAGGGATTTGTACACTTGAGGTCTTGAGGTGAACATTCGTGTTCTACAACATTGATAGGAGAATTGTTCAGGTTAGCTGCAAGGTGAAAACTGGAGAAATATATCTATACAAGGAAATACTATGCAGCAGTTTTGAAAAAACATAGTAAATGTGAAACTATGAGAATCTAAAGAAAACAATTCTGCGCAAACAAAGAAAATGCAAAATAATAGATACAGAGTGATTACATCTGGGCTCAAAACTAGGCAAAATGAAGCTATGTTGCTTAGCGGACTATTTCTGGGCTATAAAACTATAAAAGAAGGCAAGAGTTATCTGGATAGCCTAGGGAGAGGTAGAGAGTCATGATTAGGGACCCCTGAGGGTGCTGGTAATGTTCTATACTTTTGACCTAGGCAGTGGTTACACAGATCTCTGCTTACCTTTTATTAAATAGCACAGTGATATTTAAAAAAATTATCTTAAATATTCATAGTAAAATACTTTCAACAGCAAGCAAGAAGTTTGATCACACGAAATGGAAAGCAATAATGGGTGAAAAGGGAAGAATATTTCACACTATGCTAAGACCTTCTTAAATCTTTAAATCTTGCTCAAAACAGGGCACCACAGTGGTGTACAGCTATTTGCTTTGCTGTCACCTTTCTGCCTTCAGATTTGTTATGCACACGCACGAAGCCATGGATTTCATAATGTCACACAAATCTAGAGAAATGTAGACATCACCTGGGGGCGGCTGCATGAATTCTAGGCGCGGTGCCCAAGAACCTCCAAGAAATTGATCCTGCGGGTTCACATGCCTCGCGATGATAAATGTCAGAGCTGTGAAAGGAAAACTAGTTGATGTTTGCTGGGATGGGTGGGGTGGGGTGCAAGTACCGCCACTTGAGAACCGTTGCTTCAGAACAGCACTGTTCAGTAGAAGCAAAACGTGCCTCACGCACATAATTTAATTATTTCCAATCTCAAACGCAGGTACACCAAGTCAGTATTTTTAAGAATTAAATAAAAGTGTCATTCGCTTTCATAAGATGTTAACGGACCCAACGATATCCAAACAACTGCTGTATAATCAATGTAAAATGTTGTCTAGTTTCGAGTCTAGTTTTGAGTGCACTGGGGCACTTTAATGGCAGGGAGGGTGAACCAAGCCAAGTCAGAATAATCTATCTGGCAAGGGTTTCAACTTGCATAAGATGAGATCCATAAAGCCATCACTAGAGACCTCGGGTGACTGATAGGTGAAGTTGATGGATGGAGAACTTCCCGGTAAATGTTGAAGGTGTTCTCCACTTTTTTTCCCCAGTACTGGGGACTGAACCCAGGGCCTTCACACTGAGCTACATCCCCAGCCCTCTTTTATTTTGAGATAAGGCTTTCTATGATGCTAGGTTACCTGGAATGGGCTAGAACTTGCAATTTTCCTGCTTCAGCCCACCCACGTGCTGGGATTACAGGTTGTACCACCATGCCTAGCTTTTTAATATGTTTTAATCACTTGGACTGTTGAATTCAGATGTATCTTCCGTCTCTCCCCCGCTTCCTTCCTTCCTTCTTCCTTTATTTTGTGTGTGTGTGTGTGTGTTTGGGGGTATTTTGGATTGAACCCAGGGCCTTCTCACTGGGCTACATCTGAGGCCCTTTGTCTGTCTGTCTGTCTGTCTGTCTGTCTATCTTTTGAGACAAGGTCTTGCTAAGTCACCGAATTTCCCAAGCTGGGCTCGAATTTGTGATCCTTCTGCCTCAGCCTTCGAGTGCTGGCATTACAGGCATGTGCCATCATGCCTGGCTAGGCATCCCTTTTTAAGGTTCCATTTCTGTCACATTCCCTCCCCCAGATATACTTTTCATATCCAAATCATTGTCATATGCGTTGCAACGCCTAAAAAAAAAAAAAAAGTTTCAGATACTGTGTTAAGCACTGCAGCTTTCCCCTGGCTGTCTGGCTTAAAAAAACATTGGCTCGTTGTACCTGCTCTTGAGATTAAACTTTTTAAATTGGCGAACATCGTGATCTCTTGTGTACGAGTGGGCAGTTAAGTGTGCTATTAAAACGAGATGGTGTTTTGCTTTTTACATATGACATGCTGATGTGAGCAATCTGGCCGCCAAAGACACAACAAGGACCTTCTCTCAGCAACTTTCCCACACCGTCTCCCAATGTCTTGATGTACTTTTCAAATTAGACTCCAAGTCCTTTTGGGTCTTGCTTTAATTTCTTTCCCCCAGTTGTAGAAGCATTACAATTCCAGGCAAGCTGGCTGCGTCGGATGACACTGGGGGTACTCCATGGAATTTACTTCTCCTCCACCCTCCCCAGCATTGATACAAACAACCATCTATCTATACATGAGTTGGCTTATTTTTTAGTTCAAGAAAAAAGTTCTGTTGACCAATATCAAGGGAGGAATACTACTGCACTAACTGAAGTCCATTGCATTTTTTTAAAACCAAGAAATCATCTGTATTACCAGTGCATTTTCCCTTTTCAACAAGTCTGCCATCCGGCCCCCGTTTCTGTCAACACAACGGCTTAAGAGATGTTACACCACTAACTCGTTGTCTCCCTGGAGGATAAGGAGACACAGTTTTGTTTTTTTTGTTTAAGCCCATCTGATGCTAACCTTTTTGCTATCTGTTAAGTGGTGACAATCCAGTCTTGCTTTCTCTGGCTAGCATGGTCTGGGAAAGATTAACCCCGGGTGAACCAAAGGGATCCTGGTTCACATCTTGTTCCTCCACTTTTGTTTCTCCCTGGACAGAAATGGCACTTCCGCCGAGGATGGATCAGCGATTTGGAGACTGGGCCAATTTAAGGTGAAATGCACCCCCCACTGCATTGCACTCCTGCTCATTACAAGGGGGGATAAAGGGCCGACAGCCCTCATATACATTCACAGGTTCAGCGTCCGCCGTCTTCCCTCACTACTGGTAAGGGGCATTTTCCTGCCCATCCCTGAGAACAGCCACAAGAGACCAGAAATAAGAGAATCCACAAAGTTTTTACTGCCATCCCAGATGTGAATAATTCCAAGCACAAATGTAATTAAGAGAACTTCATTTCTCAAATGAAACCTATTGGTCTTGTTACACGTGGACAAGAGAAGATAACACGTTTCAGTAGCCAGAATCGTGGTCAGGCCACTGAGCCTGAGCAGTAAACGGTACAGGCGAAGCTGTGAGAAGCGGTCCTTACGTCAGCTATGACTGAAACCTTGGAAAAGGACCTTTCTGTAGCTGGTCTTGGATCAATGGCATCTGAGCTTCTTGTTTCTGATCTTGAGTTTAAACTCACACAAAGGTGTGTTTGAGGTGGGGCTCTTCAGAAAGCCCAGAGACAGGGACTCTTGAGCAGAGGAACTTTTCGAGAAAAATTCTGGCAAAGCTCTGTGGTGCCTCTGCCCTGATCCATAGCAGACTCTGGAGTGAAAGGGCCATGTCTCAGACGAGAGCTGGAATTTTATATGTTATTGGCCCAATCCCCTTCCATGCTGTTGGCAGGAGATGTAACTTCTGACCCCTCTCCCACGCTGGGCCTCCAAGCAGATGAGATAGATAACTTTCTTCCTCCACAGCCTGCCTGTACATGGTGGTAGAAGCAAAGCACATGAAAACAAAGGAGGGGCACCAGACACAGTCAAAGGAATCCACAGAGGTCTGGGTAGACTGCTAACAGCGTCCGGTTCAAGAACACTGATTTTGTTGCTGATTTGACAAATCTCGAGTAACTTTTATGCTTTCTGTGTGTGTGTGTGTGTGTGTGTGTGTGTGTGTGTTTTGTACTGGGAATCAAACTCCGGCTCTTAGCTTGTAAGGCAGATGGCGAAACCACTGAGCTGAATGCCTGGCCCTTAACTTTTATGCTTTTAATGAATTCATTGATGAGCAGCTAGAAGATGATAGATCTTGGCTGTATACCATACTCCAGTTTTAGGGTGAAAGATTAGGAAGTATCAAACGTGCTGAACTCTTACGTCCCAAAGATGCATAAAATAGGCACAGAGTTGGTGTTTTTTCATTGACATCATTTCACTCCATAAAGTGAACAATGTAGAATGATGAATACACGTGTTTTCCATGAGGCTCAGTAAAGCCATATTTCATGAAAGAAGATGTATGGATTTATTAAAATGACAGAGATGAGGCATGTCAGAAGACATAAAGGAAGAGATGGAAAAGTTCTTCTCTTAAGTAGCACTTTCCAGACGTAAGCATCGTCTAGCGATGTACCCTACTTGTTTATTATCCCACTCATTTATCCACTCTTCAGTTAGCAGACATTTAGGTTGCTTGCAGTTTTTCCGCTCTTAGAATCTACGACAAACTTTGTTGTCTGCCGTCTTGCAAGCAAGGATACAGATACTTTCTATACAAGAATAGATCCCCTCAAGATGGGTTGTTGATTCTAAGGTTCAAGTACGTAACACTGTTAAAACTATAGTCAAATGTATAACACCCCTCATGAATGGTGGTGTCAACGCAACTGCACCGACGGGGATAAAGTACCCTTTCCCCCGCCTGTTTTAGTCTTAACTAGAAGAAAGGAGTGAAGGGGTGCAGAAGTTTATGGACCTTTCATCTGGTGATTATTTTTTTCAGCTAATATTTACTGAGCACTTAGTAAGTGTGAAGCAGTGAATCAAGCTGCTACAGTTTCTACTCTTCTGCAACTTTCAGTTTGCTTTGTAACATTCATGTCACTCCACTCCTCGTCCTCGTCCTCCCCCTCCCCCGTTTCTGGGTTTCTTAGCTCAGCTTCTCGAGGGGAACCCTAATGGGCTACTGGGCAGAATCATGGCTAATTAGTTCCTCCTAGGTCACACATCTGTCATCTTTGGTCAGAAAGGGCTGCAGGAAATGCGACTGGGGTGAGGAAAGGGCAGAGACTTTCATGTGCCTCGTTAAAAAATGGTCTTTATGCCACATGATTTGCAAGTAGACTATGCACGATTCCGTTTATATGGTCTAAGGCCCTGGATTCTGGAGATAACTCTAATAAAGGAAGAGCCATTTCATATTATGATAGTAACATCCTATACTGCTGTGGGAAACCAGGACAATTACTGGTTTAATTTGAAAGAAAGTTCTGCCCAAGCAATTAGTTCTGTCAGTGAATATTGCTGATAACCTTTGAAGTTGGGACCTTAGAGATCAACCAATTCTGCTGACCTACTTTCTAGGCCCAGAGAAAGGATTAAAGATTAAGGCCAGGGTTAAGTATCCACCAATGGCAGGGTTGGGGATGGAACTCAGGTTGCTATCATCGATGTGTCGTGTTTGCAGCTCTCTTTCTTTCTATCTAGTCTCTAACCCTCCTTCTTTTCTTTTACCTTTAGATATTCTGATCTGTTACTCTTCTTGAGTAAACCATATAGGTGATCTTTTTGAAAAAAATAGTATGTAAAAGTATATAAGCGAAAAGTAATTCTCCAATCCCAGTTTCTATCCTCAGGGACTACCGCTGCTTCTGGTGTAACTTTACAAAAGGAATCTGTTGATTTTGAACATTTGTATTTTTTTGTCTTGATTATTTTACTATGTCATTAGAAGGTCATTTTGTATATTTATAATATGAGCTATCTATATCTGTATCTTTTACTGTGCATCCTGGGAATTAGTGAAGACTGTAATGCCTAAACTGAGTTTTAGATTTTTTTAAACTCCCTACTCTTTTTAACCACTGTATAATATTCCATTGTGCCTTGAGATGGCAATACTGAAATTGAATTAGCCCACTTATCACTGATAATCATTTAGGCCATCGTTAATACTTTTCCGTTATAGGCAATTCCATAAAAACACTCTGCTACATACTTTTTGTCGATGTATCTGAGTACCTCTGTTTCTCCTCTCCTCCATCCAGTCAATTCATAGAATTATGGAGAGAAGAAAATGCGATAGTTTGACATGACAGAGCCTGTTTAGAGAAAGTGGAGGCAGCATACCTCAAGGTTCTTTAGCTGAGGGGCTGGGATTTAGCTCAGTGGTGCCTGCCACTTGCCTTGCAAGTGCAAGGTCCTAGTTCGATACCAAAAAGATTATTTGGTTGTACCGGGGATCAACTTCAACTAATTTAGCAAAAATGGGAGGAAGGTAGAGGACTTTAGTGCAAGATCCAGGAGAGTTACACAGACAGAACCCAGAAATCACAGGAACAAGAAAACCACTAGCACTGTCATCCATTGTCTTACTATTATTATTATTATTTTTTTGGCTCCTTTCTGCTTCTCTCTGAAATTTTGTCTCCCATTCTGCTTTTCACAACTCTTGCTGCTCTGCTCTGCCCACAGGGACTCCTCACAAGGCTCCAGGGTCCTCCTGGTCCTCGGCTCAGGCTGGTTGGATTTTGCTCAGTCCCAAAAGATGGTAGTTACCTTGTGTGCCAGTAAGGCGACCTGCAGAAGACATGAGTCTGAGCACGCCCCTCTTCACCTAACGTAACAGCTACAGACACAGTCTGAGCCTCTTCTCAGGGACTTTGCACCCTTTACTTGGGTCTTCTGCTTGACTTTCATTTCCAGTGCTTTCTATTCAAATGTTCTAAATTCTGGCCATGGTGAAAATCGCGTCATGTCTACATGCACCCAGGGCCCGAGACTGGGTCAGCAGAATGTGGGAGCTCAGCTTCAGCTTACCCTTTGATGGAGTGTCACTGTGGGGTGCTCATCTGCATAACTGCACAAGCAGAAGTAGGCAATCAGAGCCGGGAGAGACTAGGAGAGATAGAAATCGCTCAATCCTGCTGTAGGGGAGGTTGGAGGGGTAATGTTGGCTTTACCTTAATGTGAGGGCGAGATCTGATTTGTGGGTGGTGGTGGAAATACTGGGGACTGGACCCATGGCCTTCCTACTAAGCCATGTCTCTAACCCCTTTTTATTTTTTTAAATTTTGAGACAGAGTTTCACTAAACTGCTAAATTGCCCAGGTTGGGCTCAAAGTTGCAACCCTCCTGCCTCAGCCTCTCAGGGTGCTGGGATTATAGGCAGGCAGTACTACTCTCAACTGAAGTTTGGTTGTTGTTGTTGTCTGTTTTTTACTCAAGTTACAAAGGGCAAGGCAGGCCCTGCAAACTATGGGATTTAAGGAGGACAGGTAGGGGTAATACCTTCTGTGTATGTTCAGCTCTCCCCATGGCTGTGGTGATTATGTCCTCTGCAGTGGCCACCAGAGTTGGTGTGGCTTATGGTGCTGGTAGAATGGATGTCCCTTGGTCAATGACTGGAGTCCCAGAGGTCCATCACCAAGTCCCTCTGAGTGTCTCAATGTCTCTCTGCCATGATTCTAGACCACTGCTGTCCTATTCGTCTAAGCAAACAAAAACCAAAGAAGAGCCTTCTACTTCCAGTGTTGTTGTGCTGGTTCCTCCTCCAGCAGTGGTCAGCCATCCTTCGAGCATGCAGATATTAGCCAAGTCGTACGTACTTTACCACCTCAGGGCCTGAACGTTAAAACTCAACCCTCCTACAAAGCCGTTTCAGCTGCACCTTGGCGCTGTTTCTTCAGCTTCCACCTCACTCGTGATCGGGGATCCTTATCTCCGTTTCGGGGCAGGCATTACTGCTTGTAGTAGTTTTCTCTTGATGTCGCAACAGATCACGAACTTAGATCCCGTACTTAGGGTTTTAAAACAAGCCAGATTTATTCTCTTACAGTTCCGGAAGACAAAAGTCCAAACTGACATCAAAAGGATGCAAATTAGGAGAGCGGAAAGGGGACTATTGGGGCAGAAGGGGGTTAGGGAGACGGGGAGGGAAGCAAAAGGAGGGTAATGAGGGGGTGAAGATCATCCAGCTGTTACATGCAAGTACAAAGGTGCCAAAAGGAGCCCTGCTATCCTACATAATTAATTGGCACTGGTATAATTTTCAAAAAACTATAAAACCCAAGCATCGGTGGAACTGATTTCCTCTGGAGGCTCCAGGGAAGAGAATCTGTCCCTTGCATTTTCCAGCTTCCTTGGTCCGTAGACTGTTTTCCATTTTCAAAGAGTTTCACTCCACTCTCCGCTTCCGGCACTGTTTCTCTTCTTCCCCTTCTGTAGTTGCGGCTCCCTCTGAGTGTCTTTTACAAGGGCTCTGGAGAAGATGTTTATGGCCCTAGGGTCATCCAGCGTTCTTTCCCCCTTCTTAAGCTCTGTGGCATCAGCACACCCTGCCAAGTCCTGTTTGCTGGGTAATAGGCTTTGGGCTCTAGGGATTAGGACCTGGGAACCTTTGGGTGCCGTTATTCAGCTTGGCACTGTTCCTTGCCACCTGCAGCTTGTAGGAAATGTACGAAACTCTTCTGGTTTGGACTGGATACTAGACTTTTCCAACCACAGCGTCTGTTACTTGTATTGCTTTTTGAGGCAAGAATTAGTTACATAGTCCATCCTCTTTCTCCAAGAAGGTAGGCACACTACCTTCCGTGGCTTCCTTTCTTCTTAAATTCAGACTGTGAGTGAGTTCAGCGAAGGCAATCGATGAGGATGTTGTATACCACTTCCAGACCTGCTCCCAAAGTACCTTACCCGATCCTCTGAGCCCTGCCTTCATTGACTGGGCTAGAAGTGCATGATTGCAGGATGGTTTAGAAGCCCTAGGTCCTCATTCATTGTGTTAGGCCCCCGAGATTCTGGAGTTGTTTATCACAGCAGATGCCCTACGCTGACCAAGAAATTTGTTTTCTATCTTATTACTTGTTGATCCCTACCCCCTAGCATAGTGCTTAGCCCTAAGTGAACGTTTAAAGTGGTCAGCCATCCTTCGAGCATGCAGATATTAGCCAAGTCGTACATACTTTACCACCTCAGGGCCTGAACGTTAAAACTCAACCCTCCTACAAAGCCGTTTCAGCTGCACCTTGGCGCTGTTTCTTCAGCTTCCACCTCACTCGTGATCGGGGATCCTTATCTCCGTTTCGGGGCAGGCATTACTGCTTGTAGTAGTTTTCTCTTGATGTCGCAACAGATCACGAACTTAGATCCCGTACTTAGGGTTTTAAAACAAGCCAGATTTATTCTCTTACAGTTCCGGAAGACAAAAGTCCAAACTGACATCAAAAGGATGCAAATTAGGAGAGCGGAAAGCGGACTATTGGGGCAGAAGGGGGTTAGGGAGACGGGGAGGGAAGCGAAAGGAGGGTAATGAGGGGGTGAAGATCATCCAGCTGTTACATGCAAGTACAAAGGTGCCAAAAGGAGCCCTGCTATCCTACATAATTAATTGGCACTGGTATAATTTTCAAAAAACTATAAAACCCAAGCATCGGTGGAACTGATTTCCTCTGGAGGCTCCAGGGAAGAGAATCTGTCCCTTGCATTTTCCAGCTTCCTTGGTCCGTAGACTGTTTTCCATTTTCAAAGAGCTTCACTCCACTCTCCGCTTCCGGCACTGTTTCTCTTCTTCCCCTTCTGTAGTTGCGGCTCCCTCTGAGTCTCTTTTACAAGGGCTCTGGAGAAGATGTTTATGGCCCTAGGGTCATCCAGCGTTCTTTCCCCCTTCTTAAGCTCTGTGGCATCAGCACACCCTGCCAAGTCCTGTTTGCTGGGTAATAGGCTTTGGGCTCTAGGGATTAGGACCTGGGAACCTTTGGGTGCCGTTATTCAGCTTGGCACTGTTCCTTGCCACCTGCAGCTTGTAGGAAATGTACGAAACTCTTCTGGTTTGGACTGGATACTAGACTTTTCCAACCACAGCGTCTGTTACTTGTATTGCTTTTTGAGGCAAGAATTAGTTATATAGTCCATCCTCTTTCTCCAAGAAGGTAGGCACACTACCTTCCGTGGCTTCCTTTCTTCTTAAATTCAGACTGTGAGTGAGTTCAGCGAAGGCAATCGATGAGGATGTTGTATACCACTTCCAGACCTGCTCCCAAAGTACCTTACCCGATCCTCTGAGCCCTGCCTTCATTGACTGGGCTAGAAGTGCATGATTGCAGGATGGTTTAGAAGCCCTAGGTCCTCATTCATTGTGTTAGACCCCCGAGATTCTGGAGTTGTTTATCACAGCAGATGCCCTACGCTGACCAAGAAATTTGTTTTCTATCTTATTACTTGTTGATCCCTACCCCCTAGCATAGTGCTTAGCCCTAAGTGAACGTTTAATAAGGGCTGGTTAAGTGAATGAAAAGCAATTGGATCTTGGATGGGGACAAGGAAGAGAAAAGGTTAGAGTGAGGGGCTAAAGCAACCTGTAATTACAGCTGTGAGAAATGATAAGGACTTGCGCTATATCAGTGCCCATGAGGCAGAGGAAAGAAGGGTTTTGATGTGTCCTTGGGAAGCAGGGGGAAACTGATTGATTTTGGTAATTGACAGGATATAGAAATCGAGATACAATTTAACATCAAAGACCTCCCAGTAAACCAGCTTGGGCTCATGGCTGGGCATTGGTGTCCTCCATGTTCAAATGTCATTCTGAATATGTAGGTGAAAAGACAGCTTCTCCAGCCCTGGGACGGTCACTTCTTTAGGGACTATTGGGGCAGAAGGGGGTTAGGGAGACGGGGAGGGAAGCAAAAGGAGGGTAATGAGGGGGTGAAGATCATCCAGCTGTTACATGCAAGTACAAAGGTGCCAAAAGGAGCCCTGCTATCCTACATAATTAATTGGCACTGGTATAATTTTCAAAAAACTATAAAACCCAAGCATCGGTGGAACTGATTTCCTCTGGAGGCTCCAGGGAAGAGAATCTGTCCCTTGCATTTTCCAGCTTCCTTGGTCCGTAGACTGTTTTCCATTTTCAAAGAGTTTCACTCCACTCTCCGCTTCCGGCACTGTTTCTCTTCTTCCCCTTCTGTAGTTGCGGCTCCCTCTGAGTGTCTTTTACAAGGGCTCTGGAGAAGATGTTTATGGCCCTAGGGTCATCCAGCGTTCTTTCCCCCTTCTTAAGCTCTGTGGCATCAGCACACCCTGCCAAGTCCTGTTTGCTGGGTAATAGGCTTTGGGCTCTAGGGATTAGGACCTGGGAACCTTTGGGTGCCGTTATTCAGCTTGGCACTGTTCCTTGCCACCTGCAGCTTGTAGGAAATGTACGAAACTCTTCTGGTTTGGACTGGATACTAGACTTTTCCAACCACAGCGTCTGTTACTTGTATTGCTTTTTGAGGCAAGAATTAGTTATATAGTCCATCCTCTTTCTCCAAGAAGGTAGGCACACTACCTTCCGTGGCTTCCTTTCTTCTTAAATTCAGACTGTGAGTGAGTTCAGCGAAGGCAATCGATGAGGATGTTGTATACCACTTCCAGACCTGCTCCCAAAGTACCTTACCCGATCCTCTGAGCCCTGCCTTCATTGACTGGGCTAGAAGTGCATGATTGCAGGATGGTTTAGAAGCCCTAGGTCCTCATTCATTGTGTTAGACCCCCGAGATTCTGGAGTTGTTTATCACAGCAGATGCCCTACGCTGACCAAGAAATTTGTTTTCTATCTTATTACTTGTTGATCCCTACCCCCTAGCATAGTGCTTAGCCCTAAGTGAACGTTTAATAAGGGCTGGTTAAGTGAATGAAAAGCAATTGGATCTTGGATGGGGACAAGGAAGAGAAAAGGTTAGAGTGAGGGGCTAAAGCAACCTGTAATTACAGCTGTGAGAAATGATAAGGACTTGCGCTATATCAGTGCCCATGAGGCAGAGGAAAGAAGGGTTTTGATGTGTCCTTGGGAAGCAGGGGGAAACTGATTGATTTTGGTAATTGACAGGATATGGAAATAGAGATACAATTTAACATCAAAGACCTCCCAGTAAACCAGCTTGGGCTCATGGCTGGGCATTGGTGTCCTCCATGTTCAAATGTCATTCTGAATATGTAGGTGAAAAGACAGCTTCTCCAGCCCTGGGACGGTCACTTCTTGCAGTAGCGATCAAGAGGTATCAGCTTGCCTTGAATATTCCGGCTGGGAAGTCTTGACGATGTGGAGACTTTCATTTTACTATGGTTGGCAGCCATGGGATTGAAGCCATCTATTAAAAAGTGGTTAAAAACGTGGCTTTGGTCATTCATACCTGCCGCTTGTTATACATGCCACTTCCCAGCGCAACTCTGCAGCTCTTCCCATCAAGAGAAGTTTATTTCTCCACCCTCTGAA
>NW_022900946.1:12100380-12104027 GCF_012274545.1 Fukomys damarensis | reverse complement strand
GGCAGCCATGATTGAAGCCATCTATTAAAAAGTGGTTAAAAACGTGGCTTTGGTCATTCATACCTGCCGCTTGTTATACATGCCACTTCCCAGCGCAACTCTGCAGCTCTTCCCATCAAGAGAAGTTTATTTCTCCACCCTCTGAATGTGGCCCGGCTCTATGGTTTGCTTTGGCAAATACAGTGTGGCAGAAATGATGTCAGCCTACTCTAAGCCTGGGCCTCAACAGCACTTGTGTGCTTTTTCTCACTTTTTTTAGAACCCACCCGGCCACCATGTGAAAAGGCCTGTGTTTGATATTATTATTTTTCCTAATATATTGTAACAAACATAAAACTAGCAACCTATAAAAGAATTTTGTTGCAAGTACTGCCAAAAATCATCTCCTAAACGATCATCAGTCTGGGGGAACCATGCTTGAATTCTATTCACTTCTGTGAGACTTCACTTATCTCCTCCGACAGGAGGAGTAAAATACATCAAATCAATGTGTCTCTGGAAACCAGCAAGGTGCTAGCTACACTTTGCTTCTGTTTCAGCTCCTTTTTTTCCTCTTAAGGCTAACAGTTGCTTATAGACCTCTTTGAAACCCTAAAAGCCACCTTGTGAGGACGATTAACGAACAACTCCTTTAAGTGAGGTCCTTCAGGTGAGGGTGACAACACATACACTTTGATTTGTTGAGCTGCTTATGAACATTAGTTGCAACACAGTACTGGCAAGCAGGCGTCTTTTGCTACATCTTTCCCTTCCCTAATTGTTGGGGTGTACAGTCACATTCTTGTTACTGTGCACTGGAGTCTGGCATAATTAAGGCTAGAGCAAGTGAGGTTCTTTAGATATTAAGTGCCTGCGTTGTAAATAATGTCATCATCTCTTTTATAGAAAGCACTTTCATTAAAAGCATTTTAATTTAACATGTTTGTATGAATTCACTTGAAAAGTCATAGCGTTGCAGCTATGGTGCGTGGAACAGCTCAGTGCTGTAGTCAAGCGTCACAGCTCTGAAGCAAAGCCAAAAGTTGAAGACCGGAGAATCTGCCCCAGCAGGTCTGAACGCTTGACTAGAATCGGAAGCCTCCTTCTATAGGGGGCTGCAGGTTATGTGAGCATGCTCACAGAAGCTAGTGGATGGAGTTACAGAACATTCCTGAAAAGGAGAGTGGGCCAAGGAGCCCACAGAGATAGGGGCGGAGTTAACAGAACATTCTTGAAAGGGGTGGAGCTAACAGAACATTCCCGAGAGGTCAGGCAGTTCAGTCAGGGCTCTCCCAGAAGGGCAAACTGTTACATTTCTGCAACAAAACATTTTGTGGAAAAAACCCAAAAACCCAAAAACCTGGCGGCAAGGCCAGAGCAAGGAAAGGGCTGGTCTTACTGTATAGTATTGCTCTTTCAATAGTGCAGGGGATATTTGATGAGGATTTTGTTTTTAATCTTCCATGAATTTGACCGGCGTCTGTCATGTAGTTCATAACCTCCCTGCCTTTCCACTAGGAGCCCTAAAAGAAATATCTTCATCACTTATTCCAAAAAGGATCCTGTTCCAAATAATCACACACCTACTAGGTGGTAGGAACTAACTCACTGGCATGAGAAAATGAACTTTTGCCTTTGCAGAATAAAATGAACCACAATAATTCCACCCTCTTCTAGGTATATTTTGAAGCCTTGGGCAACAGGCTGGGGTGGTATTCCAGGGACCAGCAGCAGCCACAGCTGGCAGGAGCACAAAATGAATTTAGTTTGGACAAAGGTCACAGAGGATAGGAGGCTTAGAGTTTTGAATCACTGGGAAATAAGCCTTATGGGTGGATCCCATTTGTTTCTAAGATACAGTCCCTGCACTTTTCTTGTCACAAACAGGGGGCAGTCTCTGTTAATTAAAGCCAGAGTGAATCTCCTCTGAGGACCAGAGTCAAATGTCCTGGTGACAGGCAGTATTTTACAGAGTTTGGAGGCAGATTTTGAAATGGACTTTTGGGTCCATATTTTCTTTTCTCCAAGGTATCTTTTTAAAACCAAGTTTAGAAGCACCTTAAGATTCCCCACCCCCACCTGCAGAGGCTCTGGCAGAAAGGTGTCTGTGATCGCCTCTGCCACCAGGCCCTGATGCTCTCTGGGACATACCATGGAGTGTCAGAGCAGGGGTGGCAGGATCAGTAGCTGGTCTGTCTGTATCCAGCCCTGGCTTTACCAAGGGCTGAACAAAACCCTTATCCTCTCTGAGCCTGTTTCTTGGCCCTTTGGAAGCCAGCTGCAAGATCCTTCTCCACATCTAATTTAGAAGCATGAGGACATCTCCCAACTCCTTTGTGTGTCCCACGTGTTCCTTTCCTCTTTTAGCTTAAGACAGTCTCATAAAAGAAATCAACTAACTAATACAACCCATTTCTTTTTGAGTGCCTGTGGTGTCCAGGACTGTTCTAGGTCCTGGGGGACGTAGATGGTCAAGACCCTTTGCACAGGGGCAGATAAAAACCATAAATCCATAATATAACGTCAGAGGGGTTAGAGAACATGAAGAGACTGTATGAAGGGGTCAGAACACAGGCTTTAAAGTCTCCTTTCTTGGGTTAAATGGCAAGTCTGGCACTCAGGCTTGGAACCACCCAGGAAAAGTGGTTTGGAACTACCCGAGGTGACTAGTTTAATTGCTGAGTCAGTTTCTCTGCCTGTACGATGGGGCCTGCTAATATTACCTGACACCTAGAGAGTTAAATGAGATCGCCCATTCAGTGGTTCAAGCATTTCCATATTGTCTGCTGTGTACTAGGCACAGCCCTAAGCTTCCATGAGGAGGTGATTTTAGAAAAAAACAAGCTTGTTTGGTATGTTGCAAGCCCTGAATACGTGTCAGCTATCATTAGCTTTCACACTGCGATGCTTGTTTGTGGGATGCGCAAGGTGGTGGTAGGCGTGGGTTGCCAGTCATGACAGACAGACGCACCACTGTCCTATTTTGGGGATCTTATTATAATGGATCTGGTGAATTTGGGTGAAACGATCTCATACCTTCTCCAGGTGAGGAGAAGTTATAATACCTTCCAAAACATAGCAGTCTTCCAGGGGACTGGTCTACTCCTGGATACACTCTATCAAGGTCGCACGTGTGTGTTTGCAAATCTTTTTATTCAAACCTGAAAAGGTGGTATTTCTCCAACTAGAAGGGGCCACTAGCCAAACTCCTTTTCATTTGGAGAAAACTTGCAATGGAGCTGATTAAATCCTCCCACGCGTTTTCAATTAAGGGGTTCCTAGCATTGCATTTTACACGTGGCCCAACTTCACCGTTCTTTGAAAATGCCCCGAGAAGTCCTGATTGCAGCCAAATGGAGAGGAGGGTGGTGGAAACATCATTTTCCTGCAAATTGCCTAGCCGACTGCAAAGTGTAGACTTTGTTAATGCAATTAAAAAACAAAACGCCAAGGCGTGTGATCTAAATTCGGTGTAGCAGTTTTGGTACGAATCCTGTTTGGGGTTCTGAAGTCAAATTCAAGCCCAGGAGAGGAAGAAGTGGGAGAAATGGTTGAGGGCCAACGAATGGCTTGAATCAGCTAGGGAAGAGAGGGCAGAATTCCGAAACGCGAAGGAGATGTGAATTGGACGCTGGGAAAAAAAGACCGAGAGATCTGCGGCTCCTGGT
>NW_022900946.1:12099767-12100219 GCF_012274545.1 Fukomys damarensis | reverse complement strand
TGTGGAGCGCAGAGAACGCTGCGGGGGCGAAAAGGGACCGAAGGCTGCAGGTCTGAGGGGCTGGAGGAGTTCCTCCAGGTCTCGCCATTGCCTAGGCCTTGTCCCCTGGCCCTGCTAACCCCTGCCCTCCTTTGCCGAGCTCATCCCAATCCCCTCTCCTGGGAGCGCTTATCCGCACCCCACTTTGCCAGCTCAGCCTAGGTCTTAGCCTCGGCCTAGGGACTCAGCCATCCAGGTCGAACGGCGGGATAGACGTACAGCCCCGGGAAGGGCAAGGCCGCCCGGCACGCCTGGAAGGGCTATCCTGACCAGACAGCGCCTAGCTGGTCTTGGAGTGAGAGCCATCTAGTCTGTCCCCATTCTCCCCGTGTCACCCCCTCCCTAGTGGGCAGATTCCAGCCGCAGCTCCTGCGCACGCACCCTTGAAAAAGCCACGGGCGGAGCCGCCTCTG
>NW_022900946.1:12088534-12098021 GCF_012274545.1 Fukomys damarensis | reverse complement strand
CCCGCCGTTCAACTGCAGCTCGGGCGACTTCATCTTCTGCTGCGGGACTTGTGGCTTCCGGTTCTGTTGCACGTTTAAGAAGAGGCGACTGAACCAAAGCACCTGCACCAACTACGACACGCCGCTCTGGCTCAACACCGGCAAGCCCCCTGCGCGCAAGGACGACCCCCTGCACGACCCCACCAAGGACAAGACCAACCTGATCGTCTACATCATCTGCGGGGTGGTGGCTGTCATGGTGCTCGTGGGTATCTTCACCAAGCTGGGGCTGGAGAAAGCGCACCGGCCCCAAAGGGAGCACATGTCCAGGTGGGCTGCCTCCCCTCGCCTCTCCTCCGGGCTTCACTTTCTCTTCGCTGCCTCCCCAGCTCGCCCCAGGCAGGGCTCCCCCACCCGGGCCTCTGCGCTGGGGGCTGTCACTAGGGGAACCAACTTTGGTTTCTCAGGCAGAGAAGGGGCTGCGGGCTGGGCACAGGTGGGAGTGACGGGGCGAGTGTGGCGTGTCTGACCCCTCACCCTCTAGCCACCACCTGCCGACAGTGACCCAGACGGACTTGGGGCGAGCAGGCGAGGAGCCCGTTCCCGAAGTCTCGGGTTTTGGGGAAGGCATCCATAGCACCCCTCGGGTTCCAGATGCTCCCCTCTAGGTAAACGGAGGCAGGCGAGTCCGACCGGGAAGGGGGCGTGTGTGAGCCCGTGAGCGCGTGTGTGACGGGAGGGAGCTAGGGAAGGAGTGAGTGCCGTAAGACTAGCGAGAAAGAGGCAGAGGAGGATCAGAGGGAAGGGGGGCGAGAACAAACCCTCGTTCAGGGCCGCCCCTCCCGCGTGGAGGTCTCCAGGCTTGGGACGTCACCCCCTGTGTTCTTTTCTCTCCTTGTCCCTTTATCCTGCCACCACCTCTCCTGCCCGAGGCAGCGGCCATCACCGCCCTCAGTGCCCTTTCCCCAGCTGGCTCAGACTCCAGGGTCCCCGAACCCCGTCCAAGACATCACCTCCTAAGCCCCCAGATTTCTCAACTTTCCCGTTTGCTGTATTCATTATGCAAGTCCCAGCAAATCGTAGCAGATGGAAGAAGGCATTTGGGGATTAATGGAGCTATTTGCCTTTTTCGTTTTCTTTCTTTCTTTTTTTAAGTGTCTAAACTGATTCGCACAACTCAGTAACTTTGGAGGCGGAGGACACAGCCCTGAGCAGCACGAAGCCTCGGCCGTAGGGGAGGAAGCAGCCAGGGGTTAGTGTGAGGTCTGGGAGGCCAGGATTGAAGGAGCGGCCAGCGAGCGTTCGTGTGGCTGGAGTGTAAGCCTTAACTGTCCCTTTCCGAGTCAGAGCAGGGAAGTCGCAGTGTCCCTATCCCTCCCCCCCCCACACCTCCGCGGGGGGCGGGGGCTGTGTGTGTGAGCGCGCGCGAGGGCGCGCGTGTGCGTGTGTGCCTGTGCTCCATGTGCATGCCTAAAAAATCTGAACAAAGAGACCCACCAAAAATAGGCGAAGGAACATCACCACCTCACTAGTAATTATTTTCTATTTATACACAGAGTATCCGATCATTTTTTCCCCCCAAAAGGGGAATGATTGGTGGGGAAGAGGTGAGGAAGTTCTTGTCGGTGGTGGGTGGTGAGGTCCTGCGGTACAGAAGTAAGCTCTAAGGGCTCAAGAAACCTTGACCTACTAAAGGAGTAAAGCGCTTGCACCGCCGGTCTCCCCTCTCCTACAACCCCAAGGGGCCCATCTCCAGTCCTAGCGCAGAGTCGTTTGTTTCACCTCTCGGTCCTAAGGCCAATCCCTGCTGACACCGGGTCCACGTTAAGGCGAGGGTGAGCAGAGGATGCAGGACTGCGGCAGCCAGGCTGCCTTGTAGGGAGACGTTACTCAGAGGCAGGTACATGGCCTCAGACCTCGCCAGCCAAAAGGCTCTTTGCTATGCGGAGCTGGGAAGGTGAGGAAAGGAGCTGTCCTCTGGGACTATGGTGTCCTGGAGAGACAGCTCTCCGTTCCTACAACAGGGCTCAGGAGGGGTCCGACTTCCTGGTTCTGTCCTTGGCAGTGCTGTTGGGGAGAAAGATGACTCCAGCTAACCGGGTTGCTGTTACAGTCTTCTTGTAGGTACCAGGAAAGGTCCCCTTACAAGCAGCAGCTAGCCTAGGAGTACCCAGTCTTGGGGTAGTGGCTCCTCAACCCAAGGTCTGCAGGTGGAAGGAAATGCTTACTACTGAAAAGAGAGAAATGTTGATTTTTTTTTTTTAAACTGTCAGCTTCTAAGCCGTAATCTTCAACCCTGCTGCTGTTTGGGATCACCTGTAGTGCTTTAAAAAATCTTGTTGCCAGGGCCTCCATTCTTGACTGGTTAAATCAGAATTTAGCATCTGTACTTTGAAAAGCTTTCCAGGTGATTCTAATGTTCAACCAATCTCTACTAAGGAAAAAGAACTAACACACACCTGCTGAGCACGAGCTGGGTGCCAGGCACTGTGATAGAGGGGTGTGTGTGCTTGTGTGCATGCACTGTGTGTGTATATATAAGTAAGCTCTCATTCTCACAATGACTCCGAGACAGGTGCTATTTTAATTACCATTTACATATGAGAAAATCACGGCACAGGTAAGGTGGCTTGCCCAAAGTCACACAGAAAATTGTGCACTTTCCAGTCTCCTGGTTTCACCTTGTACCTGGAGCAAATGTTTCAGATCAATCCCAGAATCTGGGGGAGCTTCCTAAAGCACAGATTCTTGAGTTCCAGCCCCAGAGATTGTGATTTAAGAGGTTTAGAGAGGGCCCTGGAAAATCGGCTTTTAACAACCGCTTTGAATTGCTCTGAGAACGTGGTCTACACTTTAGGGAAACATTGGTCTTGGATTTGGGAATATTCCAGAGACAAGAGATCAATTAATCCTAGAGAAAGGAGAAAGGCCAATGTGACTGTCTTATTTACATTCTGTTGCTTGCTTGTTTTCTCCTTGTATATAACCTTTCTGTGGTTCTTGGGCTTCCCCAGGATCCCTGCAGATGCATCATGCACTGCTTTTGAAGTTAATCTTTTGGAGTCCTAGGGTGGCACTTGGCTCCTAGTTTTTGCCTGATGGTGCTAAGGGGTTCTCAAGTGAGGGCCGGCCCACCAAGCTTGGCAGTGGGAAGGCTGCTGTGAGGCAAGGTGTCACCAGGTAGAGCTAATCTGCCATTTTTGTCTGGAGCTGTAACATTAAAAGGGGGTTTGTTCTCATTTGCCTAAAAGCACCTTCTCTTCCAGGACGTGGATGTGTGGCTGCGCTCCCATGCGCTCTTTATCCCTGCTGATCAGTAAGTTTGTGTTTTCCAGCAGAGGCCTCTGGCTATTGGTGTATAGGCGCAGAGTCCTGAGCATATGCTCTTCTTCCTCCTGAGCTGATTAGGGCTGAGAAAGATGGTCATTCTGGAGGGAAGAGGGGGCTTAATGTGATCTTGTAAGAACTGTAGAAATGCCCATGCCCAGTCACCAGCTGTGACAGCAGCCACAGACAACCCCTGTTTCCTGGGAGAGGGGACAGCAAGAGGTAGCCAGGTATGGTTACCAAAGTATGACTTTTTTTTTTTTTGGTCTGCAAGGTATTTCTATTTGAGCATTTTTGTTTTAAAGTTTTCTGTAATTTTTTATTGTGAAAATTTTTAACATACGAAAAACTTGAAAGAATAATAAAAACAACTCTAATATTTCTTCCTTTAGGTCAGGTTTTCTCAAACTTGGCACTGTTGACGCCTGGGTCTTGATAACCCTTTGTTTTAGGGGTCTGTCTTGCACATTATAAGATGTTTAGACTCCCTGGCCTCACCCACTAGATGCCAGTAGTATATACCCCATACTCCAGGCACAATAGTAAAAATGTTCCCAGGTATCATCAGATGTCGTTTAGGGACAAAATTACCCCCAGTTGCAAAACCACTAAGCTCATTTTTTTTGGTGGTACTGGGGTTGATTGAGCCCAGGGGTACCACACCACTGAGCTGTATCCCCAGCTATTCTGTATTTTATTTTGAGACAGACTCTTGTGAAGTTGCCCAGGCTGGCCACAAGCTTTCTGTCTTCCTGCCTCAGCCTCCTGGGTACCTAGAAGTCAATTTCACAGTTATTGTCATTTTTTTTCTCATACTCTCTGTGTATTTTTTCTTCTGTTCTTCTGTCTCCCCAGCCCACAACTCTTTCCCCCTAATTTTTCTTTTAGCTGAAGCATTTGAAAAAAGTCACTGACATGTCACTTTGTCCCTTCATAGTTCAGCATGGCTGTCCTAAGAACCAGAACACTTTCCCATACAACACAATCCCATGACCATACCCAAGAAAGCACACAAATTCCATGCCACATGTTCACTTTCCTAGGCATAGAAATGTCTTTCAGAGTTTGGAGTTTTCAAATCAGGATCTAATCAAGGTGTATTTAGCTGTAAAATCACTTTAATCTCTAAAATGTATGGCATTTTAATATCAACTTTGAATCAGTTGCCAATTTTTTCTTTTTTCTTTTTTTTTGGTACCGGGGGTTGAACTTGGGTCCTTGTGCTTGCAAGGCAGGTGGCAGAACCACTGAGCTAAATCCCTGGCCCAGTTACCAATATTTTAAAGCTGTGAGATTTCAAACAGAAATCCAGTTTCTGATTTCTTTTAAGAGTTTGGCAGGTTTGATGAGGTTGTATCAGCATTGTCACAGAGCAGTTGTTGGTTGTGGTTCAGGGGTAAATTTCCCTTTTAGGGAGCTCTTGAGCTGCCTTGGCCACTCCCATCCTCCCAGGTCACTCATTTATGCCATGCACAGACTCTGGAGAGTCAGGCTGGTTGGAATGGCGTGGGCTCTGCTTAGACTCCCTGCAGTTTAATTCTCGTTCAGCCACTTAATAGCTGTTTCACCCTAGGAAGGTTGCTTTACCTCTCTGAGACTAAATTTCTTTCTTTCTTTCTTTTTTTGGTACCGGGGATCGAACTCAGGTCCTTGCCCTGGCGAAGCAAGTGGCGAAACCACTGAGCTCAATCCCCGGTCCTCTGAGACTAAATTTCTTATTTGTAGGTTGAGCATTCGTTGAGGACCAGTTGTGTAAAGCACCTAACATGAGAATTGTCACGTGGCCACTATTCAGCAACTCTTTCCCATAATTTCTGTTGAAATTATCTAGTTCTAGTCTACCAAAGACAGTGATGTTGCTGTCTTGCTCTTGGTGGCCGGCCCTGGTCTGGGGCATTGCCCAACCTCCTACCCTTTCCAGCCTGGCTCTTGAATCTGAAGAGGGATTGGCAGGTTCAAAATAGGAGGGAAGTTTAGTGCAGGACTAGATTAAATGCATTGCAAAGTGTTGTCTAGGTGATGTCAAAGAAGCTTTGCTGGATTTGCAATCTTGCCATAAGCTTATGTGTTTATTCTCATTTAATTTCACACCCCTCCCCCCGAGGTAGGCTCTATGACAGTGTGCCATTTGCAGAAGCACAGACTGCTTTCCAGGAGGACGAACTAGCTCATGGGGAGTGGAGGAGTCTCGCTTCAAACTCAGGCAGTGTGAGGCAGGGCACAGGTCTTCGACCGCTAGGCTGCCCTGCCTTTGCACACAAACCCGAAGGACTTCCAGTCTTCTCCAATCACAAAGAAGTGCTCGAGGGCCTGTGAACCACAGCCTGTGCTTCAGGGCCAGGTCAGGGAACCAATGGAAGATCAAGTCTAGGAATGTTTTCTGCATCTGTCCCGGACAGGGCCAGATCTCCTGGTGGATTCATTGGTGAGAAGTGACCTTGAGGGCAGAAATGTGTTTGAAGCTCTCTACCCTTGATGCTGACAGCGGACACAAGTCATTATTTTGCCCACTTTCAAACAGAATCAAAAATCCGTGTGACAAGTTGCGTAGTATCGTGTTCCATGTGTTTTTCGAACATGCTTCCAGACCTGGGATCCCTTGCAAGAAATGGCATCAAATGACAAATACCCCTGGTTCACTTGCCTTTTGTCTTCTATTTCCCTCCTGACTCTACCTTTCCACACACCTGGTTATCCAGTGGCTGGTTAACCAGATCCCCAACCTGGAGAAGCCCATGCATACATGCATATGCTGTTGGCCACAGAAAGTCCCAAGTTAATTTTCTCGCAAGACATGTTTGCTTCTTCTTGGGGATTGAGTCCTTGCATTTTACAGATCTATTTTATTGATGTATAAATTATGCAATAAAGCACACCCATTTTGAGCGTACAGTTTGGTGAGCTCTGACACATGTCTGCACTCTGTAACCATCATTCTAGCAAGCCAACTGCCCATCACCGTTGCATTCTCAAAAAAAAAAAAAAATGCTGGGGCTTGTGCAAGAGGCAATGCTTAGGAATCCTATTCATGCATTTAAATTCCAGAATATGGTTTGAATCTTTGGAATCCCTAGAGGCTTTGAAGCAAGGTACCAGGACTTGAAATTCTGGGAATAATGGGGTCTCGTGTTTGTACACGGTGGTCGGAAAGGAAGACGGGGCTTTTTGTTCTTTGAGACAGGCCACGCTCATTGTCACAGCGGAGCCATTGTGTTCTCTTCCAGCAGACTCTGACCTATTGTCGGGCTTTGGCTCCAGTGTCACCTTCTCCAAGAAACCTTCCTGACCACCTAGGCCTTTTCTCTGTGCACACTCTAGCCCGTCCCTCAGTGTTATTTACTTCGCTTCGTGTTACGGTCTAAAGTTACTGCTTTATTGCTCGGCTAGTTGATTGTCTTCTTCCGTTATCATTCACAGTAAGGGATGCAGGGACAATCACCGTCTCTTCCAGTTCGCAGCTGTATCCTGAGTCCCTAGAACAGTGAGAACTTTGTTTTCTTGTATTCTGTTTTGCATGGCAGCAGAAAGTAACCCCCTCCCCGTTTGTTCATTTATGTATTTGATAGGTATTTATTGAACACTACCTGTGCTTAGCACGGTGCTGGAAACTCTGAGAAGAGTAGATGGTATAAATGTGATCTTTCCCCTCACAGAGCCAACACTGAAATACCGGGAGACAGGTAACATACAAGGAAATGTCACAGAAGTTGACACTAAGTCATACCTTACAAAATGCCCATATTCAGTCATTTTCATCCTTAAAAAAGGTAACGTGTCAACATAATTGTCCTGAACTGGGTTAAAGGATATCAAGGAATCAAAGTGTAGCTTTTGCTACACAGCACCTTTATTAGGCAGGGTTCTGCAGCACTATGGAGCCAGCACATCTTTAGATTTATTATAAGGAGTCATTAAGTCTAAAATCTGCAGGATCAGTGTCTCAGTTCAAGGCTGAGGTCTTCCAGACGAGCTGCCGCAGAACCAGAAAGAGCCTCGTGTCCCAGTTCTGAGGCAATCAAGCAAGATAATTCTTTATGATTTGGAGAGGGGTCACCTTTAGGTCTCTTCAGACCTCCAAGAGATTGAATGAGGTCCACCCACGTGAGGCTGGCAGTCTGCTTTACTCAGTTTGCAAATTTAATGTTAATTGCATCCAGAAGGATGAGAAACATAAGTATCAGAATGTTGACCAGCTCTCTGGGCACAGGTGGCCAGTGTAATAGGCATGTGATGCTTGTCATCATAGTTCCCTTAGGAGCTTGACACTCAAGGAATGAGGCTCAAGGAATGAGCCACCAACCGTCTTCAGCTGGTGACTTGAGAGGAGTCTCAGGCCCTACCTCGGAATATTAGAATGTGAAATTTAACAAAGTCATCGGGTAGCGTGAATGCCCATTAAAGTTGCAGCAGCATCCAAACTATGTGGACCCCTCAGATGTCAGATCCACAGGAAGTTGGTTTGTGACACATCTGGTTCTTCACACTGTCCCCTTCATTAACACTTTGGACACATTCCTAATTAAACATGTTTTTATTACGTACCCCGATGCATGCACATTTGTTTTCCTAAGAACACGTGCATGGGCTTATGAACAATTATTCGGTAAGTTATAAAGCATAAGAATGGAAATTTTAAACTGAACGGAAGGTAAAATAAACACTTTTAAAGTCTGTTGCTAGTTGTGATGACTTCCTGCTGTCAGTCACTGAAATCTGAAAGCATAATGTACATGGGGGATGATAGTCCTCATTAATAAATAAGACTGTTTTGAATATTCTTCATGAGAGTTTCAATTATTTTTGGCGGACGGCGCTTGAATCTGAATAGACCATCGCTGTTTGAACCTTGGGAGAAGCTGCTGGAGAGGAGGAGTGGATCGTGTTGTTCTCTTGGGCTTGCTTTCCCAGTGCTGCCTTCAGTCTTGTGGTTTTGACAAAGGGCACCACCTGTCTATTAGGTGATGGTTGGCGTTGTTGAAAGTAGATAAATTAATCTGCACATCCATTTATGGGGGCACCTGTGTCCATCAAACAGGCCAGATATCCCAACGAGGGCGGTGCTGGCAGTTACCTTCCTTGGTCCGGGGGTGCTGATTCCTGTCTTCGGATGCAGGTGTTCCAAGTGTACGTGCCCCTATCAGTCAATGTCATTTAATTGATTTCTCGTTGTTTTAAAAAAACTGAAGACCATACATTGAAGTTCTGTTCTTTTCTTCCCCCGCGCCCATGCTTCATGCTTTGGAGATTCCTTGTTCAGGAAGTGGCGATCTCAGAATCCTTGTCTCTAATGCATGCTCTGGGAATGGCTGTGGGGAGAGGCGTCCTTGGGCTGTGGAGCTGGGATTTCATAATTTTCAGCACTCAAGAGAAGCTCAGGGCATCTGCAGATGGCAGTGCTGCCTAAGTTCATGATGGCCATTCTCATTCCTTACTTTGCTGTCCTCTTGAAGGCTGGAATATTTTGGAATTTTGGGGTGAACCCTTGGGGAATAGGATGAAAGCTATGCCTCCCTATTCAAGAAAAATGCGCAAACAAATTTTCCATTCAATTACAGAGGAATTCAGCGATCCCTTGAAGCTCAGGATGAAGAACCTGTTTAGAAGTGAAAAAGGCAAGTTAGGTTTGGAAGGCCTCTGTCCTTTGTCTCAAAACTTCCTTCCCCTGCAGCTCCCTTGAGTTTCAGACCCTGCTTGCTGCACAGAGGTAGGAAGGAGCCGGAACTTTGATTTCAAAGACATTCAGGATTGCAATTCTATTCATTCTCTCCACTGATTAGCTGGGTTAACTTGGGCAGTTTTTCACGCTGTAAAATGGGTTGTGTTAATCCATACCTTTTAATACTCCCCTTTTTGTTGGCCCTCTTTCGGCTTTATTGGCCTTCTTGCTTATTCTTGAAGTATCTGACCTCTTTCCTGCCTCAGGGCCTTTGCACTTTCTGTTTGCTGTGCCTGGAATGCTCATTGCCTCATCTTTACGTGTGTTAGTTTTCTGTCGCTATCAGATACACTCGAAACAATCAGAAGTTTATTTTGACTTGCAGTTGTGGAGGTTTTGGTCCGTGAACAGTTGGCCTAGTTATCTGTGAACCCATGGCAAGGCAGCACGTCGTTGTTAGAATCACATGATAGATCAAAGCCATTCATTTCATGTTCAGGGAAGCAAAAAAAAAAAAAAAAAAAA
>NW_022900946.1:12083708-12088154 GCF_012274545.1 Fukomys damarensis | reverse complement strand
GGGGGAGAGACCAGGGCTCCTTAATCCCCTCAAAGGCCATATGCCTCAGTGACCTAAATAGCTCCCTCTGTCCTGCATCTGCAAAAGGTTCCACCACCTCCCGAACACGCCACCCTGGGGTCAAGGCCTTTAACACATGGGCCTTTCGCGGACACCCCAGATCCAAGCTGCAGCATCCCAGCACCCATTCCTTCTCCCTTGTCCCTCAGATGTTATCTCTTCCGGAAATCTTTTTCTGACCACAGCGTCTCTATTTAGAATTTTTTAAAAAAAGTATGATTCAGTGATTTTTATTAAATTCACAACATTGTGCACTCATCAGCACTCTTTAGCTCCAGTCCACTATCTAATTTTTAATAATGTTTCATCATCCTCGAAAAGAACCTCCTCCTCTCTATTAGCACTCACTTCCCCTTCCCTGTGTCCCACCCCCAGCCTCTGGCACCCACCACTGTATTTTCTGTCTTTATAGAACTGTATCTAGATATTTGCTATACATAGGATCATATCCTATGAGGGAGGATGAAAATATAATGTTTAAGAAGCTTATTACAGTAATGGACACACTGCTGTTCATCTCCCTCATGATGCTCCCCTTGCATCGATCCTGCCATTTTCTGAAATAGTTCTAGAATTCCTTTTTTTTTTTTGTGTGTGTGTGTCTTCAGTTGAGCTCTTGGGGCTGCTTCAGTTTGCTGATTCAGTTCAAAACATGCAGCTCTCATGGTCGTTTTGACTTTGGCCAGAAGTTGTCTGGTCCTGGATCCAGTGAATACAGTGGATTAAACCGTCGTGATATTTTCACGAGCCTGCCTTTCTGGTGGATGGTCCTTCGTGTTTTAGATCACACCCAGTAAAGACCCTCCTGCAAGCAAACTTCTAGAGCTGCTTCAGGACGTGGCAGGAATAGTGGGATAAGTGTGATCCAAATGAGGGAGAGCATTTCGAGGGGAAATAATGGCAATATGTCATTTACTGTACTTTTTTTTTACAAAATTTGAACATTCACGGTATATTTTTATCGTGCTTCGTCATGCAGTTTTTTGTGTCTGGCTGCTTTCACGGGGCAGTGTGTTCAAGTTTCGTGTTGTAGCTGGTGTCAAGGGTTCGTTCATTGTCATTACCGAATAATATCCCGTTTCGTATTATTCCTTTTGTGGTCATTCGTGTTGGTGGAGATTTGGATTGTTTCTACTTTTTGCTGTTATGAAAAATGCTGCTTATGTGTCAGGCTTTCTTGACTGCGTTACTCTTTGTTTGCTTGTTTATTTGCAGCCCTTGTTTATTTATTTAACATGTTTATTTTTTATTCTCTCCCATAGAATATAAGCTCCAGGAAGGCAGCGACCTCGTTCATCTTGTGCACTGCTGTATCCCCAGGGCTTTGTATCATGCACGGCACATAGTAGACAATAAATACTTGTGGAATTTAACGAATGATTGAGCTCTGTTGTTATTCTCATCTCTTAATGGACTCTATCTTTTCCTCCAATTCCTATGGCACCCTTGCCGGGCTGACCTAGGTCTCCTTCACCCCTGAGACTTCTCACCAGCTGTGGTCCTTGCCGTGCAAATTTTTTGCACCATGACCCTGGAGCTCAGGACCCCTAGCTCAGAGGTCCTGAGCTTTTGTTCCCTGAAGCTCAGGACCTCTACTGTCCTAGCATAGTCTCAAACTTGGATGCCCAGCAGACACACTTGAAGGGCCTGTGAAAACACCCTTGATGAGTGCTGGCCCTGAAGGTTCTGACTCAGAGGGTCTCCACGGATGCAGAAATTTGCATCAAGTTCCCTGGCTGCCGATGCCGCCCGTTGGCAGTTCATAATGTTAGATTCACTGCTGTGGTGGGGAGGGTTTCTGCAGAGAGGCTGAGGCTGCTGGGCTCATAGGTGGTCTGTGTGGGTCTCTCCCCAGCAGTTCATCTTCCTTCTCTGTCTTCCTGTATGTGGATTCAGAAGGTGCTGGTTAACTGGGGATACCTAGGTATATCCTAGAATATGGCAGTATCGCTTGTGGGTGTGGAGACTGCAGAAGATGCCCCCTGATCGAAGAGGAGGCCTCTTGATTGCAGTGTGGTTCACAGGGTTCAGGGAGCTGTTGACTTTCTAGATGTCCATAGTCAGGGAGTTGATAAGCGGAGCTGATGGTCTACGGGATTGTAACGAAGCAGCTGGATGTTTGTAGCTGGCGTCTGTTCTGATTGGTTGATCCCTCCACCTTACTAGTTGTTGCGTGTGGAGACGCGTCCCTGCAGGTGAGTGAAATTTGGGAACTGCATACAAGGGGATACTATCCAGTGGTTTTGAGGGATGAAACACATTCAGCAACATAGCTGAGTCTCCTGTTGCATAAGGAAAGGGAGAAACACTGAGGTATATGGGTAAAAACACCATTTATGTAAAACATGCACGAGATAAACAATACCTACTATAGCATACATCTTTTAAGGACATTAATATATTTAAACACATGGTAAAGGCTAAAGTGGAAAAATGTCGGTAGGCCTGATCTTAGGGTGCGTTATCTGTTTGACAGTTGTCTTTTCTCTATTCTGTGTGCACACACTGAGCTTATAAGTGCACATCTAATTGTGAAGGTCATTGTTACGGTCTGAATTTTGTTCCCCTCTTCTCCAAACAAAACAGAACAGACCAGTTCAAATCCTTGCACCACAGTTTACTAGCGGCGAGACTTTGAGCAGGTTAACTCACCCCTCGGAGTTTGCGCATCTGTAGTAAGAATTTTATAAGGTGCTTTGTTAAGACACATAATATGATTAGCATAGTGACTAGGTCATGGTAACGTATTCACTAAATGTTAGCTGTTGTTCCTGATATCGGGCCACTGCTGTACATGAAGTGTTGGCATTTGCTTTAGATACAAAGGAGAAACGATGGAGAGGAGATGTACAAGTACTGATCGTTACCCCTCTCCCCGGTTCATGGGGAAGATGATACTGTTGTTATACAGCTCCTGTGAAAAGCCTGTGAACGAGTCTGTGTGAAGTCATTGTGTAACCTCCGATCAAAGTGACTTTATTGCCTATATGTTTTCCTCTGTCCCACTTCCTCCTGGAACCACTGTGCCTCCATGGGGGAAATGAGTTTGTCTGTTGTGTACAAGGGCAGTGTTTGGCCCATGGCAGGTATGTGACGTTGTGTTTGGATTTGACAGATTGCGATTCTTTCTCCTTTCAGGGCACTTGCAGATGTCATGAGGCCACAGGGCCACTGCAACACCGATCACATGGAGAGAGACCTTAACATTGTCGTTCACGTCCAGCACTATGAGAACATGGACACGAGAGCCCCCATAAACAATCTGCGTAAGTACAGCTCCATGGACCACTTCCGGTCCCACATGGTGACCTGTGTGATGGTCACGTTGGCAGGTCTCACAGTGTGTGTGTGGGTCAGTGAAGAGCTTCTCTATGTGGATGAGTTAGGTGTTTTACTTTCACTCTTCAGATGAGATCGAGTTTGGCATGATCTGATTTCATAGGGTTGCTTTCTGTAAAATACAGTTCTTCTTGGTTGGTTTTTCTGTTAACTGGTAGGTGACATGGCATTCATTTTGATGGATCTATTAACTAATGGCCCTCTTGGTTTGTTAATCATGGTGGGGTACTCAGTCCCTTCTTCATTTTGTTGGTTTATTTTGACCATCATCTGTTAGACTGTAGTCCATTCGCTTAATTACCTGACTCCTGTGGTAGATCAGGTGATACTTTTTAAGTTTCAGGCTATTTTCAATTGAATACAAGTTCAAAAGATTAAAACTAGAGTTTTATAAAAACAACGCCCAAAACTCTCTGTGCATGGGGGCTGGTGGGGGAGAAGGGGAGGCCTTGACTTGTGGTCTTAATGGCTTGGAGTAAGCATGCAAGATTCAACAATAGCAAATTCAGTTCCATTGTTCTGGGGGGGGGGAGCTGCTTTTGCTGCTGCTTTTCAATAGGTCTTTTTCAGCAGCCAGAGCATATGTGGGGATCTTGGTACACTCCCAAAGATTTTTTTCCCTTTCAAAGGTCTGTATATACAACATACATTATGGAGCTGATGTTCTGACTAATGGGAGTGGAGGAAAAATAAGATTGTTTAGTTTTTGACAATTGCATATTACCGTGGTTATTCCTAGTAATTATGTTTTCAAGTAACCCCCACATTAAAGTAATGTGGAGGGCTTGGTTTAAAATAACAAAAGCCAGACAATTCAGAGGATGCATTTAGTTGTGGCTGGAGGTTCCTGAAAACAGAGGCTACTTTGCTGCTGCACATTTTCACAGTCTGGGTGTCCTTTGCTGGAGCTCTGCTAGTAGCCTCATGGTTGTTTTATTTGCTAAATCATAGTCTTGGACTGTTTGGTTACACATTTTTATGCTCAACAGGTCTAGGAAGAAGCCTGCAGAATTTCTTTCTTTTTTTTTTTTTTTTTTTGTTTCGAAG
>NW_022900946.1:12010538-12083590 GCF_012274545.1 Fukomys damarensis | reverse complement strand
TTTTTTTTTTTTTTTTTTTGGTATCGAAGATCGAACTCAGGACCTTGTGCTTGTGAGGCAGGTGGCGGCACCACTGAGCTAAGTCCCTGGCCGCTGCAGAATTTATCATAGGTGATGTAAATGTTCTGATTTCGCGTGGTGATGATTTTTGTTGTGGTTTTAGAAATTGTTGCTGTGTGTTAGCAAAGTCAAAGTTGATATGGGTTGAAAAATAGGTCACCAAATGGGACTTTAAAAACTGTATTATATTAAATAAGTTGGCTTTATTTATTTATGAATTAGATCAAAAAAGTTTCAGAAATAGCCACATTTTGGAGCAAAATGTATCAGCACTTGGAAGTTTCATGACCAAATCCCACAGCCCCAAAGATGCAGTAAATGACGCCAGCTCTGACATGGTGATCCTGTGTTCAGTTTTGGTTTGGATGGGACTGAACACATTCTCTTTTAGATGGCACTGGAAGTAAGTCGAGCATAGATACATGAGAGTCCCAGATAGAAGCGACTGAGCACGATCATGGGGGCAGAGATACCGACATGGTATTGAGTCCCTGGCTATAAGAAGTGGCCGTTCTTAGGCCTCCCTAGGCTGATTTTGAATCACCTGTCTAGTGGCATAATGGACTCATTGAAGTTACCCAAGATTCATCATTCCATCAGGTAAAAGGCCGGGAAGACATGAATGAACACTGCTTAAATAAGGGAGTTTTGTTTAAAGTTGCACTGAAAATAAATTACTGCTCAGAGATGGATGTCAGAGATGGATAAGTAATTCAGAAGTATCCTGTGACAGACTACCTTGATTTACTTATGGTTGTTGGTTTTGGTCTATATTTGTGCCTCCATAATTGGTGATCTCTTACACCAACGGATAAAGTGTCTTCTTATAGTCTACTGAACAGAACTCTACTGAAACATTCCTGGTAAACCCCAGGGAGTAACGTCACATATACACTGTATTCTTATAAAAATTGCTACAGCAGCTCATTTCATATAATCTTGTCACATTGATCCTGTCCTTTTGTTCCTAGCATTTTTGAGAACGCCTGAGCAAAAAAATAAGAAGCCTGTAGCCTTTCATAGATTTATATTCTTAAGTTTAATTTCCATAGCACATCAATTCAGTGGTTAATAGTAATAATACATTTTGGGGGGGGGTAATGGCCTATCTATTGATTTAGAGAAACTACTCACATGTTACGGACAGAAAAATATTTATGTTTACTTTTCATTTTCTTAATACTGATGCTAATTCACTTTTGGATCTTTATGTTTGGGTCAAATGCTAGGAGAACCTACATATAATGAAGAAACCTAGGTGGTTGGAGGTGGGAGAGGGAGATGGAGAAGAACTTGGGTGAAGGCAAACCAGGAGGAGAGGGTTCCCATGAGAGCCAGTTTTTTGTCAGCCTTTCTTAGGAAATTTTTGAAGTTGATTTCTCCTGTGATGTGCTAGACTTGTCTTTTATCTAAAGATGGGTTTTTTCAGGCTGTCCATGTTTTTTTCAGGCATTCAGTGATATTGCCAAAAATATTTAGGCTGATAATCAAAAGGGCCTCGACCTCTTTGATTAACAGGATGTAGATTCCAGTGAGATAGTTATTTTCCACAAAATGCTCCTCAGCTTCTGTATAATTATAGTTTGCTTTTGATGGCACATTTTGTCCTTAAATTCTTTGAACACACTCTGCCTCTCTCACCTCAGCCTCCCCGCCTGCTGCTGGCTCCCCTCCACCTTTTGGGGGATGAAGAGTGAATGGAAGTCTGTATCTTCAGGATAGGAGATGTGGGTGTGGTGTTGTCCCTGAAATCCGGACCAGTGTTTTCCAACTGGTGGTGTTGTCACAATTTTTGAAAGAATATTTTTGCTCCAGGATAATCTTTTACTTACAGAAAAGTAGCAAAGATTGTACACGGAGCTTTGTACACTCCTTACCCACTTTCTCCTAACGTTAGCATTTTACATGGGACATTTGGCAAAACCAAGAAATCAGCACAAGTAAATTCTTTTTAGTTAAGCTGTAGATATTGTTTGAATTTTACTAGTTTCTTCACTCATATCCCATTTCTGGTATGAATCCAATTCGTGGACATTGTCTTTAACACAGAATCCTGTAATGGTAGAATTTTGGTTGTACAACATAGTAGTACAGTGGTATGGTAAAGATAGAAAACAGTAGTGAATGTGTCTATTGCCACAGTATAAAAATTGTCTCCCAGCCTCTGTGGGAACATCCACATAGAGTTTCTTAGCTAGTCAAAGTTGGTTGGGGTCAGGGATTTAGCTCAGTGGTTCTGCTGCCTGGCTGGCAAACACAGGTCCCAATTTTGATCTCTGGTACCAAAAAACGAAACAAAACTTAACGTTGGAGTTGGACCCATTACTTCCTGGACTATGCTCTGGTCCATATCGATGGAACGAAATACTCTGGTGTTCCTGCATACATGCAACCCTGCTTTCACTTTTAGTTAACATCATACTATTTACTTTATAGCATATTGTGAGCAAGTGAGATCTCCCCCAGACTGAGGACAAATGCTAACTTGATATTAAGGACACACTACAGGATCCACTTCAAAGAGCAGTCTTCTATATTTCAGTTTCACCTCCTAGTCCTCTAGGGTGATTCTGAAGTAGAGTTTCAAGAACTCAAAAAAGCAGATCCATAGCTGAGTTTCTGAAGAGTTTGTGAAGCTCGTATCATTTTTGTCCATATTTACCAAGGTACCTGAGATATCCTACACTTGATTTTTGGAAATACCAGCAGGGGTGCTCCCAACTGTGTTCAAAAACTGGGGTAAATTTCCCACCCACGGTAGGCAAAGAGCTAAATATAGGTATCAGAGTTTATAAGAATAAAAAATGCCTAAAGTAGTGTAATATTAACAGTGACTTCTGCAGGTAGCACTGTAAAGCCCCAACACAAGGAATCCTCAAAACCTATCTTTCACCATCTTAAAGATGAGGAAATTGAAGCTCAGAGAAGTTTAGTGGGCCATGTAAAGTTTGCATAGATACACATTGCTGGAACTGGGATTGAAATTGATCCAGTCAGGCTCCAAGATCTGTATGGTCTGTCTTGTGGTGCAGGTCTTTGCAGAAAATGTCTACGTTCTGTTGGAAGCAGGCATTACTGAAGGCTACGATAAGTGAATGGAGGTATCCATTGACACTTTAGAAAAGAGGTCCGTTTCCCAAATGTGTATCTAACTTACCATCCTGTCAGGTGCCTTTTCTTAGGAGGACAAGCATTTATGGAGCCCTTGCAGTGTGGCAGGCACTGTGCTAAGAGCTTTGAATATATTGGTTCATTTAGTACTCAGGACACCTCTCCTATAGCCGAGCCTGCTTTTGCTCACATCATGTAGCGCCCAAGCCTTTTGAATCAGCTGGCCTCTTCCCTTCAGCCTGATTGCTGATTCTTACCCGATTGCTATCTCCTTCGAGAGGCCTTCCTTGATTATCTCTGGCCCACACGTCACCAGCTGCTCCCCATTTCTCCAGAATGTTCTTTACAACATTTTGCTTCCTCTACAATTATATATTCATTATTTTGTCTCTGCCTCTTCCACGATAGTGTAAACTCCATGGGGAAAAAGTCTTGTATTGTCACAGATGTTCACCCACACCAGGAACAGGGTTGGCGTGTGGCAGCATCTCCATAAACCTATGGGAGAGGTACCATTATTTCCATTTTATGAACAAGAAAACTGAGATTCATGGAAATGAAAGAGCTCATCTACTGTGATGGCAGAGATTTGCTTTAAAACTATTTCAGAAAAAGTATAAAATTATGGGAGGTAGTAGGTGAAGTAAAATTGGAAAAATGTTGCAGCTAGGTGACCAAATACCTGGGGATTTACTATTCTTACCCCAGTGATTTCATATATATTTGAAAACATATGTAATCAAATGTGAAAAATTAAAGTAGTTCTCCATAATATCATAGTTAAGATAAATAGAGGACCCAGAATGTTTTTTTGTACCAGGGATTGTACTTGGGATCTTGTACTTGTGAGGCTGGCAGTGGCACCACTGAGCTAAATCCCCGGCCCCCAGAATTTAACCTAGGTCTGACTCCAGTCTTGGACTTTATTGGGTACACATGGGTTATCTCATGGTGAATATTCAGTTATCAGAAAGGGTTGGAATTGATCAGTGTATTTTTTTGGTTCGCATTATCCAGAGTGAAGAGAATCTGATTGTTTCTGACTAACCAATAGCCCGACTTCTCCTGGCTCAGTTGACCCTGGGTCAGTCAGTCAGGTGGAGTAGAGAGTTTTGTAGGGTTCTCTCTCAGGACTAAAGTGGGACAGGTTCTCCAAGAAAAGATGTGCATGGGAAGGGGAAGGAGAGATAGAGGGATGTTTTAATCTTCTGTGGGATGTACCAGGAGGCATTTATTTAATTCATCCTTTTATCTCCAGTGTCCAGAAAGCATTTCATGTTTATAGATAGATAATCGATGAATGAATGAATGAACCTCTAGCATAAGCTCAATATGTAACCCAGTGGAACCCATTAGTAAGACTCTTGGGATTTTGAATTTCAAAGGAGTTTGGCTAATTCCAACTCCTGAGGGGGTTTGATTCTCTCTTACGAAGTCACAGCTGCCAACTTGTTTCTGAAACCCAAGTGTCCTTTTTCACAATTCTTCTTCGGCCTGAAGATCTATGACTCTTATGGTTTGGCACATGAGTTGGTGACTTATATGGTTAAAAAAAGGAGTGGTTTATGCTGTACCAGCTAAAAAACATCTGTACATTTAGTGCTGTAGCCTGAAGTGAATTTAAATATAGGATTAAAACAATCTACCTTTCTATTGAAGAATCACATGTTTCAGAAGAGTCATGTGTGGAAGGTATTCGAACACATCTGACTTGAATCTGAGGTAGTGTGATGAAGAAATAGAGGATAAGGGCTTGGAAGATGAACATCTGGGAGTAGGTATTTGTTCCATTACTGATGAACTGTGCCATCTTGGAAGAGTTCGTTTAATTATCTGAATCCCAATCTCATGTTCTGTGAAAGAAGTAAAATCTACCGTACAAGATTATTGTGAGGATTAAGTGAACTAATGCATATGAAAAATTCAGCACAGTGCCTGCTAACATGAATATTGGTTGTTAGTACTGTTATTAATGGAACAAGTGAATGTTGGTGCTAAAGTTAGCTGGTCACTGGAGGGTGACGGTGCCCATCAGGCTGAATTCACTGTGCAGATGTGTTCACGATAAAAATGTTTTTACTTTGTGGGCTGGTGATAACAGTGTGTGTGTGTGTGTGTGTGTGCACGCACATGCATGCACGTGTTATATTTGATACTACTGTTTTTTATGCAAATGAGAATGGAAGAAACTGTCAATTCTTCACAAGGAAATAGCACGCATGGGGCATCTGGCCCATGCTGAGAAATTGGTTCTTATCTTGTGGTTTTCTTCTATTCCCATTTAAAACACAGGAGCTTTTGTTCTGTTAGGAGTGTTGATCTTGATATTTTATTTGTACTAGCAGACAAGCTAGTGAGAATCTGTGTGAACCAAAATATATCTTATATTCCACCCAGAAAATGAAATTGCGTGTTTGTGTGTATGTGTGCAAACAACAGAAAACAGAATCCTTAAAAGGAAAAAATAATCACTTCCTTTAAACCAACTCCTGAGGTCTTTTTTAAAAAATGCCACTAATGCTGGCCACATGGCATTGTCTAATTAAATCTACATCACTTTTCCCATCAGCTGTAGGACTCTTTGTAAAGAAAACCTAAGTACTCAACACAGATTTAGTTTAAAAGATGCCAAGTTCTGTTCATTCGATTTCCTTTGGGAGAGCATTTCTGTTCTTATCTCTGGCTTAAGCGGTGTGATGTACCTGTGTGACTGATACTGTGGGAAAAAAGGAGAAATACATAAAGCAATAGCATTTGTCTTATTCTTCCCTTGTGCATACATTTTACTTCCTATAGCAATTCCATGAAATAATTTAAGTTGGTATTACACCCACACATTGTAGATGGTGAAATGGATTCAGAGAGTTCAGGTAACCTGCGTGAGGTCACAGAGAGATTTGTTAAGGGATTTAGACCCTGGACATAAGCTCATGTCTACCTGGCTTTAAATCTGTCTTTCTTGAGCCTTTCCTAGGGGCCCACTCTGACGATATTCTATATCAGGTTATATTTCTTTTCCCTTTCTTTTTCTTATTTATTCATCCTTATTAAATTTGCTGTGGGTCAGGGATTTAGCTCCGTGGCACTGAGCCTGCCTTGCAAGCTCAAGGTCCTGAGTTCGACCCCCAGTAGTGAAAAAAACAATTGCTACATTAGACTACACTCATCTTTTAAAAATTTTTATTTATTTATTTATTTATTTTTTGGTACTGGGGATTGAACTCGGGTCCTTGTGCTTGCAAGTCAGGAGGCAGAACCACTGAGCTAAATCCCCAGCTCCCTACCCTCATCTTTTAAAATGGGTCAACTGAAATAAACTCACTATTCCCATTCAGGGGGACTCAGATTTTAGCTGACTTTTGCTATGGGTCAACCAAGAGAATGACCCATATGGATGGAACACAGAATAGGACATATCCAGTGGGGGAGACAGCAAAACAAATAGGTAATTGCTAAATAGCACAAGAGAAATAAGTCCAGGGTTCCCTGGGAGTGAAAAGAAGCCCCTACAAAGTATGGGGCTAAAAGGAAGAGAAGAAAGATCTGGGAAGATGTACAAAGAAACCGATTATTTTTTATTCTGAAAGAAAAATGCTCCAGAACAACTGTCCGAGGGACAGGGGCAAGAAATGCAAAACATTTTCATTTTGCTGACTTTTGATTGAAAAAATGATTAGTCTTAGAATACAGATTTTTATTGTGGTTTCAATGAGGTTTATACCAGCTGTATAAAAGGAAAAGAGGATTTTGGTTGGTTAAAGTCATACTGATTTTGGTAGAAATGATATTTCTGACAGAGAAAGACCAAAATTTCAGGACCACCTTTTAGAAGTTGAAGACAAGTTCTTTTTGGAGGGCCTTGTGCCTCTACTCAGTGGTTCCTCTCTTGAATAGATTAGTATTGCACTTTTCTTGTTAAAAAATTAACAGCCAGAATAAACTAAGCAATATAGTTAATACCATAATACATATATTAAAACAGTTTATAATAAGGTTTTAGGAAACTGCCTTAAAAATCCCAATAAGCAGTCTCAATAAAGTTAATTACAAGTTGAAAAGGAAATCTCATTACATTAGTCCGAGAATACCGTTAATGAAACTAAGTATAATTATAATCTGAATTTTTCATTAAATGGAGACTTAGATTCATTAATTTAGTATTAGGATGGAAGTGTGTGCTTACACTAAGGTTGCCATTCTCAAAGTAGAACGGCCTGTATTTTACCCATTTAAAATCTGTCCAAGGGAATATGGGCCCCCCATAGAGCTGTCCATGGTACTGGATCCCTCTGGCGGTGGTTGCGCAGTTCAAATTCGTCAGCTGAAAGGCTATCTACGGAATGTTGGAACTGCAGGGAACTTTAGGTATCACCTTATCACTTCTGACCTCAAAGGTAATTTAAAAAATAGAACATCTGGGGGACAACATAGCATGCTAACTTTTCATTTTGCCAAAAAAGGGAAATTAAGTATAAAGCAATGACCTCAAATAATTTAAAAAATGGAACATCTGGGGGACAACATAGCATGCTAACTTTTCATTTTGCCAAAAAAGGGAAATTAAGTATAAAGCATCTATTCAATACTGTCCTCATCATGTCATAAAAGATATGGATGTCTTTCAACACTGAACATTTCGGTAAGAAATAGTTCTTAAAAGACAGTATTTAAATCTAAATAAAATGAAGTTAGTGTCATGAAAAACTCATTCCATTGCTTTTATTCTCTCTCTCTTGCCCCTAATCAGTTCAAAATAAGAATGTTGATTTTTTGGGGCTATTTGCTTATTGAATGAGTATTTGTGGCATATCTACTAAATTATAGGCACTAGAAATTAGTGCTAGAGATACAACCATATTAATATATATATAATGTATTATATGTTTATATTTTCTAAAACTTATAGTTAGTCCCTTCTCTGCATTTTACAAATAATGAATGAAATTGAAGTCTAGAAGAAATGCACCAAGTTTCTTACACTTACACAACCATGAAATTTGGTCTGGTTGATACTGTTTTTAAAAAATTATTCAGTGTTTAGATTGCTACTGTTGATCACAAATACATATTGACTTGATAGTTCTTCAAAACAGACTTCAGGATCTGAAATGGTAGATTTTTGTAGCTATTGGCACAGGACTTCTTTAGTTTGATGCCTCACCTGTTATCCAAAGGAAGCCCTTTGAAGTATTCAGATATTCTTGACATTTTCAGAATAATATTGAATGACCAAGGGCCCCTGAATTGAAAGACATGCAAGAGCAGTGTGTGGTATTTGCTTTCTTTTATTGAGTGGTAACCAAGAATGCAGGAAGTGTCTCAGTCTTCAGAGGTATTATTTTATTTTATTATTTTATTTACTTTTTGGTACCGGGAATCAAACTTGGGTCCTTGCATTTGTGAGGCAGGCGCCAGGAGCACTGAGCTAAATCCCCAGTCCTCCGGGGTATTATTAAAAAATATATATATATTCAAAGTCAAACAATTCTTTGATAATAGCTGACAAAGAAGTTGCATAAGCATGTTTAAAAGTGTTCCTTATGAACATTTTTGTTCTGCTAATCAGCTTAGAGGTGGATAGATTGAGATCCTGTACTGTTATTTTAAAACCAGTTTTAAAGGTACCAGAATTGCTTGCCCCTCAGATTCTGCACTTGCTCTTCCCTTTGCCTGCAACACTCTTCCTGAAGATCTTTGCAGTACTGGCTGCTACTTGTTATTTTGGTCTTGTCTCTGTTATGCCCTCTTTGGGAAGCTTCCTTCGTACAGAATAGCCCAACCTATGCAAGGAATCCCAGCGGTATCCCTCCATATTATTTTACCACTTTATTTTCACCACAGCTTGTAACACTACCTGAAATCATTCCACTTCTTTCTTTTGTCTTTTGGGCCAATGTTGTAGTGACCAAGGACCTTGCCTTATTTTTTTTGGTGGGGGTGGGGTTCCGGGGATTGAAGTTAGACCTTGTGCTTGCTTGCAAGGCAGGCAATAGAACCACTGAGCTAAATCCCCAGCCCCTTGCCAGATTTGCTAACAGCTATATCCCTATTACTTCCTCTGCTTCCTACTGTGCCAGGCATGTAGTAAGTGCTTTATAAAGATGTGTCAGATGAGTGAATGCTGTCATGATATAGGGGCATACTTTATCAAGTAAGAGCTGGTATTTTTCCTTTGTCAGTCCATCAGGGTTTTATTTCTCCTGTTCTAAACCTTTTATGTTGCATCAGAATTTAGCAAATGCTGAAGAATGTACCAAGAAAAATTGTATACATTTAAAAGCATATATATATATTCCAGCATTATCTGGCCATTATGAAATGTCACAAAAAGGCAGTGTTTTCAAAGTGCAGTCCACTGATTCAATCATAATTGATTTTTTTCAGTAACATATGGCTTTATTCCATTTACTTCAGCTTTGTGTCATTTACTACAGCTTCTCTGTAGCTTGCCTTGCCACATACCTGTCCATGCTGGTTCTCAGTTGCATTAGAGGAAAGCAAAGTAAGGAGGGAATTGGGTGTGTTTAATATTTATGAAGTGACTATGTTGTGCTGATATGGACTAAAAACTCAATTCTAGAGAGGTGAGGTAACCTTAATAACTCCTTGCTTAGGATCACAAAGCTGATTGCACATATTGCCAAGCAGACTATTAAATGTCCAACAGCCGTGCCTCATATTTAATTATCATACATAAAATGAATTCTTAAAACCCAAATGGTAGAGATGATGGATACAAAAGAAAAAAATCCCAAAGTACTACAGATCCATAGATCAATTTCATATCCTATAATTGGGCAGTGACCCAGTGGCCTTGCCAAACCCTGGCTTATCTGTGGTTAAAATCAAGTATTTCCCTACCCTTTGACTTTGAATCTCCAAATGCCCCAAATAGGCCGCCTCATCTTATAATCCTCACCCTAAAGCAAAATGAGGTCAAGCTAAGAAAAGAACTTCAGAACAAAAAGATGCATTCTCTGGATTTTCCATTGGGAATGCTCTGAGCATCCTCTGTCTCTCAAGATACTTTTTAGTAAAATTATGGAAGGAAAATGGGATATATTGTTGTGGATAGACAGATGAAGGGAGGAAATCATTCTTGCTTACTTTCCCTGGGTTTTGGTCTTTTTTATGCCATTGTAGTTGCTAATTTTATTTGGCAATCACTATATGTGAAATATGTTATGAGGTACACTCAGGGAAAGTAATAATGTTTATAGTTAGGACTTATTGGATAACTTCTGTATGCCAGCTGTTTAAAATATGTTCTCTTAGTCTCTTTGCAACTCTTCAAAGTGGGTGGGATTATGTGTACTTTACAGAGTGAACAGAAACAAGGTATCCTTCGAATACATGGCAGTTCAGGATTCAAATACAGTTTGGTCAGACTCCAAAAGTCTAGGCTCTTTCTTTGTTCTAAAATAGGGAGGTAGGTGAGGGTAGCCCTTGCTGATAGCTAGCTATGGCTACAGTGGAGTGTTAAAACAAACTTTTGAGGCCATATTCAAGCTCAGGGGGCATGAGTGCTGTGATTGATTAGTAATGTCTGCCTTGGGAGAAGAACAGGTTTATAGTGTTTGTATGCCATATGTTTACTCTCTTTCTGCTACTGATGTAATAAAAGTCCCTTAAAGGACTTATGATTTTGTAAAGGAGAGGATGGATATATATATAATATAATATATAATAAATAAATATAGTAAAATAGATAATATAAAATAAAGAAGTATAATCCAAATTGATGGATTGGGAAGGCCTCAAGTATGTAGTGCCGAACATATGGTGTTTGGATACATAGTAGATGATTAGCATATCTTTGTTTAATGAATGAGTGGAAATATGGATGAATAGTCTGAAGCGTGTGATAACTTTTGTTCTTCTAGATTCTTTACTTTTCTGCATCAGTTCAGATCACCCTAAAACAACATATGAGAAATGAATTCCTTTAGTTTTCTGTGAGTGATAATCCAGAACTGTGTTTTAACAGGATAGCCTTGATTTACTTATTTTAAAGTTATAGTTCATATAACAAAGAGGAACATGAAGAATGTGTATGTATTCTGACAAATATACTATTACAATGAAGGATTTCACGTGCTCAACATCCTTTACACAGAAACTGACTTCTATGTTTCATGTTTTTTCAGCAAATCTTTTTGTTGAATTATTTAGATAGGCACTGTGCTAATGAATCAAAGAAACAAGTGAGATTTTTGATTTGTAGGGCCTACAGTTCAGTGGGGGAACGCTGTCCAAACAGTCAATAGATAAAACATTTAACAGACTTTACACATGATAAATTTGGAAGGAAGCAAGCAAGCGATGGGATAAATAATTACAAGGATTATGTCCCTGAAGATAATTAAGATGAGACCCAAGGTGAATTGGAACAAAGCAATCAAATGAAGAGAAAGAAAGACCACTTTAGGCAGAAAAATGAGAATGTCTGAAAGTCCTTAGGCAAAAAAGTACTTTATTTTGCTTGTGGAAATAAAGGAAGCCCGTTGTGGCTGGAGTTAGGTGAAGGACGAAAAATGAATGAGCAGAAATGCTATTAAAGATGAGAACACAAGAAGATAATAATTACAGTTTGTAGCTATAATTTTCTCTAGCACAATCACTGTGTGCCAGGCACTCTGTTAAGTGCTTTACGTATATTTTATTGTGTCTCACTGCTTGAAGTGGCCACCCACAATTGCTTCCAGAGGCTATTGCATTGGGCAGGAGGCCTCTGAAATGTTCTGCAAAGTTGGAGTTTCTTGGACAAACAAAGACTCTAAGAATAAATACGGTAAAGTTGTCTGTAAATGTTTTTATTTCAGGGTTTTCCAAACTGATATATCTACTATACGTCTTGTGGAGTAACAATTATTGATATACAGGGGAAATAAAGTCTAGAGAATGGTCGTTGAAGAATGCTACCCAATTATGCTTACCTGGTCCTACTTAATCACATTTGATAGTGATAAACTCATTATGCCCCAAGGCAATCCATTCTGTTTTCAGACAGACTTTATCCACAGCGAGTCTGCCTTATGCCTGCCCATGTTATCTGCCCAAACCCTGAAAACAGCCTGTCAAAGGAAGCAAAAGCCAAAGCCATTAATAATTGTCTTTTCACTCCTTTCTGAACCCTACTCTCTCATCCTTCAAAGCTCAAGGCAGAAGTTCATAATGGGACTTTTTTGGTTATAAACAACACATATCAGTTTAAGCAAAAAAAAAAAAATTTTTTTTAAGCAGGAAAGGAATTCTTTTGAGCTAATAGAATTTAAGGGACCCCAGAATATACAAGCTTGAGAGTGTAGGACCTCCAACGGTTCTAATCATAGTTTTCCTAGTGCTGTCCCTGTGACAGAAGTCATTCCAACCATTTTTCTCTCTTTGTGCTCACTCAACTTTAAGTTCCTGGGGGAGAATCTGAGGGCTTCTTACTCAGTTGCGTGCACAGCCCTTGGTGAGGAAGGATAGACCTGGTGATTGTGGGTCTCACTGAGACTGCACATAATAAATGAAAGCGAAGTAGCCCCGGAGAAATGGAGATGCTGGTCAGAAGAAGTAGAGAATGGATTCTGTGCAGCCAGAATGTAAAGAGACCTCCAAAGAGCCCAGTGAATCCTTTCTGTTGCCTGATCTTTTCTCTTCTGTGATTACATATGCCTTGATATCCATCCAAGTCATTTCCATACAATTTAATTCTGCCAACACTGGCATATTATCTGCATTGTTTTCCCTCCTGGTGCTTAGCGTCTGTCTGTCTGTCTGTCTCTTTCTCTGTTCCTTGTGTCTCTGGTTAGGAATAATGACAAAACCTATAGAATGTCTGCAGGCAAAATTATCATAAATAGTCATGGGGATGGAAAATCAAGTAATGAGCAGGGATGTGTGAGATGTGTAATGTATTGAGGGGAGGGAGGTGTGAGAAGACACATAAGCCCCCGGAGAAGGCTGCTAAGGCAGATGGAAAGACGCAGCATTTCTTGGACACCAGGGAACCTTCTGGAAGGCGAAGAAATCTAACTGACCCATGAATAGGTGGCCTCAAAGGCCAGGCAAAAGAACTGGAACAGGTCGCCTGGGAACTCTTGAGAAATACTGCCTGATAATCACTTCTCTAAGAGATATCTTGTTGGATTCTTGGGATAAGGGTTGAGAAAGACCTTTAAAACCATTTGGGGATAGTGTTCCAGCAACCTCAGACACAGCTGCCATCACCTTAGCCATGAGGTCTTTTTTGCAACCCTTCACCAAAGCCTTTTGAGGGTTGCTAGGAAACTGGAGATGCTTGAGTAGTTGAGATGTGACTACGATAATTCTTTAGGTTTCCATGGTTGAGGAGGAGCCAGCTTGATTCCGTGCCATATTTTCTTACCTTACTTTGGAGTGCGGTGGGCTGTCAGTGTCTTTAAACTATGTGAATTCAACTCTGTGATCTTGGTGCCGGGAAGGGCAGAAGGGAATTGGGGGGGAAGGTTTGAGAGCAGGAGTGCAAGTGCATAACATAAATAATGTGAGTATTTCTGTTCTCATTCCACACAATGAGCATATGCTGAAAGTGAGATGGGAGACATGAGTCTGCTTTTGCCTCAGACAGATTCACTTCCCACGAGCTTCTCTGGAGTGTGATTCTAGCATTTAAAGATATGCATTTTTCATAGGACTTGGCCCCTAAACATGAGCTAGTTACATCATCTGGTACTTAACCAGAAAAACAGCCATCGTGGGTAATTTTGGCTAAACGTGATTGTAGCTGCTCCCTCTGACCTCAGATCTCTGTATGAGACAAGACTCCAGTGCCCTGTTCTGGGAATCCCTTCCTTGGTGCCCACAGGTTATACCTTATGGCCACTGCCTGCTTACAGACTTAGCCCCTTGGTACAGTGTAAACTGCTGTGGGCGTGGTTGTGTGTGTATTTATTCCCTACCCTGTGCTGTCCCTTGAGGTCCCTATCATAACTTGAGTGGAGGATATCTTAGGTACTTTCATACCATAATACAGGTCCCCATGAACCAGTCTCTTCCCTGTCCTGTCCAATCCTCCATTGTCTTAGGCTCCTGTCTGTTGGAGTTTTAGTAATCGAGGTTTCAATGTCCCAGGAGAGTTTATCTAAGCTCCAGGTAGTGTCTTTTGCCTAACAGTCTGCCCATTTACATACAGTACATCTTTAAAAGTTAATATATTTATCTGCACGGGTTAATGTGTATCTGGGGAAATGGAACCAAGCAATATACAGCGTTCAAAGTAAATACTGAGTGTCCTCTATCTTCCGGCTCCCCTCCCACTCTCCTCAAAGTTCCCCACGGGAATAAGCTTTTTGTTTGTTCTCCCAAAGGTATTCTGTGCACTTAGTGACATTTATGAGCACTCGTCCGCCTTGCTGCTTTCACTTAATGGCTTCATTAGTCTGCCTGGGTTGCCGTATCACAGACTGGATGCTTCAAACAATAGAAATTAATGTTTTCATAGTTTCGGAGCCTGGAAGGCAGGGTCAAGGCATTGTAAAGGTTTTTGGGATGAGAGGGACCTCTTTCTTTGGCTTGCACATGGCCTGCTTTCACTGTGTTCTTATACCGTGGGGGAGGAGCTCTCTTGCTCTTCTTCTTTTTTTTCTCATTGAGTTTACTGGTACATTTTAGGTACACAGTACAGTTACATTCATCACTGGGATCTTGTACCTTTACATGACTGATCTTGGTTCGCATTTTTTCCCCTTATCCCTGCCCTCCCTTCACCCCTTCCTCCCTTCCCTATTTACAAATACTTTATTTCCATTGTTTTCATTTTCTCATTTTTTTCCTCTTCCTCTTCTAAGAGTCCCATCCTATTAGATTAGAGCCCCACCCATGTCCTCGTGTAACCCGTATCAACTCCTCACAGGTCCCGTCTCCAAATACGGTCACATTGGAGGGTAGAGGTTCAGTGTACGGAACTCGGCGGACATGTTCGGTCTACAGCGGTAGATTGAAAGTCTTTCCTTATTCATGTGTTTAGACAGTAATGCACCTTTTGGCTGATGGGTGCCACAGGCGACTTTGGAGCATCCAGACAGATGGGTGAGATCTAACCCTTGACATTCTTGAAGAGTAGATGGCCCTGCGATGACATATGTTAGTGGGGCACGAGGTCCTTGTGAGCTGGTGGCTCTCTCCTAGGCTGAGTGGGAGAGGGACCCCTAGTCAGGAGGCAGAGTTCCTCCTAGGAAGGCAAAGAAGAAAGCCATCCTTCTGCAGTCTTCATATTTTCAGTACATCAGTTCTTGGTCTTCTAGAAGCTCAGCACTCGAAGGAAACTAAGACCGTAGGGGGACCCTTAATGCCCTCCTGCAACTTTCCCCTGAGATGTCTTGTTCTTTCCCACTAGAAAGCTCTTTCCTCTCGTGAGACTCCACGTGAGCTCAGCTGAGCTGCTTGATGTCTTCAGTCCTTCCTCTCGGCTCCTGTAACTCTTCCTAATCTCTGATTTCTCCGAGCCTACAGCTGCTGACTCCTAGATATTAACTGTCATTTTGTCTTTTGGTTTTGCCTGCCCGGTTGCTCTTGACTTTGATTTTTGTGGTGTCACTTTATAGAAGTGCCTGTTTTTCTCTTGAACTAGATTCAAAACTCTCTGAGGACAGGAAACACTTCTGAGTGTTCCCCACTGTGTTTTTGGGTACGGTGCCCTCATCAGGATGGTCCCGTTGGAATGAGCAGTCATACTGTTCACATTAAACTGTTTGGGGGAAGATTTAAAAAAAAAATTCAGGGAAGTAGCTTCTTGTTAATATCTCTGATTGTGCCATCATTTTTCCTTCTTGAAGTTTATTGCTAGTAGAACGTGCTTTTTAGAGCAGTGATCACAAATACTTTTCATTACACAGTCATCCCTTGATAGCTAATGGGGTTGTTCCAGGAAACCTGGTGGATACTAAAAGCTGCAGATGTTTAAGTCTCTTACATAAAATGAATAGCATTTGCACATAACCTATGTACATCCTCCTGCATACTTTTTAAGAGTATTTGCATCATTTTATTTCTTGAATTACCAAATGTAAGGACTGTCTGTAGATTCCTATCAGATATAGATATTAATACAGACTTCGTGGATCGTTTTGCTTTTGCTGCTTGTAGCTTTCCATTAACATTATCATGATCGAAATGAAGAAACAAAGCATAATTAAAGCTTGTCTATAGATTAATTCTAGCTCTATAAAGTTAGCATCTGGTGTTTGCATTGCGGTGACTGCATTCGGATCCAAGAGCCAGATAGTATGCTTTGATTACGTTCTACCTTATATAGCCTCAGATTTTTCTGTTATTCTAATTGTCCCTTACACCCACTTGTTGTCTTTATTACATTTTTATTAGTGAATATTAATAATGCAGTAGTGAGGTTCATTTTGGGAAATTGGTACACATAAAATATCTTGGTCATTTCCTTTTTACTGGTCCATATTTGCAGTAGATAATGATTCCATTTATTGTGAGGGAGTTGGTGCATGTACATAACACTCTTAGAACTTTTTTTGTTTTCTTCTTCTCCCCTCCCTCCCCATTCCTTCCGTCTCTTGATCCCCTTCCCATTTGCAGAAGTTCTATTTCCCTTCTTTTTTTCCCTATTCTTTTTTCCATCCCCTTTCCCTCCCTTCTCTCCCCACTCCTTTCGTTCCTGTTCACCCATCTCTTTGAAAAAGACCTCACTCTTCCTGTTATCTGTATTTTAGTTTGCTCTTCACTTGTATTTTGGTCTTCTCCAATAAGAGAAGCCATGTGGTATTGATGTTGGGGTGCCTGATTTATTTCACTTAATAGTATGGTCTCAAGTTGCATCCATGTATTGGGAATGACTCAAGTTTAGCTTTCTTGACGGCAGCATAGTACTCCATTTTGTATAAATGCCATGCTTTTCTTTATCCACTCATCCGTTAGTGGGCATGTAGGCCATTTCCAAGATTTAGCAATTGTGAATTGTGCCGTTATGAACATGGGTATACATATATCACTGTAATATGACATTTTTAATTTTTTGGGAAGATACCTAGAAGGGGAATAGCTGGGTTGAATGGAATTTCTAGTTTTAGTTTTTGTTTCACTTTTTTTTTTTTTGGTACTGGGGAATGAACTCGGGTCCTTGCGCTTGGGAGGCAGGTGGCGGAACCACTGAGCTAAATCCCTGGCCCATCTAGTTTTATTTTTTTCAAGGAATCTCCATGTTGATTTCCATACTGGTTGTACTAGTTAACACTCCACCAGCAATGCAGGAGAGTTCCTTTTCCTGAACAGCCTCACCACCATTTATTTTTTTATTTTTACTTTTTTTTTCAGCTTTAATTGAGTTTATTGGTACATTTTAGGGATACAGTACAGTTACATTCATTGTTGGGATCTTGTACCTCTACATGACCACCATTTATTTTTATTTGATTTCTTGATGACAGTCATTCTTTTTGAAGATGGCATTTCAGTGTTATTTGAATTTGCATTTCTCTAATGCAGCAATGCTGAACATTTTTTCAGTTTTTACTGTTCATTTGTACTTTTCCTCCTGAGAATTGTGTATTTCAGTTGCCCATTTTTAATTAGGTCTTTCGTTATAAGGGAGTCTAGTTTTTTGTGTTCTTTATATAGATTTTAGTCCTCTGTCGAGGAATAGCTGGAATTTCTTTTGCGCTATTCTGTAGGTTGTCTCTTCATTCATTGTGCAAATCTTTGCTTTTAAATTTGTTATGTTCCCATTGGTTGACTCATTAATATTTCTGATGCCATTGAGGTTTAGTTCAGAAAGTCCTTGCTTGTGCCTGTGTCTTCAAGAGTTTTACTTATTTTGTCTTCCAGCAGATTGTGTTTCTGTTGTAACATTCTGTTTTAACATCTTTGGTCTGTTTTGATTTTAGCTTAATACATGGTGAAAGGTGTAAGTCTAGGCTCAATCTTCTGGAGGTCGATATCTAATTTTCCTAGCTCTGATTTATTTGTTTGTTTGTTTGTTTACTTATTTATTTATTTTTGGTACTGAGGATTGAACTCAGGTCCTTGTGCTTGTGAGGCAGGTGGTGGAACCACTGAGCTAAATCCCCAGCCCCCTAGCACCAATTTTTAAGGAATTTATCTCTCCTCTAGTGCATACTTTTGGTACCTTTGTCAGAGATCAAATAGCTGAATAGCCAGGGGTTGTTTCTGCTTCCTCTGTTCAGTTCCATTCATCAATATGTTTGTTTTTGTGCCATGTTAGTTTTTTAAAAAATCACTGTAGCCTTATAATATAACTTCAAATTTTTGAATTATGGTGATATACCTGGCTTGTTTTTGTTACCCAGGATTGGTCTTGATATTCTGGATCCTTTCTGGCTCTGTATGAATTTTAGGATTGTTTTCTCTAGATCTGTGAGGTATGCTGTTGGTGTTTTGATTGAGATAGTGTCATGTATCAGTTGTGGAAATATGGCCATTTGAGTCTATTGGTTCTGCCTCTCCAGGAATAGGAAATATCTTTCCATTTTCTGATGTTGTCTTTGATCTCTTTTTTTTTTCGAGTGATGTGGTTTGTATTGCAGGTGTTTTCCTCTAATTCCTAAGTATTTACTTATTCTTGAAGCTATTGTGAATAATATTATTTTCCTAATATCTTTCTCAGAGAGTTAATCATTAGTGTACAGGAATGCTGTTGATTCTTGTGTGTTGTTTTTGTATCCTGCTACATTGCTGAATTTGGGTATTCTAGTGTGTACTTTTTTGGATGTTCTATGTAGAGGATCATGTCATCTGCAAATAAGGATAATTTGACTTCTTGTTCTATAAATGTTCTTTTTATGTCTTTCTCTTACCTGATTTCTTTGGCCAATATTTTAAGAACTATGTTGAACATACTGGACACTGTTGTCTTGTTCCTGCTTTTAGAGGGAAAGCCTGTAGCTATTCTCTATTCAATATGATGTTGGCAGTGGCTTTGTCATAAATAGCTTTCATCACATTGAGATAAGCTCCTTCTATACTTATTTTGTCCAGGGTTTTTTGTGACAAGTGGATTTGGGTTATATTCAAAGACCTTTTCTGCATCTATTGAGATGATCATGTGATTTTGGCCTTGCTCCTTTTTATGTGAGGGATTGCCTTTATTGACTTGCATATGTTGAACCATCTTTGCATTCCTGAGGTGAAGCCTACTTGTCACAATTTAATGATCTTTTTGATAATTTGTTGCACCCAGTTTGCTAGTATCTTGTTGCAGAGTTTTGCATTTATGTTCATTAAAGAGATTGGGCTGTAGTTTTCTTTTTTGGTAGTATCCTTTTCCGGTTTTGGAATCAGGGTGATGCTAGCTTTCCAGAAAAGACTTTGGAAATACTTCTTCCCTTTCAATTTCATCAAAGAGTTTGGGGAATATTATCATTTGTTCTTCCCTGAAGTAGAATTCAGCAGTGAATCCATCAGGATCTGGGCTTTTCTTAGTTGGTAGGGTTTTTAAGTTTTATGACTGCTTCAATTTCATTGCCTGTTATTGGATTTTACAAGATTTTTAAATTTTCTTGGTCAATTTTGGTCAATAATTCAGATGAATTTAGGAATCTATTCATTTTTTCTGAGTTCTCCAGTTTATTGGTGTAAGGGTTTGTGAAGTAGTTGCTAATCATCTAGATTTCAGCAGTGTCTGTTTTGATTTCACCTTTTTAATTTTTAATTACATTGATTTGGGTTTTTTCTTTCCTTTTTTTGGTAATATTGGCTAAGGGTTTGTCTATTTTGTTTATTCTGTCAAAGAACCAGCTCTTTGATTCATTAATTCTTCACATTTAAAAAGAAGTTTTCATTTCCTTGATTTCTCCTTTGATCTTTATAGTTTCCTTCTTTGTACTGGCTTTGAATTTGGATTGTTCTTGTTTTTTATTAGGACCTTGAGGTTCATCATTAGGTTATATATTTGGGCTCACTCCCTTTTCCGATGTGGGTACTTGCAGCTGTAAGTTTCCCTTTTAGGACTGCCTTTCTTTTCTTTCTGGTACTGGGAATCAAACTCATGGACCTTGTGCTTGCGCAGCAGGAGTGGTGTCATGGAGCTAAATCCCTGGCCTTAGGACTGCTTTATTGTGTCCTCTAAGTTCTGGTGTGTTGTACTGGCATTATTGTTTAATTCTAGGAGCTGTCTAATTTCTTCCTTGATTTCTTCTGTAACCCATTGATTATTCAAGAATATGTTGTTTGATTTCCATTAATTTTCATAATTTCTGTGGTTTCTTTGGCTGTTGAGTTGATGATTTGTTAATATGTATGGTATAATTTCATTTCTTTTGCATTTACTTAAGGATGCTTTATTGGCTAAAATGTAGTCTATTTTGGAGAACATTCCATATGCTGTTGAGGAGAATGTGTATCTTGTTGAGTGAAACACTCTATATATATCCCTTAAGTCCATTTGTTTGAAGGTTTGTTTTAATGATAATATTTCTTTGTTGATTTTTTTTGTCTATTTCACCTATTTGTGATAGTGGGTTATTGAGATCCCCCACTGATGTTTATGTGGTCTTTTAGTGTTAGATTTATGAAGCTGGGTGGACAGTTCCTGGGTGCATACATATTAGTAATTGTTATCTTTTCCTGTTGAATTGTTCCCTTAATCAATATGTAGTGATCTTCTTTGCCTCTTCTCATCAGTTTTGCATTCAAGTCCTTTTTTTTCCCTGATAATAAGGTAGCTACTCCTGCTTATTTTTGAGTTCCCATCACATGGAGTATTGTTTTCCATCCTTTGATTTTTAGACTGTGAATTTCTTTTTGAGTTAAATGTGTTTCTTGGACATAGCATGCCATTGGACTTAGTTTCTCGAGCCATTCTGCCCACCCATGTCTTTTGACTGGGATATTGAGACCATTCACAGAGAGAGTTACTACTGATAGACATTAGCTTATTCCTGTCATTGGGTTATTTTCCTGTTGCCGATTCTGTTTCTTTCTCTTCTACTTAGCTGCTCACCCTACCTGGGGTATTCATTCTTTTGGACTTTTTGGCTTTATTAGCTTCATTATCTCTTTCTAGGATATTTTGGAGAATTTTTTGGAGTTCTAGTTTGGTGGTCATTAATTTCTTTAGGTGCTCTTTAGCCTAGAAAGATCTTGTTTTCCAACAGTTTTGAAAGAGAATGTAGGATACATCAGTCTGAGTTGGAAGTTGTTTTCCTTTAGAATTTGAAATACCCTAAAACCTCCACCTCCATTTATTTGAGAGGGGAGCCTACAGTGTATTTGGTTTAGTATCCAGTTCACTGGGGATGGGCTGCAGTATTGTTTTTTTTAGACAGGGCCTCACTATGTAGTTGAGACTGACCTGGAACTCACTATGTAGCCCATGCTGGTCTTGAATTTACAGCGATCCTCCTGCGTCAGCCTCCTGAGTGCTGGGATTACAGGTGTGTGCCACCACGCCCAGCTGGGCTGCAGTATTGTTAATGACATCAAGGCAATCCAGATATTGGGGTCCAGAGCAAACCAGTTGATAGCAACAACTATGTCACTTTGCCTATAGTAATAAAATCAGCAAAAGCAATGATGTCAAAGACAATCTATAATTACATAACCTATGAACTGGTGATGTACCACCCTTAACCACAGCAAAGAGATCTATGATATAAACACTAAGACAAACCAAATACTGACCTACAGTAAATATCTATTAAATGGAACAACTTTACTTCCACTAACAATGGAGCAGCTTTCAACAGTAATTGCATATAGTTAACTATCTGTAGATCCATACATCATGGTTATACTAGTAAAGCTAGAGTGGGGAATGGGAGCACGGAAAAAATAAAATTCAACAAATTAAGCGATGGAAATTGAGAAGCAGGTGACGAAAGTGAAGTAAAGGATCCAAATGCAATTAATAGTATAATTAGATAAAAGCAACAGAAAAAAAAAAACCCAAGAAAAGGGACAAAAAAGACAAAACAGAGCAAACTAAAGGGAGAAAGAAAAATGCGATAAGGGAAAAATTAAAAGAGTGAAAAGAAGAGAAACAAGACAATAACAAAAGAAAGGAGAAAGAAAACAGGAGGGAATCTCCAAACACCCCCCCCCCACATGCACACACACGCACACACAGTAATAAAGGAGAAAATTAAGCAAACAAATTCCTCTCTATTTCCAAGTGCGTCTTCTCTTCCAGGACCTACCATAGTCTTAAATTCCAGCAAGTCCCAGTCCTGTCCCCTGTGTGATAGCTTGTGGGTTTGTGGGGTGACTCCCGGCCCCAGGCCTCTCCTGTAAACCCCTCATGGTGGCAGCTGTCTCTGCTGGTCTCTGCTGGAGGTAGGTAGTAGGGCCAGAGCTCAGTAAAACTGTTCCCGCAAGTGCCTTCCCCAGTTTCAAAAGTCGACCTTCCAGTTTTCCTGCTCCTGCCTCCCTTCCTGCCTCCCGGCTTCTCATAGGAACAAAAACATATCGTGTTTAACTTTCTGCCTTTTTTCTTTTAAAATGATGTTGTTCAGTCCGGTCCATTGTCCTGCACATGACATGATTTCATTCTTCTTTCTTCCTTATACTTAAAGTAATATCCAGATCATGTGTAATACTTAATGCCATGTAAGTGCTGTTTAAGTAGCTACTGTACTGTATTGTGTAGTGCAGTGGTGGCGAGCCTATGGCACTCATGTCACGGCCAGCTGTGTGTTATCACTGAAAGCTCTGAAAGGTTCTCCATCACTACTCTAGGGAACAATGACAATCAAAGCCCATGCACTTTTAGGACAAACACAATTTGGGGAAATCTTTTCAGTCTGCAATTGGCTGACTCCGTGAATGCAGAAACTGTCAGTAGGAAGAGCCTGTTACACTTTAAGTGGGATTCTTATTTGAAGAATCATTTGTTGAGCATCTATTACAGCTCTCATTTAGTATCCATTCAACTCCGTGGGAAGCAGATTTCGGGAGGCTGTGATGGATCCCAGTGGCTCTGTTGGGATTGAATTCCTAAATCTGTCTGCCTGGTGTTTTCTCCACTTCTTCAGCTTTTGTCAACCTCCTTCCCCCGTCTCTTGTGTCCTCCTGTGCTTATTGTGATGCTCAGTGACCATCACAGCAGTGATGGGTGTGACCAGGCACCTGGCGTCCACTGGACACGGCACAGGGCCTCTGCAGATGCTCGCGAGTGTGAGTCCCCTCAGCTGGGCCTCTTTCCCTTAGGACAGCGATGCTCAGGAAGCAGGTGGGTGCCAGGGCTGTGCTATGTACACTTTTAGCAGGCTCCCCATTTACCCAGGAGTTCCTGACACCGCTGGTCTTAAACCCTAGGGGCCCTATCTGGGCAACTGATTCTTACTCTGGTGAGAGTAATTATGGTTCAGCCTTTCCCAGATGTCATATTTGATTGGTTCGATTTCCTTATGGCCCTGCAAGGAGATGGTATGGGTGGATGAACTTCAGGGACAGGTGATTCTTCTGTTTGCTCGTGGTTCCATAATGCTGCTGTCCGGGATGTGAGGCAGAGGCCAGACGTGGGCTCAGGGGTCCGACACTATGGGGTTCAGATCTATGGCTTTGTCCCTTGCTAATGGCCTGATCCTGGGGAAGGTATGTAATCTTTTCCTCCCTCTCTTAGGAAACGGTGATGCTGTCCTGTGCCTTTGATCCCTGTGCAGATGAAATAAAAAAAGCAAAAAAACAAACAAAAAACATGGAAAGCCCTTGGCACATCTCCTAGAGCAGCTAAAACAAACAAAGCAAAAAGAAACAAATGCTGCCTTTCACAGTGCCCTCAGCTGGGTTTAACTTCAGACTTGCCTTTGTATGTAGCACTTGAGTGAAGCGCGTGGTTGGAAGGCACTAGAGCTGCACCACTCTAAGACAACTGCAGGGGCAAAGTGGCTGTTTTGTTTGTTTGTAAGGACAGGTTGCTTGGAACAGTCTGTCACTTGGGTGAGAGCCGCTGGAGATTTCCAGTGCAGTGGTAACCCTAATGGTGATATGAGATTCCAGCAGCTTGAATTAATCACGGCTACAGGAGGTGACAAGCAGGGGCATGCTCAGGGACAACTGTGGCATCTGCAGGTGCCTCTGCCAGTCCTTCTCAGGGCTGAGGGTCAGAATTTCCAAGTTTCTTGAATTTCACTCCTTGCTAAGGGAGAACGGACCATTCAGAAGTTAGTATGAGTGAGCTTTTAGTTAAGCAGGAAAAGGTAGAAGAGGGCTGAACGTTACTAAAGCATTTTGGGACCTGTTTCTGGAATTTTTCAAACGTAGAGAGAAGTTTGGGAACGTGTACTTCTTCAGACCACATTGCCGCTCTATGCTGTGGGATCAAGTTGGCCGTGTCAGGGGGAGTCCCTCAATGTCCATGACAGTGCTGTTGTCACTACCATCATCGTCATCATCGAGACAGGGTCTTGCTGTGTGGACAGGCTGGCTTAGAACTCTCTGTGTAGCCTAGGCTGGCCTCAGACTCCCAGGGATTTTCCTACCTCAGATTCCTAAGTGCTGGGACTATGGGCACCTGTCAGAATGCCTGGCAATAATAAAATGTAGCCTTAAATCCCCTCAAATTGGGATTTGCCAGAGAATGTCCATCTGTGAAGACACATCCTTTATCTTGCCTAGAATTCCATCTACGAAGCTTGTTGTGTGTTAGGAAAAGGGTTTGCTTCTCCTAAGGAGCTTGCATGTTTTCACCTCACACAGAAGAGGAATAATGCAAGCTGGTTGAGCTGCCTCATGCCTGTGACCCTGACACCCTGGGAAGATGAGGCTGGAGGACTGCAAGTTTGAGGCCAGCCTGGGCAACTTTTTGACTTAGCAAAACTGTATCTCAAAATAAATTCAAAGGGGGCTGGAAATGTAGCTCAACAGAGGCCTTGGTTCCATCTTCACTACTGAAAAAAACAAACCAAAACAAGACAATATAATGGACCAACTTTTCCTTTTCAACTTCCCCATCCAAAAGGGCACAGCAAAGTTTGAGACTCTGTGCTCTCCCATCTCTTGCTCGCTATTTCTCATTTTTCTCTCATGCTGGCCAGTGTCTTGTATTATGACATGATCTTTTTGGGTCCAGTGACAGAAACCCAGTACAAGCAAGAAGAGGAATTTAATGGGCCATGTCTGACCTGTAGGCATAGCTGGATCACAGCAAGTATTCTCAAGCCTCTGACTTTGTCTGTCTCTGATTATGTGGGCTTCTCGTGGCTTAATTTTCAGACTGGCTCTCTATGCACTATAAAGGCAGCTACTGGTAGGACTGCTGTGAGTGCTCCAGACCCTAGAGAGGAGAGACTACATTTTCCTACCACTGTGGGAAAACTTTTGGTCTGTGATAAATCACATGCCTTTGTCCAGACCAACCGCTCTGACCAGGGCAAGCGGTGCTCTGATTGGTCAGTCAGGGGTCATGTGCTCACTGTTGGATAAGAGTGTAGCCAGCCTCATCCAAATCTCACAGACTGAATAGGATCCTTGCAACAGGAAGGGAGGGAAGGAGGGAGGGAAGGGTGGGAGGGAGTGGGGGGGAGTGAGTGTGTGTGTGTGTGTGTGTGTGTGTGTGTGGTGTGATTGCAGAGAGCTTTGGAGTAGAGATTCTAAATAGATGACAACAATGATGATAAAAACGCTAAACACCTCTGTGCTAATTTATATTTTCCCTGTTTTAGATGTATGATTGTTTGTATTTTCCTTGCTGCCTCAAATCTTTTGTGAAATGAAGTGGAATAAATAAATGATAAGATATGTACACCGACTGAATAAGCAAATCAATGTATCTCTCCTTACAAAGGGAGGATGAGGTTGATTAATGATAGCAAGTAACAAACTGGGTATCAGATTGAGCTTTGGCATGAACAGAAATGGGATGGTTTGTCTCCTACTGGCCACAGGGTACAGCCGAGACCTCAACTCCACGGTGGGTATGTCTGTTAAAAAGCACACGCCTCTATTTGTAGATGAGGCTGGGGGGCTCATATAATGCACATCCATCTATAGACTAATAGCAAATGCTAAGAGGAAGAGTAGCTCAGGTTCATGTCTTCCAATCTTGATTTGTTTATTGTCACCCTATTATAGAACTTCTCAACATTGCTGATGTCTTGGACCAGATAATTCTTTCTTGTGGGCATCCTATGCACCATAGAATGCTTAGCTGCATCCCTGTGCCCTACCCATTACATGCCAGCCGCACCTCCCTCACTAGCTGGGGCGTGGTAGCTTTCTAGAAGAGACTGCCCCCTGTAGGTGAGGCGGAGAAGTGGGCAACTGTGAGCCATTAGATGCCAGCCTTCTCAGGGTGTGGTAAAGGAAATCTGAGCAGGGCACTAAGGGCAGGCCCTACAGGTCTCTGGGGCAACAGTCAGGAAATGACTGCTGGCAGAACAGTTCCTGTTTGCCTCTGTTTTTATAAATAACATTTTATTAGGACACGGCCACACTCATTTGTTCATATGTTGTCTGTCTGTCTGTGCTACAGCAACAGAGTTGCATAGTTGGGACAGAGACTATGACCTTCCAAGGTTCAAATATTATTATCTGACCTTTTACGAAAGTTTCCCATCACCCAGTCTAGGGGATCAGAGAATAGCGAGGGGATCACTGTAACCTGGGGTGATCTCAGGGTGGAGGCTCCCTTTCCTCTTGGACTTGAAGAAAAGCTGAGGCTTAGATGAGAGTTGAGGAGTCAGGAAGACTCTTAAAGACGAGCAGGTGAATGCCCGTAAGGTACAGCAAATATCTGTGGAAGAGGCGTCAGTACCAAGGGAGCCTGGTGCAATACAGGAACTTCTCTCCAAGGACTGTGTGAGTATTTGGGGCAGGTGCTTGTTTAAGTGAAGAAATACGCTTAAGGCTCATTTCCAGGAAAGAATTGCATTTAGAAACTCTTAATCAGAAGACTGCATGGTCTGGGGTGTGCTAAGCGCAAATTCATTCAAATGTAATTATTTGGAGCTGCTATAAATAAGTCTCATCACTTAAGATGAAGATGTGAAGTGCACACTCTGGCTCTGCAGGAACAGCAAAAGGAGAAAAGGGTATCCTAGTCCTCAGTGTTGGTGAAGGCTAAGCCAGAATTCACTCAGCATGGGCAGCTGTCACGTGACGGCTAACAGGGACTTTGGGATGGCAGCTCTTGAAATCCGTGGACTATTTTTGTCAAAGGAGAATTCAGTTTTAAATATTTGATGCCTTTAGGATAACTCATCTATCACTGGGCCAATTTAAGTCTCATTAATCACATGAAGGACAGAGCTCCCTGCCCCTCGGAGCTATCACTGTGCAGCTCTGCGGTGGAGGCCTGGTTCCCTTGAGAAACGGAACTTGCAAGGCGTAATTGTGCATGGGAGCGAGAGTGGACCCCCCTGCGTAGGAATTGTTCCTCGATTCAGAATTGTGGGTTCTGCTGCTCAGCAAAGTTGGTGGGAGTCTGGATTACAGTGGAAGAGGCATGGGGTAGGTAACGACTATGGCTCTTGAGATCTATTTATTGATCTACCATCCCGAGCAATGCACCACAGCCCTATGAGATCTGTTACAGACATGACATATTTTACAGATCTCCAAACTACACTGAACTTTTTATTACATGAGTGTGTGTCCAAGGGGTCCACCTCTTATTAGTCACACAGTCCTTTCTCGCTTTGGAAAACCTGGGAAATACAAAATGGTAAAAAGTAGGGGAGACGTCACTAACCATCAGTTTTAATTTTCTGTTCTCAGTTACTGATTGAGGTCTTGGAATATTAGTCTTAGTTTGTTTATGCTGCTAGAACACAATGCCATAATGAGAAGGGTTATAAAAAACAATATTTCCTTGCTTAACAGTTACAGAGGCCGTGAAGTCCAGCGTCAAGGGCCAGCAGATTCGGTGTCTTGTGTGGCCCGCTTTCTCATAGTCGGTCCCTTCTCATTGTGTTCTCGGAAGGCGGAAGGGGCAGATAATCTCCCTCAGCTCTCATTTTTTTTTTTTTTTTTTTTTGGTACTGGGATGGCGGGATGGAACTTGAAACCTTGTGCTTGCGAGACAGGTGGCGGAACCACTGAGCTAAATTCCAGGCCTTCAGTTCTCTTTGGAAAGGGCGCTAATACCTTTCGCCAGTGCTCTGCCTTCATAATCTAATCTCTCTCAGAGGCCCCAATTCTTAGTACCACTGCCTTGGAGGTTAGGGTTTCAGCATCTGAATTCTTTTTATTTTTTTGTACTGTGGATTGAACTCAGAACCTTGCGACTGTGAGGCAGGCGGTGGCACCACTGAGCTAAATCCCGGTCCCTCCACATCTGAATTTGAGGGGACACCATTCTGGCCATAGCAATATCCTTGTAGGTTTTTCTTCAGTGTTCATATTTGAATAAACACATTCACACAGTACACTTTATTTTTCCCAATGAGCATCATACCATAAGAATTTAATTGTTACTACATAACAATTATAAGTATAATTTTAGATAACTCCATAATGTGCTATTTTATGGCTGTATAAACCCATCTGTTATAGTTTTGTTACCTTTAAATGCAGATAATATTTCTCACCTCATAGCTTTGTGGTTAGAGCAGAATTGTTTTTCCAGTGAATTTTCTCCTGTCTTGACCACTGACCCCTTTGGGAAGTGTTGTTAGGGGAAAGCTTCGCTTTAGGGAGCTTGGGCTAGGAAAATCTCCTGCAGCAGAGGCTAAAGATGGAGAACGTACAGAAGGAGGGGAAACAAAGCCAAACATTTACTTCCTTCTCCAGAGTGGAGGAGAGGAACATATGCACGTCAATATGACATTTGAAGATGCTACTTGGTATTCGGAAGGCCTATGCAACTGGTCTGCCCTGGAAGGTAGATACTTTTGGGGACTTTGGTGTCTTAAAAAGTGACAGTTCTCCCCAGCTTTTGCTACCACAAACATAAACATGGAATGTTTCAATTGAGAGCAATTAACATACAGTGCCTTAGGCCAGGAAATAATTAATACAAGATCCTGGAGAAAATGCAGCTATGCAGCTCATGGCTTCCCAAGGTGGAATTGCTCCATTCACATGATACCTTGGTCTCCAGAGAACCTTCTGTGGCTTGTTTAGGCTGGATACGAATCTCTCCACTGGGTCTGTGTATCTCCTCTGGCAGCCCTGTGGCACTGTCCTTCCTGGTAAATGCTGAGAGCCCATAGAGGGCCCTTGGGCTGATGTGAAGGTGACTCTTCCTTAGTCTTTATTGAATGGTTTGTTGAGATCGTCTCCATCTTCAGCATCCTATCAAAATCCTCCCATTCCTTCAAGCTGGAAGCAACTTCTTCTCTTTTCCCAGTGGTTATTGAACACCTAGTACGTACTGAGTATGTTTTAGGCACTGTGCATAAGTCAGGCACAGCCCCTGAATTACATGCTAGTGGACAAGACTAATAATGAGTATATAAGTTAGGAGGTAAAATACACACTTCAGGAGGCAGATAAATGCTCTCCGATAACAGGAGGTATACAGACATTGATTTATTGAGTCATTGAATTACTGGGTTGTTGCCACTCACAGAGGACCTTATAAGGATTAAGCAGACATAACTAAGACATGTTTCTCATTTACTAGGGACTGATGCAGCTGGAAGGCTCAGGATTGCTGAGGAGTGTTATAAAAGATCTTGTCTCAGCCTGGCACAGCAGAAGAACAGATGTGGAAGGCCATGCAGAAGTGACCAGATGATTTCAGACTAGACGGACAAGATTGCAGGAAGACAGGGCTGGCCTGGAAATGTAGACAGTGGGGAAAGAGGCCGCTGAAGATCACACCAGGCAGAAGGACAGCCCAGCTATGAAAAGGTTCAGAGATGCAGCGTGCTCAGGGAGGTAGAAGCATTTAAAGATGGCATAGGGTGCACATGCGAGGCAGGACGTGTGTGCAGAGACCACAAAGAAACGTGACCATAGGTACTTGGATTTTATTGCGGGGCCAGTGGGGAGCCATTGAATGTTTCTAAGTAAAGGGTAGTTTGGGTGGACTTTGTTTTTGTTTTGAGACAGGGTCTCACTATGTAGTTGAGACTGACCTGGAACTCACTATGTAGCCCAGGTTGGTTTCGAACTCACAGCAATCCTCCTGCCTCAGCCTCTCAGGTGCTGGGATTACATGGATTTTTGTTTTGGAAGACTACTTGATAACAGTGCGTGTGCCAAGAGAAGGGATCAAAAGTAAGCTTTAATCGTCTCACCTGGAGATAACTACCATACGGCTAATATCTTGGCGAGTACTCCTTCTTCTCTCTGTCTTATTACAAAATGAAGTCATACTATAAATCAGTAATGGCGAACCTTTTAAAGCTTTCAGTGAGAACACACAGCCAGCTGTGGCACCCTTGCCATAGGCTCGCCATCAGTGCTAGGAATGCTCTGTAATCCCTGGTCACTTCCCTTTCCAAGTTCATACTTGTCCTGCGACAGTTTGCAAACTTCTTGCGGTGTCTTTTGAAAGCTTTCCACATTACAGCCCCTGGAAGCACAGGTTAGAACAGATTGCCTTAGTTTGCTTGGGCTGTGTCTTTGTTCATTTGGGCTGATATAACAAAATACCATAGTCTGGGTGGCTGATAAACAAGACATTTATTTCACAAAGCTCTGGAGGCTGGAAGGCTGGGATCAGGGTGTCATTGTGGGTTCTGGTGAGAGTCCCCTTCTGGTTGCAGACAGCCAACTCCTACTTTATGTTCATGTGGCAGAGCAGGGAGGGGTGCAAGATCTCCTGTGACTCTTTGTATAAGGATGCTAACCTCATGCATGCATGCGTTCCTCCTCTATGGCCTCATCGAGTCATAATTATCTTCCCCATCTCCCAATGTTGTCACATTGAGGGTTCGGATTTCCATATGTAAATTTAGAGCCCCAAAGATCCGGTCCATAAGGGCTGCTATGCCACAGACCCAGCAGCAGAGACAAAATGCGTTTCTTTCTCACAGTCTGGAAGGCGGAACATGAAAGCTGGGTTGATTGGGTTTCTTGGTGGGGGAATCTTGCCTTGGATGCGGATGGTGCCTCCTTAACCACATCCTCATAGGGAGGAGGGAGAGATCTCTGATCTGCTTCCTTCCCTCTTAATGATAAGATTTCAAGAATTGCATCACGGCTTGGTTTAAACCTAATTATCCCCAGAAACCCACCCCCAAGCATGATCACCTGGGGAGATAGGGTTTCATCATGCAGACTTTTTTGCGGTGGGAGGAGCACAAGCATTCAGTTTCTTCGGTTGAAGCAGAAGAGGAGGAACTGAAATTCTGGCTCATTCCTGTGCCCTGTTGCTCAGATTGGCTCCTAAATCATCTTGTGGCACGTCTAGGTTCCTAAGGAGCAGTGTTTGCAAAAACTTTCTCATCTAACATTATTTTACATGGTGGTGCGGTGTCTCATTGTGGGGAAGCATGCCCCAGATCTGTTTGGTTCCCTATCATTAGACTTCTCTCGATTGCTTGCCGTTTTTCACCATTCTGAACAAGATTTTAATGGACTTCTCTGTCCTTCCCGCCTTTGTGATGGTTTCTCTCAGATAAAGTCTTAGAAGTAAATATGTCTTTTAACTTCTGGCTCTGGAAATTGCCCTTTGCAGCCCAAAGTTTTGTTTGAAAGACCAAAAGGAAGTTTGCAAGGAGTGTGAGTCTAGGCTCACTGTGATTTGTGCTGGCTGCAAGGTCTTTGCAGCACACAGCCTGGGGTTGACCTGCTGAAGAAGGCTCTCCTGTTAGGACAGCTGCAAACTGATTCTGAGTCCGGGCTGGTAAAACCTACAAGGATGGCACTGTCTTATGTTTGCAGTTGCTTTTTATAATCTCCAAAGCCCTTTCTATCTGTTGGCCCACAGTCACTGCATGAGGCCAGTTGAGCAGAGATAAATATATCTTTAAAGAATTTTAAAGCATACTGAGGCTCAATGAGGTTAAGTGACTTTCCTGAGATTATGTATCTATTAAATGGTAGTGCTCTGTGTAAGCGGGCTCTGCATAACAAATACCTGTCCCTCGATCTCAGCACCTTACGTCAGTAAGAAGGACAGCTGACTCTTGATGTCTCTTGGGAGATTGATTTCAGCACTCTTTAAGGACCCCCAAAGCCACTGATGCTTAAACCCATTATATAAAATTGTGGAGCATTTGTGTATAACCTGCATATATTCTCCCATATACTTTTTAAAAAATTATTTATTTATTTGGTACCAGGGATCAAACTTGGGTCCTTGTGCTTGCAAAGCAGGCAGCAGAACCACAGAGCTAAATCTCTGGACCTCTCCCATACACTTTAAATCATCTCTAGATAATACTCGATACAATGCTCATAAAATAGTTGTTCTACTATTTTGTTTAGGGAATAATGACAAGAAAAACTCTGCCGATGTTCAGTATGGACTGTTATTTTTTCATATAGTGTTTTTTTGGGAGGGTACTGGGGTTTGAACTCAGGACCTTGTGATTGCGACACAGGTGCAGTGCCACTGAGCTAAATCCCTGGCCTTACTTTTGATCAGAGGTTGATTGAATATCAGGGTGCACAACCTATAGATACAGTGGGCCAACTGCTTTTCTTTATGGAAGGTGGACCTCTGGTTTGGCTGTGGTTTGGCTGATTTGAGCTGGGCCAGTGTGGCTGGGCACAGGGGCTTAGGGGTGTAACAGTACCAGATGATGTCAGAAGGGAAGCGTTGGATAAGACCTTAAAGGCCATGGTATGGACTTTGACTTTTATATTTATTGTGATTGGAAGCAAATGAAGAATTTAGGAGAATGACATGATCTAATTTATATTTTAAGAGCTTATTTGGACTTGTTTTTCCAAGGCTAGATTTCCTGTGTCTGGTTCATAATAGATCCCCATAAATATTTTATTCGGTTAATAGGAATCTGATTCCAAAGAAAGCAATGGAGTAGAAGACTCAAGGAGTTAAGCAGAGTTCCACCCTGTGCAAGGTGCTGGTGAGTTGGGCAGCTTCTCTGGGCTAGAAGATTGAGTTCGATCATTGACTTCACTCATGGACAAAGCATTTACTAGGTGCTTCCTTTGGGGTGACCCCAGCATCAGAAGAAAGGATGTGACTTGGCAGACTCTCTGGAGAACTTAGATGCAACCAGGGCCTCAGCTCCTCAGCCATCCTCTTTGGAGGAGGAGGAGAAACTCAGGGAAGCTGGAGCGTCAGTGGGGTACAGACCTTCATGAGGCAGCGTCTCCTCTATGGGAGAGGGCAGAGGGAGCTGGGCATCCTTAATTCATCCTTTCCTTCCTCTCCATTGTGGAGAACTGAGGCCGTGTGAATGAATGGATGTCACTGGGGGTGACCCAGTGGGTCAGTAGCACAGCTGAGTGGACCCCAGAGTTCCTTCCTTTCCATTCCTGTGACTTCATGCCACCCCTGCCCACTGTGCTCACTTCCAAACCAGCACTTTTGACACTCAAAAGTACAAGTTTGCGGGGAGAAAATAATGGTGTGTATTTTGAATTAAAGTACTGTTTTAAGATTTAAAAACCAACCACATGAAGATAGTTTATATTTAAAATTCACTGTTAACGTGCAAAAGTTCCCTTCGGGAATAGGAATTGTGGCTTCTAATTACATAGTATTTGGGACTACATATTTATGGAACCTTTGAAGAAGGCATTATAAATAGGTCAAAATGAGCCTCATATGCCTCATGTGTTTATTTGTCTGGTACACGCATTTGGCATTTGGCTCTGATCTTGTGTAGCTTTGAACTCTAGATATATTTTCTTATGCAAATGAATCATGTCCAGCTCGACTGCAAGCCCCACTCCCATTTATTATTTTCCTTTCCTCTGACACGGCAGTTGTCGCACAGTGCTAAGGACGGGACATTGGCTTAAACGTCTGTGTCTTCCCCTTCTGTCTCCCCACAGCTCCCGTCTTCCCCTGTCTTCCTCTTTGTTTTTCCCCCCTTTCCTTTCGTATTTCTTCCCTTCCTCTATTTTTCCTCCTTTCTTCCTTCTCCCCCTTTCACTTCTCTCCTCCTTTACTTCCACGAACATTTTTCCCAGATGCTGAGCAGGTAGGGATTGGGGAGTCAGGGATGAATTAAGGGACTGTGCTTCCTGTTCAAACAGAGGTTTAAGTCGGCCTGTGGCGTGGGACCTGATGCCAGAGAGCACATCTGCTTGCGTAATTACATTTCTTCGCACACTGACTGGAGCATGGGAGACAGGAGCGCACAGGAAGGGGGCCTCGGCTGGGGTGAGGGGAGGCTTTCCTGGGAGGCCGATGCTGAGGTCTGGGAATGAGCAGAAAAGCCCAGCGAAGGCTGGAGGAGGAGGAGGCGGCAGGTACTGCACGGTGTGCATGTGGAAGTGCGGGGCCTTGAGGTGTAGGGTGACCTGGAGCCGTGGAGCTCAGACAGGAGGCCAGCACAGCTGCAGCCGCGGGGAGGACGGGATGTGGTGCAGACAACAGGCGTGTGTCAGGGCTGAGGCCATGTGAAGATTCCTGTTTTTCCTAAAAGTGGTGGGCCTCTCTGGAAGGGGTTTGACCAGGAGAATAACAGAGTTTCCTTTTTGGAACATCGCTGGAGGCCAGAGTGTGGGTGGCCCCATCACCAGGACAGTAACGAGGCCATGGTGGGTCCTCCCCGTGTGCTGCTCTGCAGATGTACACAGAGAAGGGACGACACTGTATCTGGATGTGGGAACCCCAGAATCTCACATCGAACAGCCAAACCCGAGGAGCAGAACAGAGTCAGAGAGAGACAGAGGGAGGACAAGACTGTTGTCTCCGTCTGCTTTCCATTGCTGTAACAGAATTCCTGAGACTGGGTCGTTTATAAAGGAAAGAAGTTTATCTTGGCTCGGGTTCTTGGAGGAGGAGAAGTCCAAGTTGAGGCAGCTGTATCTGGGGAGGGGGGCGGATGCCACATAATCCTGGGGAGCTGAGAGGGACAGAGAAGGCGCATGCAGGTGGTAGACAAGGGGCAGAAGCGCTGGGATTCTTCCCCCTCTCCCCAGGGCCTGAAAGTGAGGAGTCAGTCCTTTCCCGAGCACCCCACTACGGTGAGCCACTGCCTCCTGCCAGGCCCCACCTCCTGAATAAAAATGAGTAGCACAGAGGGAATGGGCCTCAAGCTACCAATTGGTGGCAAGTACACATTTGCCTCTGACTCTCCTTTTAGGTGCTTCTTAGCCTGATGTCGCAATTTTAATCATTTATTGAGCAAACAGCCCCAAGAAGGAGGATCTTACACTCTCCCCTGTCAATACCATAGTTTTAGTAACAGTAATTCATCAACGCCTTCCTTTTACAAGTTGTTGGACGAGTTGCCCCCAGGTGGAGAAAGGTATACTCTGACCCAGACTCACCCTGTGCTACCTGCAGGCCAACAGTTCCTTCTCACCACGTCCCCTTGCCATGTCGCTGAAAAGGAAACTGAGGCACAGAGAGGGGAAATGACTTGTCCAGGGTCATCCTTGGAGGTCCCCTTGGGGAGGGCATGATGGGACATATGTTAATTTCACGGCTATTTGCTGAGTGCCTATTAAGTGCTCAGGACTATGTGCAGGGCTAGGATGTGGGGAGGCATGAGAACGGTTCTTGCTGTAGAAAGGCCCTTCCAAAGGGCCAGACAGACACTCCGCAAGGAACTGCTCTGCCATATGATGAGGGCTTGACTCCGGAAAGGCACCAGTTGCAAGTGCAGTCTAAAGAAACAAGAGAAAGAAGTCAGGGCAGGCTTCCTGGAAGACGCAGAGATGCCTTAGCAGCAGGGTGCTGGGATATGTGGAGGAGTTTGATGGCATTTTGAGGGAGGGGGTGTGCCCTAAGGAGGGCAGAGTGGATGCAAAAGTATGAAGGCTGGAAGTGGTAGATCAGGAAAGTGAAAATGTAAATGCTCCGGGAGTGACGCGGATGAACTGGAGGCCTTGAGTGCGGAGCTTGCCCCTGTCCCCTTGTGGTGTGCACCTTCCCTGCTCCCTGCGTGTCCGTCTGTCTTTCTGAGCTGTCTGTGCTCAGCTCCCGACCCTCCTTCCTCCTTGCCCTGAGCAGTTGCTGTGTGCCAGCCTCCGATCTAGGGGCAGGAGCCAGGCGTGGAACGCCGTGATAAGTGCCGTTGATACAACAGAAGAGGCAGCCAGCCAGAGCCAGGAGCGGTCAGGGTGCCCTTCTCGGAGGAGGGTATCTCAGCTGAGCTTTGGGGCGATGAGATCAGAATGGAGAGGACAGTGTGGGCATTGGTGCAGGGGCGTGATGTGTTGCCATGTGAACGTGAGGCTGGCGCGGTGACCAGAAATGGGGCTGAAGAGATGGGAGGGGCCCCGGTGACCAGGCCCCAAGGGCTGAGCAGAAAGTTTTCCAGATGAAGAGAGTCAGAAGAAGGAGATAGAGTGGCACCACCGAGATTCCCAATGCTGTGAATACAGTGCATGCTCACTGCTGAGCGCAGCCCCTCCATGGGCTCAGAGAGCACAGCACGCGTTCATGGCACTAGGACTTTCCTTCCAGCCCACCCTGTGCTGTGAGCTGCCAGCTCCTCACAAGTCACTTTCAGCCCAGCCCCGCACTGGGTGGCTGTCAGGTCTGATCACGCACGGGCCGGAGCTGGGCTCTCTGTCAGGCAGCCACATCCTTCAGCATGGCTTAGGCTGAGAACCAAGCAGCCAGATCTCAGCCCTGATGGGAATAATTAAAATGGGATCAGTGGTTTGTCCTACAGCGATAGCAGCAATCGGAGCTCCCAGCATGGAGGCCTCTGGCTCTGGCTGCACTTACCTTACCCTCTCTTTACTGGCTCTCCGCCTGTCTTGCCCAGGCTGGCCTGGTTCACTCCAGCCAGGGAGAAAGGCAGCGCCCTCCACAGCCTGACCTCCATGTGCTGCTGCTGTGCTGTTGTCTTGTCACACACAAGGTCTCAGATCCTCAAGACCACAGCCCTAGGAGGCAGGAAGGGGAAACCGAGGCTCAGAGAGGACAAAGTCCTTCTCCATGGAAGCAGAGTCAGGATTACACCAGGTCTGTACACTGCTATCAGTTTTGCATCTTCTGAGCTTCCTCTCTGGTCTTCTCAGTCCCCAGTGTGGGAAGCATTCTTTTCTGTGTTCACTTGTGTTACAGACTCAATGTCTGTGTCCTCCTCGCTTCGTTTGTGGGAGCTCCGCCCTCCAATGTGCTGGGGTGGGGGCTCTGGGAGGGAATTAAGAGTTAGATGAGGTCATGAGGCAAGTTAGGGGATGAATGTTCTCCTAACAAGAGGAAGAGAGACCCGAGTGTTCTCTCTCTCTACTTCTGGGAACATGACAAGAAGGTGGAATTCTGAAAGACAAGAAGAGAACCCTCCAGGGGAACCCAGTCTGTCCTTGCCTTGACCTCGGATACCCCACCCTCCATTGATTAAGCCGTCTAGTTATTTCACGTGGCAGCCTAAGCTGACTAGGACTTCATGCATCCTCTCCCCCTGCCTTAAAGCACCTCAGTTTCTCTTGGGGGAATTACATATTTCTCGCTAGGTACATATTGTTGGGAACAACTGGTGGCCATTTGACTGCCCCAGGCCAGTCTGATCTCCGCTCCTAGGCCCAGTTTCCTCAAGAGTTCTTGCCCTTCCACAGCACAGCCTTCCTCAAAGGTGCTCAGGGAGAAAGGCAGAGATGCTGCTCCTTTCGCCAGATCCCAGGCTCCTCAGCCTTCCGATCCAGCTAACTGAGGTCCATTCAGTCATGTCCCTTCCCGTGTGCCTCATCAGCCATTCCTGTTGTCATACTCTCTGCAGTCAGAGGGACCCGAGGACAGCAGTAGCCTGGGTCTGTGCGCATCAAGTGCCATTTTTCTTAACTGAAAACTGGAGGTTTGTTGTGTACGATGTGTGCGTGTTGTAATCAAGATGCATGGAAAAGGTGAGGAGCGTGGACGATGGTTTCCTGTGTCCCAGGGCTGGGGGCATAGTCAGAGTTATAGTCTTGACCCTTTCCTTCAACTGGAGCTGGGTGTCCAAGGTTGCAGCGGGCTGTAACATGGCCTTCACCTCCATGGGCTCTCATTTGGGTGGGGAAGATGTAATTAGGCATACATAGGATGGAGGTAACGCAGTGTGAGAGACAAGATTGGGGGTGCTTGGATAGAGAAGTTGCTCAGCATGTGGCAAAATTAATACTAATTAATAAATAATATGTAGCATTAACTGAATAATAAATTTTATCAAGAGCCTTAGTAAGTGTTCTATATGCCTACCATTAAAGCTTCCTAATAACTTGGGGTGGTAGCTGCTATCCCCCCTCCCATTTTGCAGATGGGGAGACTGAGGTACAAAGAGTTTTATTTATTTTTTAATAACTGGCTCACGGTTTCTGGGTTAGGCAAATGGCCAAATGGGATCTAAATCCTTCCATTCCTGGCTCCCATGGTATCACAAGGTCTAGAGATGGAGGCGTTTGAGCCAAGATATAAAAGGCAGGCTGAGAAAATGTAGCTCAGAGTGAGATTATACTCACCTCAGGCAGGAGACATTAAAACAAGCTTTTAAACATGTTCAGGATGTCAGAGCTGAGAGAAAAATCATTCATGTAATCCCCTTGCTCTAGCCCTCACCAAGGGGGTTTCAGCAGCTCTTCAAGTCGGAGCCTGATAATTAACCAAATGAAGACGTCCTTGCAAGCAAGGGATCTTCAAAGGACTGCTGCCTGCAGATTAATAACACTGAAAAACCATGGTTTTCATTAGAACAAATTGCTGCAGAAGTTGGCCTGGCCCCAGGTCTGCCCTGGATATGTTAGGAATCGGTGTATTGCCAGATCTAGCCTGAAAAGAATTTGGAGCCAAGACACAGACACAGCCTGTCTTGAAGGCTGCAAGAATGTGTCCACTGTTCTCTGACCCAGGGTCTTAGTACACAGTGAATGCTCGTAAATATCTCTTTCCCAACTAAATAAGAAAGGCTTCAAACATTTCATGGGACTCCGTAGGTGTAATATAAAATGGAAGGAGTGATGCTGTGTCAGTTGAGACTTTAGGGTTTTCTGTTTTTTATAAACATATGTATGAATTGATTTAAATGATAGAATTTATCAGCTGTTTAATGAAAATACCCGAATGTATAATGGTCTTCAGGACAGATCTGACTCAGGAATGTCAGTGTCACTGGTGTATTGTTTTTGTCTTGAAAGCTCAGTCCCTAGGAAATCTAAGACAGGATGTGTTTATATGGCAGCCTTGTCTGAAGTCTGGTATTGTGGCGTGGTCAAGGGTAATATTGTACAGACACACAATCTGGCCCAAGATGGAGAGAATCCACCAGATTGTCAAGCTTTTTTGTGAAGTAGAGTGGTGAATCAGTGGAATTTGAGACTATGTCAGAGAGGACCTTCTTCACCATGTGGACCCTGGAGAAGTTGCTAATGCTCTCTGAGGCTTCTTCCCCTCATTTAAGCTCTTACTTCTTAGGGTCGTGAAAAGACTCAGTTGAGATGCCACACCTAGTAGAATTCCACATAAATGAGCAGCTAAATGTAGGAGTGAGAGTCATTAAGTAACCAGCCATTCATTGATAATTTCTTCTTGTAGATGCTTAGGTGGATTTACTCATTTTATCCATTTTTACATATGTGCATGAATGACAGGAAGTAGTTTTTATTTGGAAAAAAAATAAAGAGAGACGAATAATTATCCCAGCATTGAAGGATGTGGGGAAACTTTTCTTAGCAACCACATCCGCCGCTGTACTGAAACTGGGATCCCTGTTAACATTTTGGACTGGAAACTCTCCATTGTTGATGGCTTCCTGTGTATTGTAGGATATTTAGCAGCATCCCTAAGCTCGATCTTTTGGATGCCATTAGCATATCCCAAGTTGTAACAAGCACCTTTGTCCAGCGTCCCCTGGAGTGCAGACTAGCCCCTGTTTGAGTACCACTGCTCTAACCTGAACACACAAGTGTTCTCTGGGGCACATTTGCTCTCTGACAACTGTGAGTTTTGCACAGCTAGGGAATATCCTCTTCCCCAGTTCCACAATGTCTGAGCCCTACCCTTGGCTCACAGAACTCCAATGCCACCTCCTTCCTGGATCTTTCCTGCTACAAAAACTTCCTCTGGTTTCAGTCTGTGGAGCACCATGACTTCCTCTTTTATGAAGCAACAGTGCGTGCCAACCATGGAGCAGGCCTGTGTGTTGCCATTCGAATAACAATTTGACAAGGGCGTCGTCGTTAGCCTTATTTGCAGATTACAAAGCCAGGGCACAATATTCACTTCTTCCTATGCACTGGTGTGTTCTAGGATATATCTTAGTCCAAGGATGGTGAACCTTTTAGAGACTGAATGCCTAAACTGCAGTCCCAAACCCACTTCTTTATCACAAAGCACCAACACTAAATGTAGTACCGAGATTTTAGTTTAGAAAAACTAACTCATGCCCTTGGCTGTGTGTGCCCCCTGTGGCACAGGTGCCATGGGTTCACCACCACTGCTCTAGAACCTTGGAAGAATGAGAAGCTCATTCCTTTCTAGCGCAGTGCCGGACACAGTGCTGTCTCAGTTTACAAACTCAATTCTTTCCATGATTCTGGTCACCAACCGAATTGGACCAAAATCAAATCACATTTCTCCATAAGCTTAACATTGAACCTAACTGTTGAATTTGATTTGGTTCTTGTCCAACTCTTTGCTACCAGAATCTTGGAAAGAATTATGATTGTGGACCAAGGTACCACCATAAATGCTAAAAATATTTGTTGATTGGCTGAATGAAAAGCAGAAGAGGCCTTGGGCAGATTGCCACACGTGGATGTTTACTGAATCTTTGGACCTAGGAATGTCGTATATCAATGAATACAAACAAGTATAATTACATGTGAAAATCTCAGAAATATCCTGTTGAGTACAAGGATCCAGACACAACAGTGGACACACTATGTGATTCCATTTATGTGAAGGTTTGGAAAATGGAATCTGCCATCTTTTCTGTAAAGAAGCTAATAGTAAATATTTTAGACTTCTGAGCCACAGGTTCACTGTTGTTACTCCGTTGTGCTGTGGTAGTGCAAAGACAGCCATAGATGATATAGAAATGAGTGAATGAGGCTGTGTTCTGTAACACTTCATTCACAAACCAGGTGGTACATTGGACTGAATGCACAGCACATAGTTTGCTGACCCCTGTTCTGTAAAAAGCACCATTAATCTCCACTGTGAAACTTCCATGAAACTCATGATGCTAGATAGAGGGTAGTGAATGGGAAGAAACACGAGACAGCTACCGGGACTCCAGAAGTGATTCCTTCCTTTTATTTGGGCGCTGGTTATGCTGTTGTGTTCGTTTTGTAGAAATCTATCGTTGCGTCCATTTATGAAGTGTGTGCTCTTCAGTGTATCGTTCCTCCATGTTAATGTTATAATTACAAGTGGCAAAGAAGCTAATGAACTACAGCTATAAGCTTAAATTATAATGTGCAGAAAAGTACCTTTTTACAAAATATACTTAAAACGTAAAACATGCAAAACAATGGAATGCAAGCTTCTAGGAATCGCGCAGTAGATTAAAACGAAAAGGTGTGCAGGGGTGTGCTGGGGAAGTAATGACCACATTTCGGCTAGTGGATTCCTTGGGGTGGGAGGATGAAGGGAAATGGAATGAGAGACTACACAGGGGCTTGATCCATAGTCATAACATTTTTGTCCATTGATCTGAGTGATAAGTACATGGTTTTTATAACGTTCCTTATTCTCCTTCATGTGTTTCAATGTTCAACAGTAATACCCAAAAGAACAGCATGATATTCTTAGGGCTCCCTTTTAGTTCAGTCTTTACGTGTCCTGATTTTCCAGGCTGGATGACAAAATTAAAATCTTGGGGGCAAATACGGAGAAGATGATGCCTATCGCCCTTCCTTTCCATCCAAATTGTGACTCTGTGTGGAGAGGGCTGTGAGGACACCGCAGTTCGCTAGCTCTGAGGGCCTGGCTAGTAAGTCCTGCAGCCTTTGTCAGTAGCCAGGAAGCTGAGGTCACGTCTGATCACAGATGTAGGGAAAGGTTGTGAGGAAGATGGAGGGTGCTGTGCCTGGCTGGGCTGCAGCAGCAGGCAGAAACCCGCTCGTCTCTTGCCTGGCTGGCTGCCTGGTCTTGAATGGGAGAAAGGTCTTCCTATGAAGCATTAGCTTGTGATGCTTGAGGTGGGGCTGGGGGAACTGTGGCCTAATTTGCTGCATAATACGGGAAGCAGCCATCCTCCTGTTGCTTTGGGTTTTCTGTCCTTTAAAAAAATTCATGAATCTCCTTACTCACCCTGTGCCATTGTGTGGATCATCTCTCTTTCGGAGCCTGAGCACTAGCTAGGAGACACAATTATTTATATGATTGTTGTTAGTACTAATGCCATCATCATTGTTGGGATGGATGTTCAGTGCAATTAATCAAAGCAGCCGAAGTGCAGAAAACCCTGAAAAAAGCTGAGAAAGCCAATATTTGGCAGACTTTCCTTTTGCCTTTCCAACAGAGTGTTCAGCTCAATTTTAGTGGTAATCACGGGGTTATTTGTATTAACTTTCTCTTTAGAGGGTTGTCCCATGGATTCTGGCAGTGCTAGCATTATATTTCATCTATTCATTCCACAAGAAGTCCTTTGAACTCATCTTCTATGCCAGTCACCATCGTGAACACTGGGGATATGGTTGTAAATAAATTAGGCTAGATTTCTGTTCTTTTGGAGTTTTTGTATTTGTGTGTGTGTGTCTGTGCGTGTGTGCGCGCGCGCATGTGGCAGGTGAAAGAAAAAAGTAAACAAGTAAAAAATGATGAACATCTTACAACATTAATATTGAAAGGGTAGCGGGGATAAATTGTCTAGTGTGGTCGGGGAAGGCTCTCTGGAAAGGCAGTCTTTGAATTAGGACTTGAAATGTAAGAGATGACAGAGTGTTTTAGCCAAGGAGAACCACAGATAGATACAGACCTCTCGAGGTAAGCAAAAGCACGTCAAGTACTAAAGCCAAATAAGAAGCCAGTGTGGCTGGAACCAATGATCAAGACCGAGGGTGATGTACAACAAAGTGAGAAGTGTTGGAAGGATGAAATCATACAGCACCTTACAGACCCCAGTAAGGAGAATAGACGTCCTTCTAACCCAGTGCTGTCCAGTAGAACTTTCCAGGGTGACGGAATGCTCTCTACCTGCTCTGGTTAACATGGCATCTTCTAACCGTATGCGATTATTGGACAGCTGATGTTTGCTGGGTGCACCTGAGAAATCGATTTCTTTACGTTGTTTAATTGCAATTAAAAATGAAATTCAAATAGCTGCATGTAGCTATTGTCTACTGTATTAGATAGGGCAAGTCCAAGTGATTCAGGAAGGCTTGGAGCAGTGCATGGTGTGAACAGGTAATATTGTTCTAAAGAGTAGGTTTTGTTGGTAACAATCGAAGCAGCAGCCCCTGTAAGGAACCACTGTGTCTCATTCACTCTCTCTCTGAAGAACCTGGAAAGATAGGTCTGATAGTCAAAGAAGGGTCTTATTTTGTTCTTTTCTTTTTCAAAGTCTTGAGGTTCCTAGGAATGATATGAGATCAGATGGGCCCTCTGGACTGAGTTAATTCTCTAGGAAAATAAAAAGTGAGGAGCTGTGTGCATGTTGGTTTATGGGATGGCTCAATCTAATGGTGCTTGGGAAATGAGATACAGATCAAGCCAGTTCATTCCAGACAATCACTGGGCAGGAGGAGCATCTTGGCCTCAGAGAAGAGACGTGTCAGGTAACTAACTGGGCAGGAAGAGACTAATTCACTTTATAGCTCTTATTTGCCACCCATTGGTTGTGTGGCCTTGGAAAAGTCTCTTCTTTTGTTCAGGTATCATTTTAAGAGGATTAATACAGTGTTCAAGTGTTCTTCTGGATTCTGTTGCCTATGGCATAAAAGTGTACTCACTTTCCTTATGTATAAGTGGCATCAAGGTATTATTGGAATTGGAGCTGAGGGAGGGTTGAAGACAAAAACGGAGGATTGTCAGCATTAGCATAGCCAGGATTCCTTGGTGGCAGGCAACAGAAACAAAATTCTGGCTATGTTGCAGAGCTGAAGAAGGAGCCTAAGGAGGACTAGAGAAGGACAACGAAATGCTGTCTGGTTTCAGTTCTTTAATTTATTTGATCTTGCTTCACATTATGGGGGAAAAGCAAATGTTGGGCAAGCTTCAGTTACTCTGTAACCAGGCAAGAACAGGGTATCTTTATTGATTTTCCACTAAAATGTGGAAAAGGGGTAGTTCCCCAAGGGAAAACTGATAAGCTGTTATCAAAAGAAGGGGACATAGAAATCAGGCGGGCAAACGTGACCAAGATCCTCCAAAAACACAGACAATGTTTTCTAAAAACTAGGGTGTGGCTGTTACGTGCATGTAAGCCCTGTCTAGCAAGTGATTTTCAATTCTAAGTGAAAGCTGTTAGAATCTTCAATTAACTGATATTTTAGGTTACTCAGTGTGAAAACTACTATGAATGTGAAACTATCTGCAACTGTATCTATATGTATTTTATATCCATATCTGTATCTATATTTGTCTACATTTATATATTTATCATCTGTATCTTTTTCTACTATGTTTGCATAAACTTTTGGGGTTGCTACAGGGTTGGCTGAGATTCCAGCATTTTATCTTATTAATCTGTATTTGCCATATTTTCATCCTTCATTTATTCTTTCATTTATCCATCTAACAATATTTTTTGAGTATCTCTTTTGATCAGGCACCATGCTTACTGCTGTGAACACAAAATTATAGGTGATCTGTTCCTTGCTCTTGTGGAATTTTTGGTTAAGTATGTTGTTATCTTGATAATTCTACTAAAAGTGGATATGCTGGACGAGAGGTTTTCACACACAGCTCTTTACAACCACACGAACAAGAAATTGTGGGGGTCTAGGAAATAGAGCTATTATCTCTGTCAAAGTAAATGGATTTATGAAAGTTGGATGTTGAAGAATTAAACATTTCGGGCTGAGGATTTAGCTCAGTGGTTCCGCTGCTGCCTCACAAGTGCAAGGCCCCGAGTTCGATCCCTGGTACCAAAACAAACAGACAAAGAATTAAACATTTCACTGACAATGACCAGGGAAAGGGATTCTCGGAAGGACAGCAGCCCAGAATTACAGATAACACTAACTTAATCAGGAAATGGTAAGTTTGAGGTAGAAGTTGGAGGTGGGTTAACAGGCAATAGAGCAATGCAAATCCATATAATTGGCAAGATATTTGGTTACTGTCAAAGGATTTGAAGTCATACTCAGTGACCTGAGTCATAAAGAAGAATAATAACATCATTTATTTGAACAGCATTTTGGGCAGTGAACATTAAACCCATAGATATTTCTAGTTAAATTTTAATTCATCAGCCAGTCTGATGACTCACAGTATTCTGACTAATCAAGGTTTTACTGAGATCCTCAATTAGCTTTAGTTGGCAACATGTTGGAACCAACCATGAGTTGCCTTCCCTACTGATTGCTCCGGAAAAAGAAACTCTTTAATTTTTTTTTTTTTTTTGAGACAGGGTCTCACTATGTAGTGGAGACTGACCTGGAACTCACTATGTAGCCCAGGCTGGTCTCAAACTCACAGCGATCCACCTGCCTCAGCCTCCCGAGTGCTGGGATTACAGGTGTGCACCACCACAGCTGGGTGAAACTCTTTAATTTTTGAAAAGAGTGGCCGTTCAGACTTTCTTCTTTCCTTTTATGTACATTGACCTACATGCTTCATCGTTAACTTCAAAGGTTTGGAATTGAGCAGGCCTTGCTGAAAAATTCTTACTCTTCCATTCTCTCAACTAAATCACAGGGATTTGGGAAGATGCTTAATTCCTCTGAAATTCAGTTATTCTAGCTACTTGGACCAAAGATATTTTTCCTATTTGTGGAATTTCCCGTGCCATTCCAGGTGCTCTTAGGTGTGGGAATGACTTCTCTTTGTAAACATGCCTCTCTGGGGGTAAATTTGGGGTTCAGAAAGGTGAGGGTTATAATGGGAGACAGTAAAATATTGGGTGAGAATCAGACCTCCCTGATTGCCAGTATGATTTTTACGTAGAATGTCACCTTAAACAGGGAAACTGAAACAACGGGGTGGAAATGAGCAGATATATCTGGGACCTCAGAGAATGCCTGGCAGTAAATCATGCATAGCTTTTAGGAAGATGTGACCCTTGAAATGATGCTAGGATGTTGGCAGAGGGGCCAGCTGTTATAAAGACAGACAAAAGAAGCAAAAAGAGAGAGTAAAGTAGTGCTTGAAAATGAGCAGATGAAACGGTGATAGGATGTAGTTCTCCAGAAATTAAATTTGAAATTCAGAGCTGCCTAACATCTAGACTACACTCCCTTTAACAAAGACGGCACCCCAGCTTGGTATGGATCACTGGACCATTCACTGTTTTTTCGGAAAGAAACAAGCATATCTTCTGTTCCCCTCTGGGAAAATATTCCTATAACCTCAATCCGATTTCATCAAATTATGACTGTGATTTATATAGAGAAGGAAAAGTACTGTGTAACCCAGGGAATTAATTGTTTGTCACTGATGTCTGAGTATTATTTAAAACACTCAGAATTTAATTGTGTTCCATGTAGATGCTAAATAATTTGAAATGCCAGGGAACAAGTGTATTTCTAAAGCCCAGACCAAATGGCAACAATGCGAATACCACCTCCGTAAAACTCCCATAAACACCTATCAAGAACAACAGTATTTGTTTCCAAAATAACTAGCTAAATATCTAATATGAATGATATTTTAAAGAGCTCTGAAGGAGTTTCTGTCCTTTATCTGCATAGGATGGAGAGAGAGAGAGAGAGAGAGAGAGAGAGAGAGAGAGTTTGAGACCATTGTAGATTATTTGTTTCTATGTTTAAAGAAGAAATTTAAAATTCTTTTAAATTTGCTTTCCTCTCATTGCAATATGGCAGAAACTCTTCCTTACAAATGGAGTGGTAAAGTGGCTGAAGGAATGGATAGGAATACGGATGTATGGAAGAGGAAATGTCCCCTTGTATCAACCGCAGAATCTAGGTGGCGAGCACTACGTGTGTTCACCGTATCTTTTGCTTACTGAAATGTTCTGCCTATTGGTAAGTTTCCACAACGAGACGTCGGGGAACAAAACCACGAGAAGCACAGTGTCTTCAACTATGGCTCGGGTCATAGTCTGTTTTGGGGATATGGAAACCAACTTTGACTCTTCTGTACATCCAACCAATCACCAAGTCCTGCGGATTCTACATTGCCCTGAATCCTTTGCTTTTCTTAGGGCTTCCTGCTCCACGAAGTCTTGTCCGGTTTGCAGCCACCTCCTCTTTACCTGTCTTTGCCTGCTGTCTCTGATTAATCCTTGACGTGGTCGTCAAAGGAATTCACTTCTTCGTCCCATAAACATCTTCTGAGCATCCACTGTACGGAAGACACTGTACAGACTGGACTTGTGTTTATTTTTGGGTCTTGGGTGCACAAAACTGGATTGATAATAATCCTTGGTTTATAATGCACTCTCGTTCTTCTATGAAAGACTTTCTTTTGTCTAGTTAATTATGTTTAATAATTATAGTTAATTATTTTTAGTAATGTAATAAGCACCTGTGATCCTATGTCCCAGACTAAAGCTAAAATATTGACAGTAGTGTGCATCTAATCACATAGCTCACCATCCGTCTTACTTTTTCATTACATTTGCTGTCCTTTTGATATATTTATTGTTTCTCATACAGTATTCTTAAATGTGTGTATTTTTATTTTGATTGCTTTTACTTTGTGTGAAATGTGTGTCACACTGTATGTTATCTTTTCAAATTTCCCTTTATTTTTTTCTCCAATTACCAAGACCCATCCATAATGTTGTATGTGGCGATAGTTAATTTACTTTGGCTGCTGTTTATCTATCTTAATGTTTTTTCAATCTGTCTTGCTTTGTAATCCTTGCTTTAAAAAATGGATGTCTCGGTGAGGCTAGATAGTAAACACCTGTTAGCTACGTGGTAGGCTGAGTCAGAAGGATTTCAAGTTCAAGGCTAGCCTGGACAACTTAGGCCCTGTTTTAAAATTGCACAAATAACTTTTTTTTAAAGGCTGGTCATATAGCTCAGTGGTAGAGTGTTTCCAGATTAATCCCCGGTTGTGTTTCTCTTTCCTCTTAATATGGTAAGAACTTAGCACAACTCCAATTTATCCTTTCTGTCCCCACTATCACACTGATTATGCTGACAATATCTAGATTAATTCTTGCAATTGAACAGGCTTTCAGACCACCCAGAGATCTGAGTAAGCTGCTGAATCTGTTTCAGTGAGTTTTGGATATATTTCTACAAGTGTCGATAGGACCAAACTTTGAATAGGGCCTGCAGACTTTTTTTTGTGTGTGTTTTCATGGGTATAATTTCTCTTTTTATTTGATCATGGCTCTTCTTTAAAGATAGCGCCAAACTTGACCAAAGCATTTATTTGATTTCCTATTTCTGTACATATGGTACCACTTACTGGATTTGCCTTTCATCTTATTTAGGTAATTCATCTAAAAATGGTTTTAGTGTTAGGCTTCACATGGCAAATATTTGAGGGCTTCTATGTCTGAAAATATATTTTTTATCATATTCTCATATTCAAATGACACTTCATTTGATACATTTTAAGTTCAATTTAAAAATTCTTTGAAAATATCGCTTCATTATTCTTGCAGCTAATACTGCTGATGAAAAAATTCTGATAACAATCTGAATTTTCCTTTTAAAAAAAATTCGATCTGCATTTTCATCCTGGATACTTTTAGAATTTCTTCTTTGCTTTTGATAATTTCTTAACCTTTACAATGGACCTAGATGTGGATCTTACTTCTACATTTTGGAACTTGTTTTAAATTCTCATATATTTGTCTGTCTGTCTTGTCTTTCTTTCGTTTTTGAGACAGGTTCTCACTATGTAGTGAGACTGTCCTGGAACTCATTGTGTAGCCCAGGATGGTCTTGAACTCACAGCGATCCTCCTGCCTCAGCCTCCCAAGTGTTGGGATTACAGGCGTGTGCCACGATGCCCGGCTTGTATCTGTTATTTCTTAGAGTATTTACTCCTTCTACTTTTAGTTTTCTATTATTTCTAGTAATCTTATTATTTTGATGTTAGTGATTGTCTTCTATCTTCCATATCACTTAGCTTTTAAACTTCTTTCTTTTTTTATATTTCTTCCTTTTGAAAGATTTTTCTTAATTTTGCCTTCTAGTTGATTAATTCGCTATATTAATTCACTGTAGTGAATCTGTCCATTTATCCTTTCATTGTGTTTTTTATTTCAACCATTATATTTTCCATTCCTTAATTTAAAAGATATTTTATTCTTCTTGTTCTTTATTGTTATTATCTTTAGCTCTTTGATACACTTAATAAAGGGCTGTGTTTTTGTTTTGGCACTGGGGATCAAAGTTAGGGCCTCTGGTCTGCTAAGCAAATGTTCTACCACTGAACTATGTCCCCAGTCCTTTTATTTATTTATTTATTTATTTATTTATTTTTTGACACCGGGGATCGAACTTGGGTCCTTGTGCTTGCAAAGCAGGCCCTGGAACCACTGAGATAAATCCCCCAGCCCTCCGCAGTCCTTTTTTATTTTATTTTGAGTACAGTTTTTTTTTCTAAGCACAAAAAGTTGCTTGTCGTCAGGCCCTTGCTACACGTTCACCCTCATTTTCTGGCATTCTCCTTTATACCCTTCACGTTCTTGTTTTACTAGTTTCCCAAGGTTCCCTAGCGAGGCATGAATTGTGCTTTTGTGCAGTGCAGTAGTTCAGGTCTACTCAGCTCAGGGGCCCCTACTTTTAGGATGTCTCCCCTCCCTTGCCGGGCTAGATCAGGTACCCTTCTACCTGAAACCTCTACAGATTGTGAGTTAAAATAAAACTTTCCTTATTCAACTTGTGAGTGTCAACTATTTTGTTCCAGCCGTGAGAAAATAACCAAGACAGTGGTACTCTTTGCTCTCTCTACCATAGGCTTCCCCTGCTGGATGGCACTGATTTACTCACGTGTCTCTTCCATCTACATATTATGAAGCAAGTAAGGGCAAGGAAGTTCGCTTTTTAATCTGTGAGAATCTGGTACCTGGGGAGGATGATATGCAGGTATTCACAAGAGAGGAATTGTGTGACTGAATACAGGCACTACAGATACCTACCTACCATTTTCTCTACCGAGACACTATTTCATAGAGAAGTCACCACCATCCTATGTATTGGCTCCTCCAGTCTTGTAAAGTGCAGTCTTTCCCATCCCCATGATGATAGATAGAATGATGAAAAGCCAATTAGACTCTTTAAGAATTTGAATAAAAAGACGAAGAAGTTTCAGGTAACATTTGGTGTTATTGAATGTAATTATGGCTAACGGTGGGCTTGAGTCTCCCATCACTAGAGAAGTCACCACCATCCTCTGTATTGGCTCCTCCAGTCTCGTAAGGTGCAGTCTTTCCCATCCCCGTGATGATAGATAGAATGATGAGAAGCCAATTAGACTCTTTAAGAATTTGAATAAAAAGACGAAGAAGTTTTCAGGTAACATTTGGTGTTATTGAATGTAATTATGGCTAACGGTGGGCTTGAGTCTCCCATCCTGGTATTTTGCTCTAGGTTTCACTTAGAAACTGAGTTGGAGTGGCTGTTTTACTATTCTTTAAGGTGCAGAGGCAGTAAAAAGCCAGCTTTTGGAGAGAAACATGCAGAATTTAACAGACCTAGAGGGAGAAGCTGAGACGGAACTCATGCTGTCAGTGGTAGGAGGTGGGAGTTTGGAGGACAAGTTTTGTGCAAGCTCGGAAAATTTCCTTAACCTCCTGGCCCCTCTGCTTTTCCATCTGGAGAATGGGAATGTTAGTACTTCAGAGTTTCTTTGTCTGAGATAATGCAGGCAAAGCATTCAGGATACTGCCTGACATATACTACTTTGTTTTTGATGTAGAACACAGAATCAGAGAGTGATTTGTGTTCTTAGTTATCCATCCTTTGAGCGTTGGCCTTATCTTAGTTACTTTCTTATGGCTGGAACAAAATGCTCAATGCTCACAAGTTGAAAGTTTTATTTTAACTCACAGTCTGTAGAGGTTTCAGTCCATAGTCGGCTGGTCCAAGGCAGGGCAGTGTGGCAGAGCAGAAACAGTCCAAGGAAGGTAGGACGGAAGCAGCAGGGGCTCCCTTCCTTCCCTTTTTAGTCCGTCCATGCTACAAGCCTATTGGTTGGTGTCACCCACACCCAGGATAGATCTCCTCTCATCATTCATTCATTCAGTCATCTACACTCAGAACCACCAATCAGTGAACCAATCTGGTATCACATACCCATGATCCGGTCACATCCCAAAAGCTCCACCTATGAGCACATGAGGCTTTGGGGGTGCATCTAGATATAAGCTATACCAGTCCTCCACTGTCATCCTTCCAATTAAAGTCCAATTTAGCTCAGGCTAGTTTAAGTGAGCTTCTGTCTCTTATAACCAAATGATACATACTTGAGATAATTAGTGCCGTTTATTCTCTGTATTGGCTATGCTTGTGATTCCCACATTCGTACTCATTCTGCTTGGCTGTTGGTGATATTTGGATTTAAATATTTTATAATTAATGTAGATTTTTAAAGTTAAGGTCCGTCTTAAGGTTGTTTTACGTGGGACCTAGCATTCATGTAATGCCAGCTTTTCCAGTCGGGGGTCTCTGGCCTTCTTACCATTTTCCCTTTGTCATTCTGTTACCAATGCACTGAATCCCATCTCTTTAAGCTTCCTCAATTCTGGGGTCTCTACCATCAAGGAAATGAACAGAGGTATTGAGAGAGAAAGAAATGAAAGGCACATTCATTATCTTCCACAGTGAAAATTGAAGCCCCCTGTAAAATGTATTCAATCATCTTCCTTGTAGAGTATTTCACATTAAATCTCAGAAGCCTTTTATTTTGCCCCCAAATATGAGCTCAATTTGCTGAAGTTCTGTGAGCAGTCAGATTCCCTCTTATTTACTGATGTCTGTATGAACAGAGCTGAAGTTTCACGGACAAGTTACTCAATTACGTCTCTCTTGCTGCAGAGAAGGGAGATGGGATAGTTTCCTCAGATTAGAGCCGTGTTCAGGTAATCAACTCCTGTAAATGGCCCTAGAGATAATCTTTAGAATATCAGAAGGGATACTTATTTTCCCCAGAGAGGGAGAAAATTGATTTTTGAGGTTTAAAGCCTTGAGTTTGGGAAAGTGTTATTGGGCTGTGATAGGAGTGGTAGGTGCGCTGGTGAGCGCTGCCTGTGTGTTCTCTAGATTTCCTCTGGTTCCATGGACTTATCCAGTTCCTTTTGCAAGGTCCTGTGGGCTTTCCCTCTTACTGTTCACTCCTGTGACTCTGTTCAGAGGTTTCTCTTGGCCTAATGGAGCCATCCTACCTTGGGGGTGGTGTGCCTGGACTAACAAACTGGTGTAGGTGAATGAGAGCCCAGTTCTCTTGCCACTTGTTGGAACAAAGTCTGCAGCCCACCCCCAACCCCCCCAGAGCTCCATCTGTGGCCAGGCTGAAGCTGAAATTATCCCTTTCTTGGATTAGTCCCCTTTCCTGTCCTGCCTCCCCACCTCCCTGACTTCTTCCTCCTAGAAGTTTAAGTGAGCTTCTGTCTCTTATAACCAAATGATACATACTTGAGATAATTAGTGCCGTTTATTCTCTGTATTGGCTATGCTTGTGATTCCCACATTGGTACTCATTCTGCTTGGCTGTTGGTGATATTTGGATTTAAATATTTTATAATTAATGTAGATTTTTAAAGTTAAGGTCCGTCTTAAGGTTGTTTTACGTGGGACCTAGCATTCATGTAATGCCAGCTTTTCCAGTCGGGGGTCTCTGGCCTTCTTACCATTTTCCCTTTGTCATTCTGTTACCAATGCACTGAATCCCATCTCTTTAAGCTTCCTCAATTCTGGGGTCTCTACCATCAAGGAAATGAACAGAGGTATTGAGAGAGAAAGAAATGAAAGGCACATTCATTATCTTCCACATTGAAAATTGAAGCCCCCTGTAAAATGTATTCAATCATCTTCCTTGTAGAGTATTTCACATTAAATCTCAGAAGCCTTTTATTTTGCCCCCAAATATGAGCTCAATTTGCTGAAGTTCTGTGAGCAGTCAGATTCCCTCTTATTTACTGATGTCTGTATGAACAGAGCTGAAGTTTCACGGACAAGTTACTCAATTACGTCTCTCTTGCTGCAGAGAAGGGAGATGGGATAGTTTCCTCAGATTAGAGCCGTGTTCAGGTAATCAACTCCTGTAAATGGCCCTAGAGATAATCTTTAGAATATCAGAAGGGATACTTATTTTCCCCAGAGAGGGAGAAAATTGATTTTTGAGGTTTAAAGCCTTGAGTTTGGGAAAGTGTTATTGGGCTGTGATAGGAGTGGTAGGTGCGCTGGTGAGCGCTGCCTGTGTGTTCTCTAGATTTCCTCTGGTTCCATGGACTTATCCAGTTCCTTTTGCAAGGTCCTGTGGGCTTTCCCTCTTACTGTTCACTCCTGTGACTCTGTTCAGAGGTTTCTCTTGGCCTAATGGAGCCATCCTACCTTGGGGGTGGTGTGCCTGGACTAACAAACTGGTGTAGGTGAATGAGAGCCCAGTTCTCTTGCCACTTGTTGGAACAAAGTCTGCAGCCCACCCCCAACCCCCCCAGAGCTCCATCTGTGGCCAGGCTGAAGCTGAAATTATCCCTTTCTTGGATTAGTCCCCTTTCCTGTCCTGCCTCCCCACCTCCCTGACTTCTTCCTCCTAGGGCACCTCCTGAATTCTGTATTGCAGATTGTGTGACTCTCCCAGGAATCTTCATCTCAGGATCTACTTCTACTTCATGTTTGCATCAAAAGGAGGCAGTGTTTTGTGTACAGATATCAAAAAGTCACATCATATACCATAAATACAGTTTTATTTGTTATCAAAAGTCAGTCAATAGAGGGAGGTGGTGGTGTGTGATTTTGGAAAAAAAAATCTCTGGAATCTAGCAGCTCTGGAATGAGGCAGGTCTGAGAATTGTCAGAATATTTGTTACCACTTACCTGTTGTGAACCCTTCCCCAAGTTCGTTGGTTGGTTTGCTCTGCGGTACTGGAAATGGAAGTTGGGGCTTTGGCAGACTTGCTAAGCCTCCATATGTACACCTGTGAGATGAGAAGATTCTGGCCACTGTGAAAAGGTGTTGGGAGGGCAGACATGTCATATACATGGCCCCTGGCATATTGTGGGCTTTCTATATATTTTAGCTCCTGTTACTACTTGGCATTGAAGAGGGTGAGCCTCGAGGCCAGGGAGGCACCCAGGAGTGATGTACCTCAGAAGAGAAATGCTAAGCAATTGAGCAGTGCCCCATGCTCAGAGTTACAGTTATCATTGTACATTTCTTCCCCATGAAAGAGTCTGGGCTGCCCCTCAGCTGGTGCTGCAGATGATTCTGGTTTTCTACCCAGCTTTCCCAGAGCCCATTTTGATTGTCTTCAATCTTTGTCTTTCCTGTGCTTTGGCTTCCAATGGTCAGCATGAGTGGTGCTTCTTCAGAGGACTCTCCAGGCTACCAGAGTGACTGCCCGAAATGAAAAGAGCTAGGAGAGCCCAAGCGTTTCTGTCCGCCTTCCAGGCTGGTTCTCACATCTAAGCTGAGGCCAGCAGCAGGGCTGACTCCACAGATGAGCCTCTTACGGGATCAGATCAGTGCTTTTGTCTGTGAGACTTTGTTCAAAGTTCTTACCCTTGATGGGCTTTCTTTCTTTCTCTGTCCCATGTTTGTTCCCTCGGGAACAGTTTCTTAATAACTCATTCATTTTCCACACCTCATTTTGGGATCTCCTTCTAGGGAAGCCAATCTACGACAGCAGGATTCATAAATGTGTCTATAGTGCATATTAAAAAACACTGAATACTTACAACTGGAATGTTACCAGGTGCCCCAAGTACTCCCTTCTGGGTTCCTAAGACTTCCCATGGCTTTTAAACTAAAGGAGTAGGGCCAGGGATTTAGCTCAGTGGTTCCACTCCCTGCCTTGCAAACACAAGTACCTGAGTTCGATCCCTGGTACCAAAACAAAAACAAAAACAACAAAAACAAAAACAAAAAAAAACCCAAAAAACAAAAACAAAAACAAAAAACTCAAGGAGTAATAACAGAAGACTTCTAGAATCTTCTTCAAAGCGATAGTTGTGCTTATTCTGATTGGTTGGTAGCTGTACTATGTAGACTGTTAAATACTTGTCTCTTACCCCTTCACGTAGCCACACATGGAGTTACAGAGAACTCTATGTGAGCACACGAGTGTGTGTGTGTTTGTGTGTGTGTGTGTGTGTGTGTGTGTGTGTATCTGGAACTGAGAATGGCAGCCCAGCCAGCCCAGATTTATCACTTAGTGGTAGCGTTTCTCCCAGATACCACAGTGCTTTCCTTGTTGAACAAAATCCTCAAACACCTTTTTCTGCCCAAATGTCTAGGCTCGTGCCAGGGAAAAGAAAGATTGGCTTCTGTTGGACATCATCATGGGACCATGAGTCATTCATTTTGTGGAGGCCCTGGAGTGACCAGAGGAGGCCTCTGGGCAAGCGGAAGTTCAGGTGGAGAGGCCTCTGAGAAGACGCCTATCGGCTGCCGGCTTGGTCAGGTGGGGGGTGGCAGGAGAGAGTGTGCTCAGGTGCTCCAGACCTTGTGCATGTGTAGAAAATCCTGACTGGCCCGTGGTCCTCCCTCGTCCCTTCCTGCTCTCCGTTGAAGGCCCCTCCTTCCCCCTTATTTCTTTCTTTCCTTCTTTCCTTTTCCCTCCTCTCCCCTCCCTTCTCTCCCTTTTCTTCTTCCCTCTTCTTCCTTCCCTTCCTTCTTTCTCTCCTTCCCTCCATCCCTTGTCCTTATCCTCCTCTCCCTCTCCTCCCTCTTGCCTTCCTTCTTTCCTTAGCTCCATCTTTCCTTTCCTGCTTGATACTCACAAAGATACAGAGAGTGAAGTGTTGTTTTTGGAGGTGATGTAAAGTTTTCATTCTCTTTAGAAAATGAACAAATTACTCATACAGCCTCAAGTGTTTCTTTTAGGGGATAGGGAGTTAAAAGAATGGAAATGGACACTTTGATTCGCACAAACATTTACTCTGGATGTGCGGTGATGCTGAGGCGAATTCAGGTGTAATGTGGTCATGAGTGCTGAGGGCCCAGACTCAATATTGGAGGGTGGATATTAGCCGAATCTCTCTGTGAGCCTGGAGAATTAGCCTCTCTTTTGGAATTTCTAGTTTTAGTCCTTGGGGGAATCTCATACTGATTTCCATGGCGATTGTACTAGTTTACATTTCCACCAGCAGTGCAGAAGGGTTCCTTTTCTCCCCTGCAGCTTTGTCAGCATTTGTTATCATTTGATTTTTTGATGCTGGCCATTCTTTCTGGAGTAAGATGGAATCTCAGTGTTGTTTTAATTTGTGTTTCAGTAATAGCCACCATTGGCCACCCCTTGTAGATGCAGAAATGGAGGTAGATGATCCATGAAGAAAGTAACTTGCCCTGGGCTGTATTAGCTAAATGTGTGTGAAGTCAGAATTCTCCTCTGGGGGGCTATTCCACACTTCTAAACGTATCTATAGGGTATGACTTAAAAATACAGTGAATCTTTCAGTTTTTAAAAAAATTTGTAACAGTAAAAGACACACTGCAACCGGGTGTCATGGCACATGCTGTAATCCCAGCACTCGGGAGGCTGAGGCAGGAGGATCGCTGTGAGTATGAGACAAGCCTGGGCTGCATAGTGAGTTCCAGGTCAGTCTCAACTACATAGTGAGAACCTGTCTCAAAACAAACAAACAAACAGGCTGGAGATTTAGCTCAACGGTTTGGTGGCCTGCCTTGCAAGCGCAAAGACCTGAGTTCAATCCCCGGTACCAAACAAACAAACAAACAAAAAAGACACACTGCTGTTAAAATACTCTCACAATATTGCCCCTTACTTTGAACACACTCACCCCATAGTTCTTGCCACTTTCTGAAGCAGTTTTGAAAGTTTGTTTTGCATGAGTGTCTTCAGTTGCATTTTTGTGGTTGCCTCAGTGTCTTGAGTAAACTCAGAACATTTACATTTCATGGTCATTTTGACTTTGGGGAGGAGTCAAGAGTTGTGTGGTACCAGATCTGGTGAAGAATCACTGTAATGTTTTCATACTGCAACGTATTTATGAGCCTGTCTTTCTCTTGGGTGGCACTGGGCAGCAGCATTCACTGTATTTTTGGTCACAGCTCACAAAAACACTCACAGAAGTAGACTTCCAGAATTGCTTCAGAAAGGGGCAAGAATGATGGGGGATAAGTAATTTTCAGGGGGTGTTAATGGCACCGTGTGCCTTTTACGATAATGTCTTTGAACATTCACCATATATTTTGATCACACCTCCTATGCCAGGGCCCCAGAGAGGAAAGTGAACTTGGAGGACAAGGTAACGTGCCCTTGAAGCCAGATTTCCATATTCTTTCAGTATATTCCAGTGGTCGTACCCGTAGTCCCTGTAGATTTGTCTCTAACAAATGTAGACTCCTGTGCTTCGGGCTCCAGACCAAGCGGACCATGACATGGGCTGTACCATTTCCAGTCAGGTTGTCTGCGCCGATTCGGAAGGCCCTTCATTGGTGCACTGTTAGGTACTTGAGCTCTTTGTGGCAGTTGACACATCAACAGCCTTGACTTGAAGCTTGCTCCCTGCCCTATTCAAGCCCAGTACCGTCTCCCCGCGGGTCAAACCCTTCTGCCGAGTGGATTTTTTCACCCGTCTCCATCCACCGCTAACTGAATTCTACTCAGTGCCAAACCTTCCACCGTGAGCAACTACTCATTCTCTGGTGGGGGTCTCTCCTGAGAGAGAACAGGCAGGCTCCTTTTGGCTCAGTGTTTTGTGTTTGTTTGCATTTAAAGAAAACAAAATAATTGGAAAAGTAGTACCTGCTGATGAGAGGTGACCTTTTAGCGAATACTTGCAACCTGCCAGCTAGCTTGCTGAGAGTTTCGCGTGCATGATCCCTCTCTTTTTTTCCGTTCTTTGCAGCAGTCACAGTGATCCCTGGTTTATGGATGAAGCCACTGTGAGTAGGAGATTAAGAGTAAGTAAGAACTAGAAAGTGGCACTGCTAGAACTTAAATCCAGATTTTTCGGACTAGGAATCTGTTCTCTGAACTTATAGGACCATTGGATGTTTTGAAAAAGGAAACAAAAACTGCTTTTTATACTACTACCTACAGATAATTACAGTGGGCCTTTGCTTTTTTTTTTCCTCAGTCTGCTTTTCTGACAATACATAGCTATTTAAATAATTTTGTGCTCTGCTTTCTTTTTAAAAATCACCATTTTGTTATGATTAGGGTTCCGTGTCGTTAAATGCTCCTCAAAAGCATCATGTCAAGTGAATACATAATACTCAACCACATTAACAGGTCATAAATTATTTAGCTATTTTTTTTTTTATGCTCAGGCATTTTGCTGGTGTGAAGGTTTTAAATCTTTAGCCGGTGGTTCTCTGTGTAGATTTTGCCTCCAGGGGACTTGGGGCAATGTCTGAAGACAATTTTGATTGCCACGCCTGGGTGGGCGGGTAAGGAAGACTGCTACTGGTGCTTAGTGAGGCCACAGAAGCTGCTAAACACCCTGCAGCATCAAAGATAGCTCTAGCAGCACAGAATTAATCGCCTGGCCCCACCTACCAGTAGTGCTGCAACTGAGAAGTCTTCTTCCTAGATGTCCTTCCATATTCAACTAACCATGGCTGCTATATAGATCCATGGTTTTCTTAGGGTTGATTCTGGGTAGAGGAATTACTCAATAATTATAACATCTTTGATTGAACTTGAACTACAGTTATCACCTTGCTTTTCATAAATACAGATATGCTATTTTTCCAATGCCAGTTCCTATTCCCCCCTCCAGCTAGCATGAAAAATTACGTTATAACCCTTTGTTAATTTGAAAAAAAAAACAAAACATTGCCCTCTTATTGTTTTAATTTGCATTTTCTTTGATTATTAAGGAGCCGAGTACTTTTTCATTTGCTTATTAGTTGTTTGTATTTCTTCTCTTGTGAATTATCAGTTCATGTCCTTAACCTATTTTTCTACTGAAGTTTTAGGGGTTTTTAATTGATTGTACGAAAGTTTTCCCTTTCAAAAAAAATTTTTTTTTTTTTGTATTTCAAAGGCAACTCAAGCATACATTGACTCATTATGCCTGACTTACTCAATGTTGTTTGATAAGAGCTGTCTAGTGGGATGATTGTGGGGTGTTGTGGAGCCTTTCTCCTGTGAGGTATAGAGAGGTCACCGAAAGTTGATAGTATTCTTTGAAGATGAAAACGCCTTTGTCTGACTATAAACAAACTTCCCATTTTACTGAAGAGAAGGCACCGAAAATGCCTGAAGTCTGGAGTGTGAATTGAAAACAGAGAACCAGGAGGTTCAAGCAGATTCTCAAACTGACAAGGCCCTCATTGCAGGCTCAGCAAAAAGTTCTTGTAATTGCTGAATAATTCCTCAATTAATGTCACTTTGTTCCTTGCTCCATCAGAGTGGGTTGGGAGAGGAGAAGATGAGCCATGTCAGCCTGCTCTTCTAAAGCGGTGCAGTTTTAAGATTAGCTGGGAATCTTGGATTTATCCAAGATTAGGTGTCCTGAAAAGCATCCACACTGTGGCGTCCGGGCTGGGTCAGTGATACTGTGCTGTCGCCCATGAGCAAAGGTGGTTTCTGGTGATTTTATGACCACATTTCCTTCTTTATTGTTGCGGCTGTAGCATCTATAAGTATTGCTCGGTCACTTTGACTTTGGAAGAGAATAAGTTACGTCATGCATTTCTCAAAAGCCAGGGCTTCCAGCAATAGTAAACATTTTACCGAATACTCACCGCGTGTGAGGCAGGGACAGAACACTTCAGATGTTTCATGGCTTTGATTTCTTCTCGCACACTGTGCGGTAGGTACTAGTGTCATCCTCCCCTTCCGTAACTGGGAGAACTGAGGCATGGAAAATGGCAAACGTCTCTAGTCTGGTCGGTGGTGTCTGTCGGGCTCTTCACGCATGCGCCACCTTGCGGCGTACTCCTCGTTTCCTTTTCGGATTCTTTTCTTTTTCTTTTTGGTACCTGGGGATAGAACTCAGCACCTTGTGCTTGCAAGAAAGAAAGGCGCCCCTGAGCCAAACCCCCGGCCCTCCATATTGGATTCTTAAGCAGTGCACTTTGTGTGTATATTTATAGCTCCTTCTCCAAAAGGGGTCATGGCTTTGATGGCGTGGGTGGGGTGGGTCGGGTGATGGAACATCTGCAGCCCCTCCGTGAGGCTCCCATGTTCCTATACTCAGATGTGTGGACTGCAGGAGGGAGTAACTTTCTTCTTGTCTTTGAGGCTGGTTTAGCTTACAGAGAAAAGGGGCATGGGAGTTTGTCTCCGCTTTTTTTCCCCTCATTGAGTTTATTGGTACATTTTAGGTATACAGTACAGTTACATTCATCATTGGGATCTTGTACCTTTACATGACAGGTCTTGGTTCCCATTTTTTTCCCCATGCCCCTGTCTTCCCTTCACCCTCTTCCCCTGCCCTATTTACACAGACTTTGTTTCCATTTTTCCCTTTTCTCATATTTTTTCTTTTCCCTTATTTTCTTTCCCCTCCCTTCCCACTTCCCCTACACCTTTATACCTTTTCTTCCTATTCACATTGTCAGTTATACAATTTGGATCTTATTTACGCTTTTAGTTTTTCACACCAGAGAAACTATTCAGTATTTACACATGTGTGTTTTATTTATTTCACTTAAGAGTGTGGCCTCAATAGGCATCCATTTTCCTATGATTGACTCTAGTTTCTCATTCTTTATGGCTGAGTAGTACTCCATTTTATAGAAAAACCACATCATCTTTATCCAGTCTCCAAATGATGGGCAATTGGGCTGTTTCCAAATTTTAGCTATTACAAACTGTGCCGCTATAAACATGGGTGCGCATCTATCACTGGGGTGTGATTCTTTTAATTCTTATGGAAAGATACACAGCAGAGGGATGGCTGGGTCAAATGGGACATCTAATCCTAGTTCTTTGAGGTATCTCATATTGATTTCCACAATGGTTGCACCAGTCAGCACTCCCACCAACAATGCTCCTTTCTCCCCATAGCCCCACCGACATTTGTTATGGGTTGATTTGTTGACAGCAGCCATTCTTTCTGGAGTGAGGTGGAATCTCAGTGTTGTTTTCATCAGCATCTCTCGAATGACCAGTGATGGTGAACAGTTCATCATATATTTATCTGTTGCTTTTACTTCTTTGTCGGAGAAGTGTCTGTCCATTTCAGATGCAACCACTTAGCACAATAGTTAATTGTGCCAGCTCTGAAAATAAACACAGCTGGGTTTGTATCTGGACCCCGTTTTTCCCTGCTCTGTGACTTTAGGTACGCTACTCTGCTTTTCTGAACTTCGTTTTCCTCACACTGTTATGCATAGAAGAGGCATGAAGAGGAAAAGAAATGGCATAGCGAGTGCTAGGTGCTTAGTAGAACATAGTTTGGCATTCGTTCAGCAGTCACCTGTGCTTTGCCTTTGCTTTTGCTGTGTGAACTGTGTGTCCATTGCTGGTTGCTGGGGAATCAGTTGTGGCCAAACAGAGGCAGTTGCTCCCTGTGGAGTTTACCCTTCAGCATGGAAGAGACATGAAGTTGATGATGTAATGAATGTTTGTTAAAGGACTAGTGTGAGGAACCCATTTACATTGGGCAATCGACAAAGATCTTTCTGAGCAAGGGAACTTTAAGGTGAGACCTGTGTGGAAGGCCAGGTGGCAAAGAACATGGGATGGGGGTTCCAGGTAAGGGGAATAGCAGGTTAGATAGCATCTGGGCAGGAGGGGAAGGGTTTGGCTTCAGAAAAGAGTGGACTTGGGGGGGCCTGCAGGAAGGCCAGTGTGGCTGCAGCACGAGTGAGGGGGAAAAGTGGAGGAATTGAAGCTATAAATGTGCATGATGGTGGCCTGTGGATCCAGACTACATATTCCTGTGCTAAAGAAATAGTCAGGGGACAGCTTGTGTAGGGCCCTAGAGCTTGGAGTGTAGAATTTGAATTGTCCCCGTCAAGTTTATCATAAGATGATCTGCACTATTGTAAAGAACATTTTGGCTGCTGTATGAAAAGATTAGAGGGACTGAGAGAGGCAGGAAGACTAGTTGGGAAGCTGCCGTTGACATCCCTTTGAGAGATAACGGTGACTTAGGCCAGGGTGGGATCAGTAGGAAAGCAGAGAAGAGGTTGGATCTGGGTTGTATTTTGGAGGTCATAGGAGAAGCTAGAATTATTCAGCAAATGTCTACTTTGCCCCTTCTCCTGGAACACTGTAGTTTCTGAATTCACCGATGTTGTGCTTGGCCATATAATGGTCTTTGGTGAGTGGAATATGGAAAGAGCTGATGACTGCTCTCTGAGAAGAGGCTTCACGAAGTCTTGTGTGTATTCAGCAGCCACTTGTAACCCTGTTATGATAAGCCCTGGGTTGGTGGTAGTGGGTACTCCCTACTTCAGCCTACTTTTGGGAATGAAGAGGTTTGTGGCAAAGACCTAAACTGGACCAGAATCCTAAGAATATCCCATCAGAGTAAACTAGAGCCATAGTCAACTCATGATAGTCTCTAACCACTAAGATTTAGGGTTTGTTTGTTACTGCAGCAAACACTGAGCCTGACCAAGATAGAACTGGCAGATAGTAGATCATAGTCAGGGCTATGATGACATGGTGAGGAAAATGGAAGTGTTGAGGATGAAGTCATATTTCTGGCACAGGCAGTCAGAAGGACGGAGGTGTCATTTACTATAAGAAGATCAAAAGTTTGGTTTTGTTCTTGTCAAATTGGGACACCTGCAAGGTACCTCAATAGAAATAATGAGTCCCCAGATGGATATATGTGTTTTGAGCTTACAAGACAGTTTTGGACTGAAGAGAGGCTTTTTCCCCATCTCCTACTGGCAAGTAAACAATTTCAAAGCCACTGGAATGGATAAGATCATTTGGACCAGGGTTTCTTGAACTGTATTGTATATCTTCATGTTTTATAGTTGCTTGATGAGAAATCAAGCACCTTGACCACACTCATGGAGATTTGGACTCAGTAGACACTTGGCCAGATGAAAACAGAGATTTTTAAGAAGATTGTTGGTGATTCTGTAATAGGGGTTTTGTAGATCACATTTTGAGAGACACTGGTTGCAGGAGGAAAGTCTCAGTGTCAAACAGCAGAGTCTTTTGGATGCTCCATCTGACCTTCAGACCAACAGAAGTGACGAGTTTGGTTTCTGCATTTTCCCCTGGTCTTTATAACTCCTCTGCTTAGCTCCCTTTTTCCCAGTGTTGGATTTCCTAAGTTTCAGAGACTTCTCAGAGCCATAAAATGGAGGAAGGATCTCAAGAGACACAAGATCAAAAACATGTTTGCCTTCCTTTCTATTTAATTAGGGAAGAGTCCACCTTCAGATGGTCTAAGAAGCACTTTACTTAGGCGGTTTTATGCCGTTGATTCATGTCAATGAGCCTCCTGTGGTGGGGGTGTGTGTACCACACTCTTGTTGTCCGGTCTTTGCAGGGGTGGTGACTGGTGCATCCCTGGCCAAGTGGAGGGCAGACAAAGGAAGCAGTACTCACAGCTCTCAGAGTGTGTCTTGAGTTTGCTTTGTGCCTGCCGGTGGCCAGGCTGCTTACCTAGGTCCTTGGAAACTGAAGGAAGGAGCAAGTGAATTCTCTTGACTTCCACAAAGCAGACAACTCAAATTCCTGGATATCTCCAGGACACAGAGTAGATGTGTACACGGCACCTCTCTTTATGTCACGCCAGGAGCTCAGATACTTTTAGATGAAAATCTTAAAGCAAAAGTTGCAAATTTGTGGCATTAGATGTGGCCTTAGTCTGGCAGATATGTTTGATTTGGGCTACATAATGTATGCCTGCATTGAATTAATTTCTAGCATTTAAAAACTGCGAGGTTTTATAGAAGATCCAGATTTTTGGCTTCTCTTGAAAAAAAAATCTGAAGATCTGGCAGTGCTGAGCCTGTTTTCCCACACAGCAGTAATCAGCGGGAGGTGAGTAACAGCTGTCTGCTTTAAACAGGGCTGGGTTCAGCAGTTGGCTGCAGGTGTCCCACACGCTCCTGAGCTGGATGTTAGGTACATCTTTTTTGGATTTGCTTGATTTGATTACTTTACTGTCATGGCCCCAGGGCCCCTGTATTTCGTGCTGCTCTCAACTGCGCAACTGAACTCTCCTCTGGCTCTCTTGGATCAGTAGTTCTCAACCTGGGAGCACTGGGCCCTAAGCCCTCTGAACATGTCTCAGCGGCCTTGTAGAATTGAAAGGGAGCTCCTGAAGGTGGTAGGGTCCTTAAGAGACGTTGAATCACTTAGCTTTACTTCCAACAGAATGGCTTACTTTTAGTCTCTTATTTTGAAATACTGAATAATATTTTTGATTTGGGAAAGAAAAGTTTTTCTTTTGAAAAGTTTAAAAAGATGGCTGCCAAAATTAGTTTTATATAAAGCACCCAGTGTTGAATCCTCTGGGGGGAAAAACCGCTCAGTTTGTGTATAATTGGCATGCACAGCCCCGACTGCCAAGTCCTTAGCCTAGAATTTGTTTTAATCAGTATAATTTATATACAGTGAGATGCACATATCATAATTGTGCAATTCAGTGAGTTTTGACCGACACATACTCCATGCAACCGTCTCCTCTATCAAGCTAAAGACAAATTCGAGCACCCCAAAATGTCCTTTGCTTTTTTCGGTCAGGCCATCTTCACTGTGACCCCCACGCTGATCTTTGTCCCCACAGAGTAGCTCTGCATGTTCCCAAATATCCCATAAGTGGAATCATAGCTTCTGTGGTGATTTGTGTCCGGTTTGATTTTTGCTTGGCAGGATCTCTTTGAAGCTCATCCATGCTGTTGTATGTTTTAATTAATCATTTTTATTACTGAACATTATTCCACTGTATATCATCCATTACTTATCTGTTCTTCTGTTGATGTCAGTTAGCTTGTTTCCGGTTTAGGCTTAGCCTAGATTTTTAAGCCTTTCGCTGTCTAGGCTCTGATTGCTCAACTGGTCTCACTATTGGCTTTCCTCAAATACTCTTCATGATGATGCCTGATTGAGGGTGTTATCCTAGGCCTTTCACATAAATGACCCCTTTTTGCCCAGATCCCCTGTGATATATATATAGAGTGAAAAGTCACTATTTGATTATGTCTGCCCCTTGCCACCAGATGAAAAATCCACAGACTGATCCATGTTTTACTCATTTTTAAATTCCAAGTACATGTACTTGGGACAAAGGAAAGCACAGTGCACATTGGTTGAGTTAATGTGCTTGCTTCCTTGTTTCCTTGTCATATTGTCTTAGAGTCGAGGATGCCCAGTTCTTGGACGACATTTCATGTTCTCTCTGACATCGAGAGGGACATACAGGGGAATGGTTTCCCTTTGTAGAGCCAGGAGGGGCCATAAATTAAGATGGGCTGTACCACTCCAGGATAATAGTCACTAAGATGTGTCATGTCTCAAAAACAATAGGCATTTTTTTTTTCTTGCTTATGTGACAGTTCAAGATGGGTGTTCTTGTTTGGTATACAGATATTCCTTATGGGGCAATTCATGCCTCACACTCTTTTTGGTATATGGGCTCCATTATTCTCTTAAGACAGAGGTTCACAAAATTTCTTTAACTTTAGGATGCCCTTAATGTAGTTAGTAATTTTTTTCACATTACCCTCTGCTAAAGAAATAACTTACCTTTCAGTAAGTAGGTTCAAATAATTTAGTGAGTATTTATAGCTTAACAATTAGGTGCCTACATAGATCTTCATGAGCTAAAGTTGGTGCTCATTACTCATGGTAGATATGCTCTTAAAAGTCAGTGCAACACTGAATTCATGAGTCCAGAACCATTGCTTCTTGCGGAGATACAAGGCCGGGTTCTTTGGAGTCTCTGATCACAATATTTTTGTCAGCTGATCAGCACATGACCTGTTTCTACATGTACTTCTTTGAAGACACCTTAATTGATATGTATTATTGGTTTATAAACATTGAACACATGGTCAGTGGTACTGAATAAAGCTTATTTAAATGCACACATTTTATCTCTAAGGCAAAATAAAGCCTTCTTGTTCTTAGGGCCACTACCTAGCACTTTAGCACAGGCTTGGGGACTATTTCAGACTGCAACATTACTATCTGGAAAAAAAATGCAACAAACAAGCAAACAAATAAACACAAACCCAACATGGCAATAAATTGACCATGAAGAAAGACTTCCTTTATAGTATGAGAGGTAGAAACAAGAAGATAGGGTACCCCCTCATTCAACCTTAGCTGGGAACAGGTGTGTCGATGGACTCAGATTTTTTTGCTATTCTGTATCCACTTATCAATGACGTCGTGACTTTGAGTATTGATTTGGGGGTTACAAATAATTTCTGCTGAGTAGGCAATTCACAAACAGAATACAGCTAAATAATAATGGTCTACTACTTGCTTTTTAATCATAGCAGCTGCTACATATCCAGCTTTGCAAAGATATGACATCATCAAAGAGAATGTAGTGAGTAATGTGAAACCTTGAATTACCTTGAGCCTAGTAGTTTGCCTAGGGCCTGTGTGTGCTTCAAAAATATAAGATATTCTGTGTCATCACTGTGAGTTTGCTCTGGTCCTCTCACGGGGTGCCTTGGCGTCTAGTTTGGGAACTGTGGTTTTAGGACCTTGAAAATGTCTTCATGTGGTAAGCATGATCAAGAATATTAAAGATTCTCTCCTGCTCCTTAAATTCCTTGTTTGACAAGTGTCCAACATCAGTTCCTTTCAAATTTCTCAATTTGAACTAGTCACGTGGCGACATATGGAGTGCAGTGGATGCTGGGTAATGTAGTTGCGTTGTGTGCCCAGCAAGAAGAAAACTGGGTTTTGATGAAGAGTCAAAACAGTCTCCCATTGACCTTGAACTTCTCATCTATGGAAAATAGTGATTTGATTTCCTTTTCTCTGTCCCTGTAAGTTACTTTTATGGATGAATGTTTGATATTGAGGACCATCCTTAACCCTGACATATAGGCAGCCATTCACATCAAAGGTTTGGAGTCAGACTAGCTGGGACCCAATTCTGGTTCCTCCAGCAGCATCACAGGGGGGTAAACGTATACATGGGGCCCCACTGGGGTGCAGCCCATGTACATGGATAAGGCTTCCCAGAGCTCCCATGTACAGTGAGCATTTCCTGAGGAGTACTTGTCATCCTTACTGCTGTCTCTTACTTACCTCCGCATTGTCTAAATTCAGACACTGGCACATGCTATGTAAGATAAAAGGAAAGAGTTTTCCTGGACAGATGGGATATAAAAATAGCCAGAGTAGGTCAGGCAACTGCCCTCATCTTGTGTGGCTTCTCTTAGAGACATGATTCCCTTGTTGGCCAGTGGTACAAACTCCAGATGGTCATCCTGAACGGGAGTGGGTGAGATCCAGGGACCGGATTCTCATCCTCTCCTCTGCTTGTCCATTCCCGGGGCCCCTTGACTGAGGATCAGGACTCAGCTTCTCCTTGGGTTTCCTCCCCGTCCTGAGACTGGCTCCCCTCCTAGGGTGTTTACATTTACTTAGCTTTGGTGCTGAATCTTGACATCACAAAGACTCTCTTCTACAGCAATTAAAATTGCAACACCCCACCCATCTATGGTAGAAAAGAAAAGTGAAAGCAGTAGTTGATTCCACAGAGTTGGATATGATTGAGGGAGATTTTTCTGGGGTGATGCTGATGTTCTGTATCTTAATTAGAGATCGAGGCAACATGGTCACATGCAATGTTAAAATCATATAATAGTATGATGAAGGTTTGTGCATTATATTTATAATAAATTTTGTCTCAGAAAAAAACATAAAAAGATATTGAACCCCAGTGAAAGGATGAGCATGCTAAAGTGTTTAGGGGAAAATACATTGATGTCTGCCATTTACTTTGAAATGTATAGAATGTAATATGGATCGATGGATGGTGTATTGGTCAGCTTTCCCGTTGCTGGGGCAAAACACTCGACATCTGCACCTTAAAGGAGGTATAGTTTATTTAACTCACTGTTTGAGAGTTTGTTTCAGCCCATGGTGGTCTGTCTGCAGCGCAGCAGCACCGTGACAGGAAGGCATGAGGGACATAGCCGCTCACTTCCTGTGGCCTGGAAAGCAGAACATGGGGGAGAGAGGACCATACCTCCCAGTGGCACAGCTACCCCGCTCCAGCTGGACTTATCCTGCTCAGAGCACGCTCAGCTATGAACATCAGTCGGCTCATCTCCTGAGGACTACAGCGCCCTCAACTTTCAGCTGCCACCTCAGGAGCCTCTTAATTCAGTCAGGTTGACAGTTGAGACTAACTGGTATAGGTGAGCAGAGGGATAGGTATGTGGACAGAGAGGATACAGCAACCATTGACAATATTACATATTAGGTTCCAGGTGATGAGTGTTGACGTATAATACATTTGGCAACTGTCATGGTAAAAATACCACTGCCCAGGGCCTTCTCTCAAACAGAACAAAAACAAAACAAAGCAAAGGAAAAAAACACAAAGAAGCAAAACGGATTCAGTCAGCCCAGAATAATGCCTAAACATCAGTGCTTTGCCACGTCTCCCGTGATTGAAAACCACTGATCAGACTGAGAGTGAAAATACTAGAGCTCTATAAAGTGCCAATGACGTGCTAGGACGATTTCAGGAAAGATGGCATGTCATCTTCACAAATGTCTGAGTAATCAGGAAGGTGTCACATGGTGTTGTGGTTTGGGTCTGAATGTCCGCCCAGAGCCTCATTCCGTCAGAGGTAGCTGAATCTGGGATGTGTGATGCTGTGATTACTAAACCCCTGCATGTGAGTGAGTGGCCTAGCACCGCCCTAATCCACGAAGGCTGGGTGGGATAAAAGGGTCAGGAAGACACCGTGAAGGTCCCTTGTTACTTTAGCTGTCTTCTGCTTCCATGAACCATTTTTCCTCTGCCGTTCTGCCTTGGAGCAGCTGATTATGGACTGAAACCTCTAGGAACTGTAAGCTACATAAATCCTTTCCCCTGTAACTTTGGGTGTTGGGTATTTTGTCTCAGCAGTGAGAGAAAAGTAACTAATACACATTGCTACTCAATAGCAGGAGTAAGCTTGTAAGTACAACGCCACATATCCAAACAGTGACCTTTAATCGTTCTTCAACATGTGGGCGGGGCATGGTAATAATTGTGCAGAATTTCCTTGGTTCTTCCTGCAAACACCCTAGGAGTTAGTCATGATTATCCTCATTGTCTATAAATAGAGGTTGAAGGAGGTTATCATTCAGTGGATCAAAAAAATTTTGCCAGGCACTGTGCTTGGAGCTGTGGATGCACTTTGAGGCAATCACTTGGTTCCTGTCTTCATAGAGCTGACTGCCTACCAGAAGTAGGCTCAAATATTGTCAACTGAGTATTTAATTATGATCATGGCATACGCTGCAGAAATAGACTCAGAGAGTGCACCTAGGAAGGACCAGACTGAGACTTGAGTTGGAGAAGTGATCTAGGAGAGCTTCCTTAAGAAGAAATACTTAGCTGCAACTTGAAGGAATTAGAGTTGGTACTAACTTCTGGAGAGCAGAACACTTTCCAGATAGAAGGATCAAAAGTTTTCCAAGGTCAGAAACTTTTATGCAGGAATGATTTCAGGAGAGAGGTGGCCAGTGGGGTTGGAGCAGAGGGAGAGGTGTGGAGGTTGGTGCAAAAGGATGTCAAGAAGAAGGCAGTGGTCAGGTCCTGCAGGTCTTGTCCACCATGGGAGGGACATGGGACTTCAGCCCTAAGTCACAGGGGAGCTATGGAAGGTATTCAAGTACGGGAATAGCATGATTCATTTTGCTGCAGGTTTCATAAGCTACAAAATGGCCAGATCCAGATTTAGACCTGAACCTTTTCTGCCCTGAAAGATTTTTTTCTACTCCCTTGCCCTGTTTTTATGAGCTTGGTGGAATTCCAAACTTTTCAAATGTTGCTGTATTGCCAAATATTAGTTGTTTTGGCCATATATAAAAACCCAACCTGCTTGACAGGCATGAAAAATTGTCTTCCTCGTAGGGCAGAGGACATAAAAACCAAGCCACAACCACCACTAACAATAGCAAATCATAAGCAGGAGCCATAATACGATGTGCAGCAGGACTAATGAATGGGTGTCAGATAAACTGTGTACTGGACATGCATTCTTTATGATTTCCATTATAGAGGCATCCTGTGCAGTGTGTTGGGCTCCTCCAGAAACAGGCAGTGAGCGAAGGTCAAGGTGAAAGTATTTTGCGTGTTTGTAGCACTCAGCTTTGTAAGTATTTAGAAGGCATTTGAGCAGAAGGCAGTGGAAGAGGAAATAGATCTCTTCCCTAAGCGTGCCTCAGAGGAGCTACAGAAAAAAGTCCAGTTTTTGATAGCTCTGTAAAGGTCTGTAGGGACCAACGTGTGTATTTTAGAGAGAGCCGTTTCAGGGATGAGGGGTAGGATGCAGTTAAGGTCTAACAGCAAACCTGTGGCAATTCAGGAACCAGAAGCCATGGTGCTTGGGAGCCAGGCCAATATGTTAATTATCTCCAAAGTTAGGGCCAAAGGTGTGGTCAGTGGTGGCAGGACCAGTTTATGCTCCCTTTTGGCTAAAGTTGTGTGTTTTCATTTTATTTTAACAGCCTTGGGGGAGACATCGGAAGGCAATTAAGCAGGGAAAGTGACTTGATCAGATTTACTCTAGATGTTTGGTCCAGAGTGGACTGCTGCAGCCATCTCGGTGGGAGATGATGGTGAGGGAACCTAGGGAGGGAGAGATGCTGAAGAAGAGCTCCCAGAAATACAGAGAAATCATCAGCACAGCCAAGTGGTAGTTTAATTGTGAGGGTGGGAGAGAAGAGTGTCAAAGATTCCTTTGGGATTTCTGGTGGGACAATTAAGACCATGGAGGGAGGGCGTTTAAGTCAGGTTCCTGGGATAAAGGGGACTGGAGTGTGGGCTTGGGAAAGGGAAGAATGGGTCACTAGCTCCTTTTGAGGCGCTGTTTACTTCGGAATGCTTGGGAGACATCGAAGCATCCAGGCCTAGTCGGCTGTGAGATGTGTGAGTCTGGAGTTTAGAGGGAGGGTCCCTGCTGCAAGTTTGAATTTAGGAATTGTGGAAGGTTACAAGACTGATGAGATCAGCTGTGAAGGAAAAACGTAAGAAGAGCCTGGGGTAAGACAACCCACAAGTATAGAGCACCAACTGTGTACAAGGCCATTTTGCAAGCACCATATAGAGGGTCCCTATTTGATGGATGGAGGAAAATGAGAGTTAGAGAAATCACTTGCCCAAGGTCATAGCGTTAGTGACAACAGAGGAGAGATTTAAATCCATATTTTTCTATCTTCTGCTCCTAGAAAGCAACATTGGGCTGTTTGGTAGTTCCCATGAAGGCCTTGTGATTAACTCTTCCTGGGAAAATCTGAGTGCTTTTTTATCTTTGCCTTCATCACTCAGACCAGTGGGACAGGTGCTAAGTGCCCACACTCTGAAGCTGGGTGCTCACGTTGGCCAGTGCCAGAGCTGGAGGGGAGAGGGAGGGAAGGGCTGTTAGCAGAGGCAGCAGGAGTGAATACTGGCAAGGCCTGGGAGCAGCTGCTCGCTGCACAGACACTTTTGCTCCTTAGGCACCAGCATTCCAGGGACTTCTAGTCTATTTCGAAAGGCATTGCTACCATACGGCGATTCTTGGGTGACCTCAGCCTTGAGCAGGGAAGGGCTGAAGTAGTGGGAGGCTCTTATTTCAGGGAATCGAGCACAGAATGCTAGAGTCCTTTTCAATTGCAAAGTCACCCACAAAGGCATATGTCTTGCTGCAGCTCAGGCTACAGATGGGCAGTAATTGTGCGTGCGCGCGCACACACACACACACACACACACACACACACGTTCTGAGTGACTGATTTCAGACAAGCTTTCATTAGCTAGCATATCATCTGTGCAAAGAAGAGACTCACACTGGAGCATCTGTGTGATTTAAAGGAAGGAAAACTGTCCTTGCACATCTCTTCCCTTTATTTCCAAAGGAAGAGGCTGCAGTGCTCTCAGCAACCCGGAGGAGAGGCAGTGTGTTTAAGCCTGTGTCTTTCAGCCCGTCTTCTCGCTCTGCAGTGGGAGAGGTGAAAACTGTGAGCTATCAGCAGTGAGAGACGAGAGAAGGGTCTCACCACCGCTGCCTATCAGGAGTGGGCCTGTGACACTTGGGACGATATTTATGGATCCCTTTCTCTGTCTCTCTAACTTGTGACCCAGGGCGAAGAGAAAACCAGTGAAGCATGACCCAGACTCTGTCTTCAAGGACTTTGCAAGTCACTTGGTGACTCGATCGATCCGTCCATCCACCAGAATTTAAAAATCTGTCTTGTTCTCTTACTGCCTGCCAGCACAGTGCCCAGCTTGCAGTAGGTGCTTGGTAATTTCTGGTAGGGGGACAAACGAGGGATAAGTGAGCTGCATGGGACACGGGTGCAAATCGAAGTCCTGGGACCGGCCTTCAGACATTTACAGCGTATGAGGGCTGCACAGGAACTTACTTTTGCTCTCTTTCCCCTTATCTGTTCCTCACTCTTCAACTGGAGATTGGTGGGCTAATCTAAAATAAAAAAATCTTGATCTCAGAGTCTGCTTCTGTGGGAACCTAAAAAATGAGTACCTTAAATAATGTTTGATGACTTAATGAATTTGGTGCATCGAGCACAGAATACCCTTCAAACAGTAAGTGAGCAACAGAAGGGGACATAAAGTTAGGGACTGACATTTCCTATGCAGGAGAAAAGGAGCCCAGATTATTGCCTAAGAGAGAGGAAAAAAGAAAGAGAGGG